>NC_069505.1:285888091-286200591 GCF_027579735.1 Bombina bombina
AATTGCCTTTATAAATGAATCCCTGAGGGTCCTCATAATACTGACCAGGCATCTTAAATAATAGACGTGGGCATTCAGGTGCTCCGTTAGCATCCAAATGCAGGAGGAGGACACTTGTGACGTTCAGTTCTTTTCTGAGTCACATTTATCCAGATCGTAGTGTGTTGCACATTCACAAGAATAAATGCAGCTCTGAAAAGGGCTGAACGGCACGAGTAGCCCTTTTCTTCCACATTCGGATGCTAACAAAACATCTGAATTCTCACGTCTATTATAGATTCTCGCCAGACCCGAGAGGTTTAGAGAATTGGGTCTTAAGTGAGTGAGGCTACTGTGGTTTTATGGGCAGAGAGCCAAGTGCTAGAATATTAAGTCATAACTTTTGTGCAATCTGATTTTAATGAATATAAAATGTACTTATTAATGTTAAATTAAAATCATAGGAACAAGACAGAAAAACTAAATTATCAGACTGGAGTTCTGTTTACACACACAGAATCAATGCCTCAAATATATAATAGGTTATTAACCCTGGTTTACTTTCTGACAACGGTCTTCATAAACCTTTTTTCCTCCTGTTATGGCTATATCAGCTCAGTCCATATAGAGCTACATCAGTTCTCTTGGTTTTCTTTGCTAAAGAGTAAATTTAAGTAGGGTACAGAGCAGCAATGCACTAGTGGGAGGTAGCTAAACAGGTGAGCCAATGACAAGAGGCATATACAGTAAACAACATAAGTGAGTACACCTCTGTGCAATATCACTTAAATGTCAAACAATTCAAAATTGTCTAATCTTACAGTAATTGTATTACAGTAGTGTATTTGCTCTTATATAAAATTAAAAACTAACCGTTTTGATTTACTACATTAAAAATACTGACCGCATAGTAAGAAATCAATGCAGCAAAAGTCAGTGCACCTTTCATTACTGAGATTCAAAATAATGTTTTATGTTTCAATACTTCATATGTCCACCTTTATTTTTTATGACAGACTCAATCCTCCTGGGCATGAAGGATACCAGCGTGCACAAATATCTGGAAAGATGTTCTGCCATTCTTCAGAGACAATTTTTTTCAGCTGCTCTTTGCTCGAGGGGTGGTGTTGCGCTACTGTTATCTTTAAAATACTCCAACGGTGATGTACTGGATTCAAGTCAGGGGACATACTTGTTCAGGTCATAGTTTTCACTTTTTTTCCAACTTAACCCTTTGAGTGCTAATGACGGCTCTGAGCCGTCACAGAGTTTCTCACTCTGGTGCTAATGACGGCTCAGAACCGTCATGAGCACTCTCCCACCTTGAGGGAGATCTGGGGGCTCCTTACTGCTCCTAACCCGGCGATCGTGCCTGTAGAGTGACAGGCATCGCCGGGGCTTCACGTGATGCGCGGTGACGTCACGCGCAATTACGTGATGACGTCACCGCGCAACTTTATTTATACTTAACAATGTTAAGTATAGGAGGAGGGGGCATGCTGCTTAGAAGCCTGTATTTCAGGCATCTAAGCAGCTACAGACCCCCAAGACCCATTGTTGGAAAGGTAATCGCTTAACCTTCCCAACACTGTAAGCCTTGGGGGTCTGTAAAAACAAATAAAAAAGTTTTAAAAAAAAATAAAAAAAAAATAAAAAATACAAAAAAGTAAATAAAATATTAGCACCCAGGTGGGAAATGGCTTAGCAGCCAAAGGGTTAAAGGGACACTGAACCCAAATTTTTTCTTTCGTGATTCGGATAGAGCATGCAATTTTAAGCAACTTTCTAATTTACTTCTATTAACAATTTTTCTTCATTCTCTTGCTATATTTATTTGAAAAAGGAGGCACCTAAGTTATTTATTTGGTTCACAACAATGGACAGCACTTTTTATTGGTTGGTGAATTTATCCACCAATCAGCAAGAACAACCCAGGTTGTTCACCAAAAATGGGCCGGCATCTAAACTTACATTCTTGCTTTTCAAATAAAGATACCAAGAGGATGAAGGAAGTTTGATAATAGGAGTAAATGAGAAAGTTGCTTAAAATTGCATGCTCTATCTGAATCATGAAATAAAAAATTTGGGTTCAGTGTCCCTTTAAGGAACTCTTTTGTTAGTGTGCTTTGCATAGTTATCATGCTGGGACATTCCTCTTCTGACAAGCTTCTGGAGACTGGGAGTCATCTTATCGGCCAGTATTTTGGTATATCTACAGGCATTCATGGTGCCATATATAAATGTCATCTCCCCAACACGTTTTGCACTCATGCAGCCCCATATCATCACACTCCCACCTCTGTGCTTCACTGTTGGGACTATGCCTTCACTGTAATAATCCTAGCCAGGTTCCCGCCAAACATCCTGGACCTCATCTGAGCTGAACAAATGTATCTACGTCTCAGCTGACTAAAGAATGTGCTGCCAATATTCATCAGGCTTCTTTTTTTATGCTGTTTAGCAATATTTAATCTTATATAGGGTTGATACCTCAGCCATGTTTTCCTGGACACTTATGAGTTACACATGCTGCAGGGTGTGCAGGTAGGAACATGTTTTGTGTATCAGGACAGCACTATTCATATTCCTCCCTGCACACCCTGCAGCATGTGCAACTCATAAGTGTCCAGGAAAACATGGCTGAGGTATCAACCCTATATAAGATTAAGTGTTCTGTAATTTAAGGTACCGGTGGCAACCCTAATCTTATAATTTTGTGCCAAAGAGCAAGCAGTGTTTTTGGACACTAGCCATATAGGGTGACATTATGCAATGTCTGAGCTGTCATAGATTATTTAAGGGTTATTATTTTAGGTTTATTTAAGGGGGGTTTGGGTTAGATTAGGGGTATGTGGGTGGTGGGTTGTAATGTTGGGGGGGGTATTGTATGGTTTTTTTTTTACAGGCAAAAGAGCTGAACTTCTTGGGGCATGCCCCGCAAAGGGCCCTGTTCAGGGCTGGTAAGGTAAAAGAGCTTTGAACTTTAGTAATTTAGAATAGGGTAGGGCATTTTTTTTATTTTGGGGGGCTTTGTTATTTTATTAGGGGGCTTAGAGTAGGTGTAATTAGTTTAAAATTGTTGTAATATTTTTCTGATGTTTGTAAATATTTTTTTATTTTTTGTAACTTAGTTCTTTTTTATTTTTTGTACTTTAGTTAGTTTATTTCATTGTATTTATTTGTAGATATTGTATTTAATTAATTTATTGATAGTGTAGTGTTAGGTTTAATTGTAGGTAATTTTAGGTATTTTATTTAATTAATTTATTGATAGTGTAGTGTTAGGTTTAATTGTAACTTAGGTTAGGATTTATTTTACAGGTAAATTTGTAATTATTTTAACTATTTTAGCTATTAAATAGTTCTTAACTATTTAATAGCTATTGTACCTGGTTAAAATAAATACAAAGTTACCTGTAAAATAAATATAAATCCTAAAATAGCTATAATATAATTATAATTTATATTGTAGCTATATTAGGATTTATTTTACAGGTAAGTATTTAGCTTTAAATAGGAATAATTTATTTAATAAGAGTTAATTAATTTCATTAGATTTAAATTATATTTAACTTAGGGGGGTGTTAGTGTTAGGGTTAGACTTAGCTTTAGGGGTTAATACATTTATTAGAATAGCAGTGAGCTCCAGTCGGCAGATTAGGGGTTAATGTTTGAAGTTAGGTGTCGACGATGTTAGGGAGGGCAGATTAGGGGTTAATACTATTTATTATAGGGTTAGTGAGGCGGATTAGGGGTTAATAACTTTATTATAATAGCGGTGCGGTCCGCTCGGCAGATTAGGGGTTAATAAGTGTAGGCAGGTGGAGGCGACGTTGTGGGGGGCAGATTAGAGGTTAATAAATATAATATAGGGGTCGGCGATGTTAGGGCAGCAGATTAGGGGTACATAGGGATAATGTAAGTAGCGGCGGTTTACGGAGCGGCAGATTAGAGGTTAATAATATGCAGGGGTCAGCGATAGCAGGGGCGGCAGATTAGGGGTGTTTAGACTCGGGGTACATGTTAGGGTGTTAGGTGCAGACGTAGGAAGTGTTTCCCCATAGCAAACAATGGGGCTGCGTTAGGAGCTGAACGCGGCTTTTTTGCAGGTGTTAGGTTTTTTTTTCAGCTCAAACAGCCCCATTGTTTTCTATGGGGGAATCGTGCACGAGCACGTTTTTGAAGCTGGCCGCTTCCGTAAGCAACTCTGGTATCGAGAGTTGCAGTGGCGTTAAATATGCCTGTACGCTCCCTTTTTGGAGCCTAACGCAGCCATTCTGTGGACTCTCAATACCAGAGTTATTTTAAAGGTGCGGCCAGAAAAAAGCCAGCGTTAGCCACAAAAACCGACAAAACTCTAAATCTAGCCGTATGAGTCCACGGATCATCTTCATTACTTATGGGATATTCACCTCCTGGTCAGCAGGAGGAGGCAAAGAGCACCACAGCAGAGCTGTCAAATAGCTATTCCCTTCCCTCCCACTCCAGTCATTCGACCAAAGTTAGGAAGAGAAAGGAAAAGCCAAGGTGCAGAGGTGTCTGAAGTTTATAATAATTAATAACCTGTCTAAAAGAACAGGGCGGGCCGTGGACTCATCGTGTCTTTAAAAAGAAAAGAAAATGTATGCTTACCTGATAAATTTGTTTCTTTTTAGACACAATGAGTCCAATCAGGTAAGCATACATTTTCTTTTCTTTTTAAAGACACAATGAGTCCACGGATCATATTCAATACTTATGGGATACAATACCCAAGCTAGAGTAGACAGATAAGGGAGGGACAAGACAGGGAACCTAAACGGAAGGCAACGCTGCTTGAAGAACCTTTCTCCCAAAAGCGGCCTCAGCCGATGCATAAGTATCAAATTTATAGAATTTTGAAAAAGTGTGAAGAGAGGACCAAGTTGCAGCCTTGCAAATCTGTTCCACAGAAGCTTCATTCTTGAATGCCCATGAGGAAGTAACAGCCCTAGTGGAATGAGCCGTAACTCTCTCAGGAGGCTGCTGTCTGGCAGTCTCATATGCAAAACGGATGATACTCTTCAACCAAAAAGAAAGAGAGGTAGCCGTAACTTTCTGACCCTTATGTTTTCCAGAGAAAATTACAAACAAAGAAGATGACTGACAAAAGTCCTTAGTCGCTTGCAAGTAAAATTTTAAAGCACGAACCACGTTCAAATTATGCAGAAGACATTCCTTCTGAGAAGGATTAGGACACAAGGAAGGAACAATCATCTCCTGATTAATGTTCCTATCTGAAACAACCTTAGGAAGAAAACCTAGTTTAGTACGTAAAACTACCTTATCTGAATGGAAAAATAGGGTAAGGAGAAGTATATTGCAACGCTGAGAGCTCAGATACTTTACGAGCTGAAGAAATAGCAACAAGAAACAAAACTTTTCAAGATAACAATTTAATATCTAAGGAATGCATAGGCTCAAACAGAGCCCCTTGAAGAACCTTAAGAACTAAATTAAGACTCCAAAAAATTTGATGACAGAAAAACGTTACTGTGTCTTAAAATTTTAAAAGATAACTTTTTTACTCAAATAGGGAAAAACGTATCCCATCAGCTAAACAAAGCAAAATTCAGACACCCTTACACCTCAGCAACTCTGCTGAGGCGCCTACCTGCCAAACAGACTCACTCCCTGGTCTTAACTTTTTTAGAGCTGGAACGATCCGGATGTTCAGGACCACAATAGCGCTATAACCGCTTGCTTAATGAGTTAGGAAACCATGCGGTTTTAGAGCCACAATGTGCAAACGTCCATGCAATGATAGAACGGCTGAATACTGCGCAGTTAACTTAGGAAGCGTGCAAGCCAATAGCCCCGCCCATTGTGGGCGTTACAGTCAAAAACTCATTACCCGATCGGCTTAAATGCTTTACATAAACCTTTAGGGAAAATAACCACCATAAACGAAAATTGAGCTCAACTCCCAGCCCTAGTGCTTGTACTTATGGCTGTCTTGTCCAATACCCTCCAAATAAGAGAGATTGATGTCCCAAGATAAGGAGCCCATTGTCTGAGCCTTATGAGTTATCCAGATAAAATTAAAGTGCCCACTTTCCTCTGAGTTTACTTTTCCCAGAATAAACAAAGTTAGCACTTACTTTAAATACTGTCTGACAGCAGGACAGTCCAGCAGGTTTAATAGGTCCTCTCCCTCCCATAGCCCTGTGGAAAATGATAAAGCCTGAGTTAAGTGTGCTTAGGCTATCAGGATAAGAGCAGCATAAATGTATAGGAGGCGCAGTGAGAATTATGTCCCACCAGTCCCTATTGCTCTAAAGCCACCAAAAGCTCTACTGAAAAGACTGATATGGACTACGGCTACACCCTAGAACAAAGCAGCACAATCTTGCACTACTTTAAAAATAATAAACTCTTGATTGAAGAATCTTTTCTAACACCTAACTTTACCTCTTCCTATCACTAACGTAGGCAAAGAGAACGACTGGAGTGGGAGAGAAGGGAGGAGCTATTTAACAGTTCTGCTGTGGCGCTCTTTGCCTCCTCCTGCTGACCAGGAGGTGAATATCCCATAAGTAATGAAGATGATCCGTCGACTCATCGTGTCTTTAAAAAGAAATGGAATTGATATCACTGTCCCTTTAAGGGAACATTTAAGCCAAAATTAAAATTTTAGGATTCTGAAAAAAATGTTCCAATCTAATTCTAATTATTTAATTTCCCTTTTTCTATTGGACTCTTTTTTTTAAAACTTAGTATGCCCTCATGGGAAAGAGCTAAAGTAATCTCAGGAGCGTGAACATGTTGTGAACACTATTTTGCAGTTGTGTTTGTAACAATGTTATACATTAGTGCTTGTGGCGTGAACACTATGTAGCTACTGTGTTTGCAAGAATGTTATACATTAGTGCTTAAGTAATGTGCACGCTCCCGAGCCTACCGCAGTATGTCCTCACGGGAAGGAGCTAAGGTAGGCTCAGAAGCATGCACGTGGCATGAACACTATGTAGCAGCTGTATTTGTAACAATGTTATACATTAGTGCTCAAGTAATGTACACGTTCCCGAGCCTACTTCCGTATGTCCTCAAGGGAAGGAGCTAAGATAGGCTCAGAAGCATGCACGTGGCATGAACACCATGTAGCAGCTGTGTTTGTAACAATGTTATACATTAGAGCTCAAGTAATGTGCATGTTCCCGAGCCTACCTCAGTATGTCCTCACGGGAAGGAGCTAAGGTAGGCTTAGAAGCATGCACGTGGCGTGAACACCATGTAGCAGCTGTGTTTGTAAAATTGTTATACATTAGTGTTCAGGGAAAGGGGGATACATATATATATATATATTGGAATCAATTAGAAAGTTTATGTTTTTTTAAATTGCAGACTGTATCTGCATCATGATGTGAATTTTGACTTCCATATTGCCAGCCAATAGCTAAGGTGACCTCCGGTGTCACTGTCCTGAGCATGTCACACTTGTGTCCCTAGAGGAACTGCAGAGTCATCAGCTTACATATAAGGTTGGCCATTTGTTGAGTGGAATCTTCTTCTGTAGAATGAGCTGCAGGAAATTCCCCTTCTCCTTATACTGGATCTTGCTGCACGAGCCTTCAATTTCTTGATGAAAATTACAGCACCACTGCTGGCCCTCTGTGCCAAGAAACGGACACGTTAGCATTTTATAAATCAGTGAAGGTCAAGGTGAGGGGGGGTTATTTCAGAGAAAAAGGGGGATAAAAAGAGAAAAGAAGGGGACACTATAAACAAGAAAAAAAACTCTACATTACAGAAACTGTGCAGAATATCTACATCACTCCTATCACTGTGATAAACAATGAGACAGATTTAAAAAGAGATGAAAACTTCCTAAAGCACATGTCCCGCTGTCGCTTCCCCTCTCTGAAAAGTACCTGGGAAATTAATAACACACTCTGTGTCAGTGAATTCAGCATTAAGTTGGTCCATATTGAAGACACTGGATCCGGTATTCAGCTTCACTATAACTTCCCCAGAGTTCTGCTTCCAGTCAATCAGCATGTCTGGGAAGAGATATAAAATAATTAAAGTGTTAATACAGTGTGACTTAAACCCATATACAATTGTGCATAACTACAGCTATCACAAGAAACATAGTAGTTCCTACAGAACATGAAAATCAGACTAAACCTGATGAAGGCTTTATTTGCAATATGTTTATTTAAAATAAAAAATCCACATACCGGCAGCGGCACATCATTCTCCCACATAGCGGCAGCGGCACATCATTCTCCCACATAGCGGCAGCGGCACATCATTCTCCCACATAGCGGCAGCGGCACATCATTCTCCCACATAGCGGCAGCGGCACATCATTCTCCCACATAGCGGCAGCGGCACATCATTCTCCCACATAGCGGCAGCGGCACATCATTCTCCCACATAGCGGCAGCGGCACATCATTCTCCCACATAGCGGCAGCGGCACATCATTCTCCCACATAGCGGCAGCGGCACATCATTCTCCCACATACCGGCAGCGGCACATCATTCTCCCACATACCGGCAACGGCACATCATTCTCCCACATACCGGCAACGGCACATCATTCTCCCACATACCGGCAACGGCACATCATTCTCCCACATACCGGCAACGGCACATCATTCTCCCACATACCGGCAACGGCACATCATTCTCCCACATACCGGCAACGGCACATCATTCTCCCACATACCGGTACGGCACATCACAAACCAGTACGGCACATCATTCTCCCACATACCGGTACGGCACAGTCTCCCATTTAACACTAGACCCCCATATTAGAAGCAGCCATAGTTATGATACTGTGCCTGTATCATATTTAGGAAATGTTTACAGCAGACTAAAGGCTGCTTAACTAGGTTACAAGCAGTAACTTGGTTAAAGGCAGTAAGCAGATAAATATCACTGAGACCAGGTGATTTACCTGTCACTTGACACTCTTTACTTTGATCAGTGGAATCTAAAAATCAAGGGAAAAAAAAAAAGCCACACGAGTGAAAGTGTATAAAGTATTAACCAGAAAAGTGTAAAATCTAAAGTGCAAAAGCTGGACAAAACTTGCAATCCAGAAAAAGTGGGGATACAAGTATGCTTCCGTTAGTGAGACCCGTTACACAGTAATTTCTTACAGTAGTGCACAAGCTCACTTACACCTTATTACCTTGTCTGTCATGCTGTAGGTGGTTTTCAAGGGTGTAGCAAAGGGCTGCTCTGGATTTGCAAAACCCACACAAAGTTTACTAACAAAATAAGAGTAAGAATTTACTTTACAGGATTTTTCTGTAGTGCTGCAGGGCTAAATGCCAGATATATACAGCACAAAGAGTTTTTTATTTTTGTTTTATGGGTAAACGGTTGAAGTCTGCTTACAAAAGGAAATGTACTACTGGTCCTGTGCAGAACATGCTCACTGAGCCAATGACAAGCAACATATCTGCATAAACTACCAATCACCACCTGCCAAGTTCAGCTAAAGAGCAACAGTGAACTTAAAAGGGACAGTGTACCATACAATGTTCTCTGCTTTAACTTGTTATCAATTATTTATTTTACTTGCTGGAGTGTATTAAATTGTTTACTGATTACCTTCATTTCATTATTTGCAATAGCTGATTTTGCCTGTGATATCCCTACCTATGCTGAAAGATTATATACTTAAGTAATGGCTATAAAAAGGCTATGTAAACTTAGCTAGCAGAAGAAATTACAATCCAAATGGGGAGGTAGGAGAGAAGTAATAAAATGTTAATTTTCAATTGTTCTCTCTAAGTATTGGGGTTTGGTTTACAGAAAGAGATAAGGAAAAATGTGTGTGTACAGAACGTGATAAAATAAGGAGATCTGATTTTCCTGCAAGCTCAACCCATTTTAATGGGTTGTTGTTTCAAAGATTAAAACCAGCTAATTCATGTATAAAAAAAAAAAAAGACCTAAACAAGTGATTTATCATACTCTTTTAACAGTACGTTGTCCCTTTTAAGGACAAGCGACATGTAGGGTACGTCCATCTGATTAAGGGGTTAAAACCTCTGTGCAATTCAAAATTGTATTAGTATTTTATTATTGCCATTTTATGCCTAGAAGTGACTTCTGTAACTTTGTTTTCTGAGCTAAACAAAACTCAGCACACGTCCCTACAATCCATTCTCTTATGTACAATAATCTCTGAAATATAAGAGATAATAAATACAATCACGGCCCTCCCAGACTAACCTTTGTTAAACACTTTGCCCTCTTTGCTGTCCTGGTTGGCTTTGTCCTTCTGTTTCTTTCTGTTGATGCCATCTTCGTTTCCCCAGGTCACTCTCCTATGGCCGGTGCCCTCAGCAGAATGAGACATCTTCTGCCGCTTGGTGGAAACGAATGGGCCCCCGGGGTCTGTAATGGAGTCTGGGTCAGGGGTTCTACGTTTTCTACCTGGGCCAGCTATCTTGGCGACTCTTTGTGGGTAAACTCTCAGTCAAGGAACAGTCAGTCTGCAAAAGATCATTATTATAAATGCGTTAGACCTGACATCACATGAAGAAACAGCAAGAAGAGACAGTAAGAAGAGCTAGATAAACCTCAAGTACAAATATTATGGCTGCAATGTTCTCTATGGGACGTGGAGCACAAAACTGTAATCCATATTCAAGTGAAGCTTCTACCAGGGATGTACACAGTGGTACATTTAAGCTTTTTTATGGTTTACATTTCACTTTTTAGGCATGTGAGAAGCTTATGCTAGGCCATTAGCACTGGTTTTTAAGGAGCCTTACTAGTACAAAAATTGGCCGACAGGCATTTTCTACAGCCGCCCATTGACCAAAAGGCTTTTTTTACAGTCGCCCATTGGCTGACAGGCATTTTCTACAGCGCTGTTGCCGTGGGTGGTGTGGGAGGGGAGGAGAGAGGCAGTTAAGTGGTGAATAACAGGAGGGGGGAAGGAGGGGAGGAAGGAGAGGGGGATTTAATACCTATGAAAAAATTATTTAGTGAGAGAGGAGAGGGATCCTATGAGCAATCGGCTGTGGGGTAAGGGTGAAGGGTGCTACATTTCAGAAAATATTTTTTAAACATTAATAAAAAAAATAATATTAAAAACTGTGTACTTGCAGACAGTCAGAACCTAAGATAGGAGCACCTAGTAATTAGGGAGAGGGCTAGAGAGCTGTTTGGGGGGGGGGGGGGGTCAGGGAGATGTGTAGGTGAGGAAGGTGTTAGTGACCAGTGTGGGGGGGGGGGGGGGGAGGTGTCAGGTAGGAGGGTAATCTCTACACTATAGCTAAAATTAACCTTACAAGCTACCTGATTAACCCCTTGATGGCTAGGAATTTTAGGAGTGTGGTGATTACATGCAATTAGCAAAGCAATGTATGTCTGCTATTTCTGAACAAAGGGAACACAAAGAAGCTTTAACATCTACCTGTTATGACTGCACAAGCGGTATGTAAAAAATTTCAGTGAGAAAACGCAAAATTTGTAAAAAAAATAAAATAATAAAAAAACAAAAACAATTAAGCAGTGAACAAGTACATACAGGCACGAAACAGGTCTGCTGCATAGGAACCCAGCTGTCCTCACATTTGCACAGTCTGTCAGTACGGAGTCTAAGCTGTAGACACGTATCTTTTGTTTTTATATTTGGAAATAAAGGATTGGACTTTTTTATCAGTGGCTGGACATCTTCCTTTGTACATATAAATCACATTTGGTGGCAAAACGGTGGCATGAAATATACCAAAATGTGCCTAGATCAATACCTTGGTTTGTCTACTACAAAGAAATATATCATTTTTATAGGTAAATAAAAAAGAAAACCCAAAAGGATTTATTTCTGACTAAAGGGTAACGCAAGTCAAAATAAACTGTTATGATTCAGATGAGACACTTTACAATTTACTTCCATTATCAAATTTTGCTTTTTATATTCACACTTTCTGGGGAACAAGATCTTACTGAGCATGTGCACAAGCCCACAGGGTATACGTATACTAGTCTGTGATTGGCTGATGTCTGTCACATGACACAAAGGGACGGAAAATAACTACTGCTTATTTGAAATTCAGAGTATCTGTTAAATTATTGTCTTTTTATTATGCACTTTTATTATGCAATTCTACTGTAGTGAGTGGTCCTTTAAATCGAGCGATAGTAAAAATGCTAAAACAATCTCTGGTACTGTGGGCAAGTTTTTTGCTAAAATTCCTGATCCGTAGGGGCTAAATATCGTCTTAACACAATCCCTTGTGTTCTCTTCCAGGAGTTTCCGCACTACCGATGCCAGACCTAGTGGTCTACAAATCACTAGAAAGTAGCACAGCATCAGTGTTTTGTGCTATGTCGCCATTGCAAAACATCTACATACTATACAAGTGTTTTAAAAGCATTTAAACTGAACGAGCAAGCCAAATTTGCATTGTCCAGGAACACAACCCTTGAAAAAGTTCCAAGGGAAAGGGAGGAGTCAAAATAGGAGAAACATTAACACTTAGCAAACATAAAATTGATATATATATCTCAATCTCTTTAGATTCAACTGCATGTCCCTTTAATGCTACAAATAACTGAGTGCTCAGAAGCCCGATAACACCACACCCACAATACCATCAGCTTTATTTCTGAACAATGCTAAATGAGCGCATCAAAATAGCGCTACAAAAATTCCATTGCACGTCACAGGGCCATTTCCAAAACTTCCTCTGGGCACAACAAATCTGTGCACTCACATAGCCTAATGCCAAGTGCTGTATAAAGCGTGTATAATAAAGGCACTGCTGCTGAGACACACACGGCTCTAGAATGTCTTTAAAGGGACAGCATACACTAATTTTCATATAACTGCATGTAATAAACACTATATGCACAGATACTGATCTAAACATCCAGTATAAAACTGTTTAAAAACTTACTTAGAAGATTCCAGTTTAGCTCTGTTAAAAAGTTAGCTGGAAGACCCACTGCAAGTGGCAAATAGATCCCCTCCTTCCTCTGCATATGAAAAGACCTTTACACAAACAGAAGCAAGCTGGAGTAGGTATACGTCGGTATTCTCCTAAAACTTTGGGGCTTGGTTAGGACTGAAAATCAGAGCAATGTTATTTAAAAAAATAAAGCAAAACTATACAAATTAAAAAAAACCAAAAAAAAAAGAAAAAAAAAAAACCTGTATGGGCTATATAAATGGATCATCTACAAAACATGTATGCAAAGAAAATCTAGTGTATAATGTCCCTTTAATGTACTTTTAACAATAAAGTAGACTCGTCCAACTGACACTGACCCAACAGTTTGTTCCCAAATACGTAGTAGTTATGTGTGCTGGTTATGGCCTAGCACAGTGTTTATCAACCCCCATGCCAACAAACTCCAAGCCCGCACTCACTGAGATAGTGGCATCTGAATGGCTGTACTGCCCGCAGTGTACTTTTAATAAGATCATTGCTGGATGGGATGTATAAGATTTAAAAGAAAGCTTGAGTCTTGTAAATAGCAAACTACAGCATTCTACAAACATTGGACTGGAAGTTCTACATTAAACTTAATATATTATTTTTGTGTCACAGATGTGTGCTTAGGGATTACTACCTTACCATCTGTGCAAAGAAATAAGAAGCATTTACATCTAAAGACAGGTTTTACCCAGAACAGATTAATTGCAAACAATGATTTCAAAGGAATTCAATTATATCCAAATCAATGCCCATAACAGGATCAAAGTACAATTCCGGCTAATGCACTGCTGGCGCAGGGTGAAATTTATTTTACAGTGATTCACTACATAATACGCCAGGCTTCTTGAAGAAAAATTTTTTTTATATATATATATATATATATATATATATATATATATATAAATAACCCACATAGTCTAAGGAGAGGCTGAAAATTAAATCCAAGTTCAGTTTGATATTAACAAGCCCCGCAGTGTGCAACATAACCTGGCAGACCATGTACATTACCCCTGTGCAGGCTGCATGTAGTATGATGTGAAGGGAAATACTGTATGTGTTCAGGAAAGCTTGGTGGAATAGGAAGACCTGCACAGTAAGTGTTAAAGCAAAAGCTGATAACATTTTACAAATAGAAGTATACTGTAAACAATATTCCTGTTCCAGGACTGAAATGTACCTGTGCAATAATAAAATGCTATAATGCATGCCAGCACAAATGCTTATTGGTAACCAGGTTTAACCCCTGCAAAGAAGATGACCAATTGTATAAGTCTGATCAGAAACCACAATTGCATTGCAGATCCAGAGATGTGCTTAGCTGCCACTGGGTTCCTAACTTTTGTTTATTCAGGACAGGAATTAACTTTTTTTTGTTTTGTTTTAAAAACAAACACACACACAAATACATTTTGAAATGCTGTATTCTAGATAGAAAAGAAATGTTGACTACAATGTCCGTTTAATTTATAATCTAGGAGCGAGTATCTTTTGGCAACTATTAAAGTGAAAGTAAACTTAGAGCCTCCACATTAATGTAACTTAGATTAGTCTAGTCGCTAACTTTTTTTTTTTTTTATTATTATTATTTAGTAGTTATTTATATGGTAAATCTTATACATTTTTCCGTGGTTCCTCTGCCCACCCGATCATTTCCTGATTTATCTCCTTTACACGCAAGGCCGGTCCCACCCGCTCTTATGTGTACATTCCTGTGCGTTCTTGGAAGGCATAGTCCATTGCGCATGCGCAGAAAACATTGCTGCTGTGAAACACATTGAAAGAATGAATCAGATTCATTATTGTGTAGCGTAGCAACTATCGTTAAATCTTTTCCTCTCTGCAAATGGCCCAGCCGAGAATGTGCATGCGTGTCTCATGAACGCACATATATTGCGGCCTAAAAATAAATGAGACACGCATGCGTAAATAGTATTGTATTGTTAATCTAGTCTGTTGGGATGCCAGTGGGGGACCAATCAAAATGCTTTACAAAGTATTCGTCATTCGAAAACAAAAACATTTTTATAACCAGGCAGAGTTACGGCAATAGAACCGAGTGTTGTAAAAGGTAATTTAAAGTTTTAATAATAATGGATGTTAGAAAACATAAACATAAAATAATTTTATGTTTATTTTTTAAATCTAAATAGCAGAGCGTGATAGTTAACCTTTCCTTTAAGAGACATTTGAATCACTAGTCAGAATAAAGGTTTTCTACAAAATATTTCATTTTTAGAATACATTTTCAGAAGAATTTTCCAGTTTTATCGGAAAATTGCTGATTTAGTTATATAGCTTTGGAAATACATAAATAATAAAAATAGTTGTTTAAAAATCTATGCTCTATCTGGAGATAGTTCACCCCACCCCAATTTTATAATTATCAATTTTGTTTCATTTTCTTGGTATTGTTTATTGAAGGAGTTGTAATGCGCTACTAGGAGCTAGCTAAACACATTGTAAAGCTAATGACAGGAGGTATATATGTGCAGGTACCAATCAGCAGATATCTCCCAGCTACTGAGCCTACCTAGGTATTCATTTCCACAAAGGATACAGAGAGAACTAAACAAATTAGATAATAAAAGAAGTAACTTGGGGAAAACATTTTTTGTTTATTTGTATGCCCCATCTGAATCATGAAAGAAAATGATGAGGGTTTTATGTCCCTTTAATCATTTATATTTCATTTAGTTTTCAGCTGTACTTTATTGGAAAGTAAAGTAAAATAATCACTACCTTAATAATAATAATAATAATACTTTAAATAGATTTAACTAAAACAACAACATTATATGTTTCACTTTCATTTCTACTGCTTGCCCCTCCCTTCTCATTCTATTAATTCAGATTTTTGACTTAGGGGTCGATTTATCAAGCAATGGCGGACAGGGGCGTACATATGCACTGCCGCAACTCGCCTCTGGCAGGCTGAATTCTGCTGCCGGAATTCAGCATTGCAGAAGATCGCTATTTTGCGATCTTGTGCAACGCCGCCTCCTGCCCGGGCACAGCCAATCACATGCGGGCAGAAGCTGTCAATCTCGTCAGATCGGGGAGATTGAAATTCTCCACCTAAGAGGTGGAGAAGAGGCAAAGGAAGCAGCGGTCTGATGACCGCTGCTTGATAAATACTGACTGCAGGTTCTCTTGTGTCTGAAGACCGCTGCTTGATAAATGCTGACTGCAGGTTCTCTTGTGTCTGATGACCGCTGCTTGATAAATACTGACTACAGGTTCTCTTGTGTCTGATGACCGCTGCTTGTTAAATACTGACTACAGGTTCTCTTGTGTCTGATAACCGCTGCTTGATAAATACTGACTACAGGTTCTCTTGTGTCTGATGACGGCTGCTTGATAAATACTGACTGCAGGTTCTCTTGTGTCTGATGACGGCTGCTTGATAAATACTGACTGCAGGTTCTCTTGTGTCTGATAACTGCTGCTTGTTAAATACTGACTGCAGGTTCTCTTGTGTCTGATGACCGCTGCTTGTTAAATACTGACTACAGGTTCTCTTGTGTCTGATAACCGCTGCTTGATAAATACTGACTACAGGTTCTCTTGTGTCTGATGACGGCTGCTTGATAAATACTGACTGCAGGTTCTCTTGTGTCTGATGACCGCTGCTTGATAAATGCTGACTGCAGGTTCTCTTGTGTCTGATGACCGCTGCTTGATAAATACTGACTACAGGTTCTCTTGTGTCTGATGACCGCTGCTTGATAAATACTGACTACAGGTTCTCTTGTGTCTGATGACCGCTGCTTGATAAATACTGACTGCAGGTTCTCTTGTGTCTGATGACCGCTGCTTGATAAATACTGACTACAGGTTCTCTTGTGTCTGATGACGGCTGCTTGATAAATACTGACTGCAGGTTCTCTTGTGTCTGATAACCGCTGCTTGATAAATACGGACTGCAGGTTCTCTTGTGTCTGATGACGGCTGCTTGATAAATACTGACTGCAGGTTCTCTTGAGTCTGATGACGGCTGCTTGATAAATACTGACTGCAGGTTCTCTGTGTCCGATGACCGCTGCTTGATAAATACGGACTGCAGATTCTCTTGTATCCGATGACCGCTGCTTGATAAATACAGACTGCAGGTTCTCTTGTGTCTGATAACCACTGCTTGATAAATACTGACTGCAGGTTCTCTTGTGTCTGATGACCGCTGCTTGATAAATACTGACTGCAGGTTCTCTTGTGTCTGATGACCGCTGCTTGATAAATACTGACTGCAGGTTCTCTTGTGTCTGATGACCGCTGCTTGATAAATACTGACTGCAGGTTCTCTTGTGTCTGATAACCACTGCTTGTTAAATACTGACTGCAGGTTCTCTTGTGTCTGATGACCGCTGCTTGATAAATACAGACTGCAGGTTCTCTTGTGTCTGATGACCGCTGCTTGATAAATACTGACTGCAGGTTCTCTTGTGTCTGATGACCGCTGCTTGATAAATACTGACTGCAGGTTCTCTTGTGTCTGATGACCGCTGCTTGATAAATACTGACTGCAGGTTCTCTTGTGTCTGATGACCGCTGCTTGATAAATACTGACTGCAGGTTCTCTTGTGTCTGATGACCGCTGCTTGATAAATACTGACTGCAGGTTCTCTTGTGTCTGATGACCGCTGCTTGATAAATACTGACTGCAGGTTCTCTTGTGTCTGATGACCGCTGCTTGATAAATACAGACTGCAGGTTCTCTTGTGTCTGATGACCGCTGTTTGATAAATATTGACTGCAGGTTCTCTTGTGTCTGATGACCGCTGCTTGATAAATAGTGACTGCAGGTTCTCTTGTGTCTGATGACCGCTGCTTGATAAATACTGACTGCAGGTTCTCTTTTGAGTACCTGCAGTCGTAGTGGTGTGAAGGCAGGTGAAGCCTTTGATAAAAGTAAGTAAGGGGTTGATAAAAGTAAAGATAGTAAGGGGTTGATTCTGTATACATAACATAGCAGGGGAACAATGGGATTAATTTATTTCTCAATATTTCTTTGTATATTCATTTTATAACACTTTGCTTCTGCAGACACATTCAGTTTGTTTTGAGAACTACAAAACCAAGAATATGTAATCATATCTTCTAGAAAGACAAAATGCCCCAACTAATTTTACAGATTCCTCTGGGGGAGCCTAACTAGGGTTGCCACCTCTGCCATGTTTTCCTGGACACTTATGAGTTACACATGCTGTAGGGGGTGCAGAGAGGAACATGTATTGTGATGTTCATCAACACTATTCATATCATGTCCAGAGGCACAATACATGTTCCGCCCTGCTTACCCTGCAGAATGTGTAACTCATAAGTGTCCAGGAAAACATGGCTGAGGTGGCAAGTCTAAGCATAACATTGTCAATGAATTAATGGAATCAATTTAACAAAAAAAATAAACAATGACAGGGATGAATATACAACTTCATGCTACATAATTAAAAATGAATCCTTATTTCGGTATAAATAACCATTGGATTATAATGCAAATAATATAAATATAGTGTTCATAATTGCCAGCCGTGTGGCATTATGAAGTAGCCGGGTGGGGGCAGTATAATACTTTCTAATATACTAAGATTTTCTTCTATCCAAACAAATGAATTGCATAATTTAACATAACAGTCTTCTGCTACAGCCAAATATTTAAAATTGTGACTCATCAGTCCAGAGCACCATTTGTCTGCACCCCAGTTCGTATATTTTTGTGCATAGTTGAGTCGCTTGGCCTTGTTTCCACATCAGAGCTATGGCATTTGGCCACAAGTGTTCAATGAAGACCACTTCTGACCAGACTTCTCAAAACAATAGATGGGTGTACAATGGTCACTCTGATTTCTGCCAATATTTAGCTCATGGCACTGCAGGACATCTACCAATTGCAAAGGGAAGTAAGCATGATCTGTCTCCTCTATTGCATTTCTTGGCCGGTCACTGCATTTAAGGTCCTCAACATTGTTAGTTTCTTTGCCATTCTTCAGAAGAGCTTGGACGGCATATCTGGAAACATCTGTCTGCCTTGAAATTTCTGCCTGAGAGAGACCTTGCTGATGCAGTATAAATACATTGTGTCTTGTTAATGTGCTCAGTATTGCTAGTATATGACTTGATATTTAACTGTATTCAGCAACCTCACCTTGTTAGAGTTTGGCTATTCCTCACTCAGTTTTATTCCTCCTACACAGCTGTTTCTGTTTCAGATAATGATTGTGTTTCAACCTACATATTAAATTGTTAATTATAAGCATCTGTCTGTATAATTGTTTAATCATGCTCCTGACTATATGTGCATAAAATCTCTGACTTTGCGCAAGTGTACCTGCAAGAATTGATGCTGTTTTTAAGGCAAAAAAGGTGGTCACACCAAATGCTGGTTTAATCTAGATTTTTCTCCACTCACTTTGCATTTTGGTAATTGATAAAAATAAACAATTACCAATTCTGTTTTTGAAAGCATTCTTTAGAGCAGTGTATATATATATATATATATATATATATATATATATATATATATATATATATATATATATATATATATATATATATATATATATATATATATATATATATATATATATATAAATACACACAGATATAATTGTACAACACATATATGCTCACACTTGATGCTTGACTCCTAATCTGTCCACCATGTTACTGACAGCAATGTCTAGCATATCATGTGAAATGCATCATTGGTAAAGAGACTGTTAGGGGAAAGGGTGTGTGTGTAGGGTGGGGAGACAAATAGGTGTCTTGGGGACTCTAAACAAGGGAGCCAGGGCCTAATTTAAGTGAACCAGTGTCTCCTTGGTACCTGGGTTTGTCAAGCCCTGCTTTAAATTAGGATGTTTAGCAAGATCTACACATATTGAGTCAAAACATTACAATAGTATTTAAAGAAACAAGGTATAAAAATAATACAACTCCAACTAACTGAGCAGTCAACATTAAAGGGACATTAAACCCAAAAATGTTCTTTCATTTTTCAGATAGAGAATACAATTTTAAAAAAAAGTTTCCAATTTACTTTTATTATCAAATTTGCTTCATTATGTTATTTGTTGAAGGGATACCTAGGTAGGCTGCGTGCAGATGCCTGAAGCCCTACATGACAAGAAATAGTACTGCCATCTAGTACTCCTGCTAATGTATAACATTGTTGCAAAACTGCTGTCATATAGTGCTGTAGACACGTTCACACTCATGATCTTATATCCCAGCTTTTCAACAAAGGTTAACAGTAAAACAAAGAAAATTTGATTACAGAAGTAAATTATTAAGTTGTTTAAAATGATATGCTCTATCTGAATCATGGAAGAAAAAATTTGGGTTTTATGTCCCTTTAAACAAAGTTATCAACTTTACCTCTGAATCTTGGTTTCCTTTCTTGAAACTTAGTTTCTTCCCATGAGAGCACCCTGAAGTATGCACCAGAGTGCACTCATCTTCACAATTATACAGCAGCTGTGCAAAAATGCTATACATATGGCACACAAATCACATACATGCTCCTAGGCCTAGCTAGACATTCTGTCATGGAAAGGAGCTAGTGTAAACATAAAATGCTTTCACCTATTTATTTATGAATTTAGTTTATATGCCATTCCATATAAGGATACCACCAGTAAGGAGCAGCCTACACATGTATGCTCCAATCACCAGCCATACCTTAATCTAGAGCAGAACACAGATTAGGGGTTAAACACACAGTGCAAGAAGGGAATGTATTTAAAAATCGAATGCTCTAAGAAAAAAAAAAAAATTTCTTTTTAAATAAGAGAGTCTCTTTAAAATGTTGCCTCCACGTGTGGATATATTAATCCCATATCTGCAACCCCAGTGCCACCTCATGAGCACTCACAATAGCTCTGCCAGAGAGTGGTTAGGATTACCAGCATAATGAGCATTTTTAAAAAATATTTTATTTTAAAAAGAAAAAAACACCAATATTTTAGTAAAATGTTTTGTTAAATCAAAGATGTAATGTGCCACATAACTGCAGAGTGCTACAGATTGCAGAATACAAATTAGCATTACAACATGTGATTGCTTGATGCATTATTGTCAACACATGTCACTTTAGATGCCATTTATAAACTGCACTAAGACATGTTGGGATTGGACAAGCAATTTAAGCAATACAAAGGAAATAATTAAAATGAAGAACAGATTATTAAAAGAACTAGTGTAAATATTATCTGACACATGAGCTAAAAACAAACTGCACATCAGTAGACCGATACATAATCGGCTAATTATAGATTGGAAAAAAGAAACACTAAAAACTCAGAAAAGTTATGTAAACACTGTGGGCGTTTTAGCTACGATATATTTAGAAAACTGGCCCCTTAAACAGACACGGCAGCTGTAATCTGAATAATTAGAACAAGTGGAAGATGTATAGCAAATCTCACTACAGAATATGAACAGTAAAAAATGTATGTGTATATTATATAATTCATTAATCATTTTGCTTTTGCTCCCAGAAAACATGTAACCACTACATTACCGGACAAAACATCTAAACTCACTTGCACCTCCTATTTTCCTCCCTTAAAACATGTTGTAATTCTGGGGCATTACCCAGAGCGTGTCACACACCAGGGACTTTACACAGAAAAGTGTCATACATGAGGGACATTACGCAGAGAGTGTCACACACCAGGAAAGACAATAACATAGTATCACACATGTGGGGACATTACACTGAGTCACACAGAGGAGAATACAAAGAACATGGCACAGTGTCAAAAACAAGGGTGCACTAGACAGAGTTTCACAAAGGGAGTGTCATACACAGATAGGACAATACACAGTGGGTCAAACACAGGGGAACATTACACAGAGAATGCAACAACCACGGGACATTAAACAGTGTCACATATGGGAATAATACACAGAAAGTGGGACAATACACACAAACACAAGTGACCCACACAATGGGACAAAATCCAGAGAGGGCCACACACAGGGGGAATCACATGCACATAGCATAACACACAGGGGGAAAGCGCACACACACACACACACAATGTCATACACACAGGCATCACAATGTCACACACAGGGACAAGGCACATGCAGCGTCACATACACACACATGGGGATAATACAAAAACAGTGTGACACTCTTGGGACAAGACACACACAGAGGCGGACAAGACACACGTAGCGTCACACGCACCTGGGGGGGACGGACAATAGTGTCACACGCACCTGGGGGGGACGGACAATAGTGTCACACGCACCTGGGGGGGACGGACAATAGTGTCACACGCACCTGGGGGGGACGGACAATAGTGTCACACGCACCTGGGGGGGGGGGACAATAGTGTCACACGCACCTGGGGGGGGGGACAATAGTGTCACACGCACCTGGGGGGGGGGGACAATAGTGTCACACGCACCTGGGGGGGGGGACAATAGTGTCACACGCACCTGGGGGGGGGGGGGACAATAGTGTCACACGCACCTGGGGGGGGGGGCAATAGTGTCACACGCACCTGGGGGGGGGGGGGGACAATAGTGTCACACGCACCTGGGGGGGGGGACAATAGTGTCACACGCACCTGGGGGGGGGACAATAGTGTCACACGCACCTGGGGGGGGACAATAGTGTCACACGCACCTGGGGGGGGGACAATAGTGTCACACGCACCTGGGGGGGGACAATAGTGTCACACGCACCTGGGGGGGGGACAATAGTGTCACACGCACCTGGGGGGGGACAATAGTGTCACACGCACCTGGGGGGGGACAATAGTGTCACACGCACCTGGGGGGGACAATAGTGTCACACGCACCTGGGGGGGACAATAGTGTCACACGCACCTGGGGGGGACAATAGTGTCACACGCACCTGGGGGGGACAATAGTGTCACACGCACCTGGGGGGGACAATAGTGTCACACGCACCTGGGGGGGACAATAGTGTCACACGCACCTGGGGGGGACAATAGTGTCACACGCACCTGGGGGGGACAATAGTGTCACACACATGGGGGGACAATAGTGTCACACACATGGGGGGGACAATAGTGTCACACACATGGGGGGGACAATAGTGTCACACACATGGGGGGGACAATAGTGTCACACACATGGGGGGGACAATAGTGTCACACACAGTGTCACTGTCACATACGTAGGGGACGATACACACATTATATAACATATATTAAACAGCGTGACAATCAGACACACAGGCCACATCATGACATCATTGGGCTCTATAGGCCGCACTCACCCCACAGCCCCCAGGGAGCCTCCCGAGTCCCACCGGTATCCGCTCCTGTCTCTCCCGTCTGGCACCGGCCACCCAGCCTGTAAAGCTCGCAGTCACCAACACTTCCGCTTCCGGTCCGGGTCACTTTGTGTTTATTTCCCAGTCGCCACTGGGGCCAAAACCTCAGACAGTTTGAGGGACGCACTTCCGGGAAACCTGACTGATGGATCACGTGACGCAACCGCAGTAGCCCCACCCACATCACGTGACTAAGAAATCTGGCTAATCTGCCGATTTTCAGTTACCATGGTAACTGCACAGGTATTGGTAAGGGGAGGCCCGTGAGTACGTACCTAATTACCTGGAGGGAAACTTGACAGTCCAGATACGTAGTAACCGACCGTATGTGTGTTTAATCAACATTAGTATAAAACCATAGCGGCTAATGTCTAAGAAGTCACTCACTTCTCCCTAGAGATACAGAACTATGACCGTGCAACATGCTACGTAACAGTTGGTCAGCACAGGAACTTCATAGTTGCCAACAGTCCCTGATTTCCAGGGACAGTCCCTGGATTTTTTTGGTCCCTGGAAATGTCCCTGAAAATCTCTTTTGCACAACATTTGTTGTTTGCTTTTATATATATATATATATATATATACAGATAGCGGCGGTTTGAAAACCAGGTACGCTGGGCCGGAAAAGTGCCGAGCGTACCTGCTAGTTTTTTGATAACTAGCAAAAGTAGTCAGATTGTGCCGCACTTGTGTGCGGAACATCTGTAGTGACGTAAGAATCGATCTGTGTCGGACTGAGACCGGCGGATCGAAGCTTACGTCACAAAATTCTACTTTTACCGGTATCTAGGGCTTGATAACTAAGGCGAATCAGCCTTGCCACAAATACGCTGCGGAATTCCAGCGTATTTGAGGTTGACGGCTTGATAACTAGGGGCCTATGTGTCTTTCTAATTTTGATGCTGTGTTGTAAAAATAACCATATGCCCAGAATGTGTTCCAGAGACTGCGTAGGTGTAAGAGCTTGGTGCTGTAATCTGTATAATAAACTATGGATAAATCTAAATTATACTATTACTTTCAAATGGGTGTGTTTTGATTGCAGAACTGAGTGGGCGGAGCAGTTGAACAGTAGTTCGTCAATACTCCAGTAACCCGCTTGCTTGCTCTGCTGCAAAGTGTCCCTGAATTTTTTTTTTAAATGTTGGCAACTATGGAGCTTATGTATATCCTTTTATGATTGGTGACATACTTTGGACGCAACATAATACACATTTTGTGCATATACGCAGACAAATACACAGACACACACATATGAGACAAATACATATTCACACAGACATATATACACAGACATACATATACACACAGACACATAAATAGACACACATACATACACCTACTTATACCCAGACACATATATACTATATACATGGACACACACATACATATAAATAGATATAGTGTATTATTTAAATATTATTCTTTCCTAATGGAATATTATTATTATTGAATGGGTTCACATATTATGGCCTTCGCCGGCCCAATACGCTCACCTACCATCGCCGCCGCGGACCTTCAAAATGTCGACTAAATTATCAATAAAGCTGTCAAAAAGCTGCGCACCAAGTACGGGGCGATGAGCAGCGGACTGTGAGAGTTATCACTCATCCAATCTCGCTGCTCTTCGGCTTTTTGACAGCTTTATTGCTAGCCTGTCACTAAGCACCCACACTAACTACACTGTTCTACCCCCTATAACGGCGCCCCCGGAGCCCCTTGCAACTCAATAAAGTTATTAACCCCTAAACCGCCGCTCCTAGACCCCGCCGCAACTCTTATAAATGTATTAACCCCTAAACCGCTGCTCCCGGACACCGCTGCCACCTACATTATATCTAGTAACCCCTATCCTGCCCCCCCTATACCGCCGCCACCTATAATAAAGTTATTAACCCCTATCCTGATGATCCCGGACCTCGCCGCAACTAAATAAATAGTTTAACCCCTAAACCGCCACTCCCGGACCCCGCCGCAAGCTATATTAAACTTATTAACCCCTAATCTGCCCCCCCTACAACGTCGCCACCTATAAGTTTATTAACCCCTATCCTCCCCCCCCTACACCGTCGCCACCTATAATAAATTTATTAACCCCTATCCTGCCCCCCCTACACCGCTGCCACTGTAATAAAATTATTAACCCCTAAACCTAAGTCTAACACTAACCCTAACACCCCCCTAACTTAAATATTAAATTAAATAAATCTAAATAATATTTCTCTTATTAAATAAATTAATCCTATTTAAAACTAAATACTTACCTTTAAAATAAACCCTAAGATAGCTACAATATAAATAATAATTATATTGTAGCTATTTTAAGATTTATTTTTATTTTACAGGCAACTTTCAATTTATTTTAACTAGGTACAATAGCTATTAAATAGTTATTAACTATTTAATAGCTACCTAGTTAAAATAAAGAGAAATTAACCTGTAAAATCAAAACTAGCCTAAGTTACAATTACACCTAACACTACACTATACTTAAATAAATTATTCCTATTTAAAACTAAATACTTACCTGTAAAATAAACCCTAAGATAGCTACAATATAAATAATAATTATATTGTAGCTATTTTAGGATTTATATTAATTTTACAGGTAACTTTGTATTTATTTTAGCTAGTTAGAATAGTTATTAAATAGTTATTAACTATTTAATAACTACCTAGCTAAAAGAAATACAAAATTACCTGTAAAATAAATCCTAACCTAAGTTACAATTAAACCTAACACTACACTATCATTAAATTAATTAAATAAATTACCTACAAATAACTACAATTAAATAAACTAACTAAAGTACAAAAAATAAAAAAAGCTAAGTTACAAAAAATAAAAAAAATAAGTTACAAACATTTAAAAAATATTACAACAATTTTAAGCTACTTACACCTAATCTAAGCCCCCTAATAAAATAACAAAGCCCCCCAAAATAAAAAAATGCCCTACCCTATTCTAAATTAAAAAGTTACCAGCTCTTTTACCTTACCAGCCCTTAAAAGGGCCTTTTGCGGGGCATGCCCCAAAGAATTCTGCTCTTTTGCCTGTAAAAAAAAAATACAACCCCCCCAACATTAAAACCCACCACCCACATACCCCTAATCTAACCCAAACCCCCCTTAAATAAACCTAGCACTACCCCCCTGAAGATCATCCTACCTTGAGTCGTCTTCAGCCAGCCGACCCACCGATGGAACCGAAGAGGAGATCCGGAGCGGCAGAAGTCATCATCCAGGCGGCGCTGAAGAAGTCTTCCATCCGATGAAGTCATCATCCATGCGGCGCTGAAGAAGTCTTCCATTCGTCTTCAATCTTCATCCATCCGGAGCGGAGCCATCTTCAGACGAGCCGACGCGGAGCCATCCTCTTCTTCCCGACGACTAACGACGAATGGATATTCCTTTAAGGGACGTCATCCAAGATGGCGTCCCTTCAATTGACGATTGGCTGATAGGATTCTATCAGCCAATCGGAATTAAGGTAGGAAAAATCTGATTGGCTGATTGAATCAGCCAATCAGATTGAAGTTCAATCCGATTGGCTGATCCAATCAGCCAATCAGATTGAGCTTGCATTCTATTGGCTGATCGGGGACAGATTAGGGGTGTTTAGACTCGGGGTACATGTTAGGGTGTTAGGTGTAGACAGCTCCCATAGGAATGAATGGGATGTCTGGCAGCAGCGAACATGAACTTTCGCTATGGTCAGACTCCCATTGATTCCTATGGGATCCGCCGCCTCCAGGGCGGCGGTTTGAAAACCAGGTACGCTGGGCCGGAAAAGTGCCGAGCGTACCTGCTAGTTTTTTGATAACTAGCAAAAGTAGTCAGATTGTGCCGCACTTGTGTGCGGAACATCTGTAGTGACGTAAGAATCGATCTGTGTCGGACTGAGACCGGCGGATCGAAGCTTACGTTACAAAATTCTACTTTTACCGGTATCTAGGGCTTGATAACTAAGGCGAATCAGCCTTGCCACAAATACGCTGCGGAATTCCAGCGTATTTGAGGTTGACGGCTTGATAACTAGGGGCCTATGTGTCTTTCTAATTTTGATGCTGTGTTGTAAAAATAACCATATGCCCAGAATGTGTTCCAGAGACTGCGTAGGTGTAAGAGCTTGGTGCTGTAATCTGTATAATAAACTATGGATAAATCTAAATTATACTATTACTTTCAAATGGGTGTGTTTTGATTGCAGAACTGAGTGGGCGGAGCAGTTGAACAGTAGTTCGTCAATACTCCAGTAACCCGCTTGCTTGCTCTGCTGCAAAGTGTCCCTGAATTTTTTTTTGAAATGTTGGCAACTATGGAGCTTATGTATATCCTTTTATGATTGGTGACATACTTTGGACGCAACATAATACACATTTTGTGCATATACGCAGACAAATACACAGACACACACATATGAGACAAATACATATTCACACAGACATATATACACAGACATACATATACACACAGACACATAAATAGACACACATACATACACCTACTTATACCCAGACACATATATACTATATACATGGACACACACATACATTTATACATATACACACATACATATATAAACACATATACACACAGACACACACACATATATAAACATATACAGACAAATACATATTCACACACACATATATACACTGACATACATATACACACAGATACACATATTTACACATATACACACATACATTTACACATATACACACAAATACATATACACAGACACATATATATATATATATATATATATAAACACAAAGATATACACACATATACATAAACACACAGACATATATGCATACACCCACATATATACATATGTGTGTGTATATGTGCACACAGACATTCACAGACAATGGCACACACAGATACAGACAGACATTCACGCACATATACAAAGATACTTACATGCAGACACACATATATATTATACACACATATATATTATACACAGGCACACACTCAAAACCACAGACTCACAAAAATATACACAGGCACACACACAGACATTCACACTCAAATGCACAGAAGCTGGCACACATACATTCACAAACACACAGACATTCACACACATATATAGAACAAAATATAGCGGAGGTTCTCCAGTAGTGCAAAACCTCTTACTTAGTTTATTGAATTTCCAAACAGGATCAAAACATATATATATATATACATATATATATATATATATATATATATATATATATATATATATATATATATATGCTGTATTTATGTTATTCTTACTAAATGTATGGCATTCTACTTATGTGTGCTACTCCCTTTTCCTATGAGGCTTCATAGCTGTCTTTTTATCTACAGTACATCCATCTGTTTTTCCACAAGATGGCACTATAACCATTTAGCTAATGGCAATTGAGAATGTAAGGGTTAAACTCCCAGGTAGTTGCCTATTTAAACAGGTAGTTTGTGAGTGTAATTTTATCACATGATTAAAGTGAATGTAAATTTTGATGCTAAAGTGCCCGGTTTTTAAAAATTCAATTAAAAACAGGGGCAGTTTAATTCATCAAAATTTACATTTCACTCCTGTTGTGGAAAAAAACGTACCTTTTAATCTTGACAGCAGCTCCAGCTTCCTCCACCCGTTGCAAAGCCTCTTCCTTGGTCTAAAATGAGGAATCCGGCTTCCTCCAATCACGGCATTGAATCAGACACTGATTCCCCTGGGGGGGAAGCCGTGATTGGAGGATGACCTATCCATCATTTCTGACATCAGAAATGGCTTGCGACGACCGGAGGTAGCTGAAGCTGCTGTCAAGTTTAAAAGGTAAGTTTTTTTTTCACAACAGGAGTGAAATGTAAATTTTGATGAATTAAAGTGCCCCTGTTTTTAATCAAACTTTTAAAAACCGGGCACTTTAGCATCAAAATTTACATTTACTTTTTTTAGGGGCATTGGCCCCGAAACGTCGTGTTTGTTTTGATCCTGTTTGGAAATTTCAATAAACTAAGTAAGAAGTTTTGCACTACTGGAGAACCTCTGCTTTTTTGTTCTATATGTGCTTTTAGAGCTTGGCAGTAGCTCTTGGCGGCTCTCCTAATTGGGACTTGAGTGCTGGATTCCACCTTGCTTTGCTTATTCACACACATGTACACAGGCACACACACAGACATTCACACTCATATGCACAGACACTAGCACACATACAGTCACACACATGTACACAGACATTTACACACACATACACAGGCGCGCACACACAAATACTCAGACACTGGCACACACAGTCATCCACACACAAATACACAGAAACTGGCACACACAGACATTCACACACAAATACACAGACACACACACACAAAGGCAATGCCTGAAACATAGAATTTATTATTTTGATCTTATGTTGGACTCTGATTTGACCATTAATTAAGAAAGACCATGATTTAGAATAACAAAATGTTGTATAGTATTTAGAGATTCTCTAATGTTTGGATATTGCCTAGATCAGGAGTGCTACATGAATCAATAAGGAATCTAAACTACAGGACTAATGATGTTAACATATTGTGAATACAAAGACAGTAAAATGCCAGCTTAAAGGGATACTGAACTCAAATTGTTTCTTTAATGATACCAAGAAAATGAAGAATATTTGATAATAGGAGTAAATTAGAAAGTTGCTTAAAATTCCTGCTCTATCTGAATCACGAAAGAAAAAATTTGGATTCAGTGTCCCTTTAATATTGTACATATAAAATCCATCTGTTTGTAGCCTCTCCTAGGGCCCCATTCCACCTGCTTACATGCTATTCTTTGTATTGCAAGTGCAATCAATGGCATGGGGTGTTTGCTACTTCTTAAAGGGACAGTCTACTTAAAACATTTTATTGTTTAGAAAGATAGATAACACCTTTACTACCCATTCCCCAGCTTTGCACAACCAACATTGTTATATTAGTATACTTTATAGCTTTTGAACATCTAAATTTCTGCCTGTTTCTAAGCCCACACAGGCCACTTTTTCTCTGGGCATTTTTATGGCTTTTCATAGAAAGACAGTGCAAGTTGATGTGTGCCATATGGACAACTGTGCTCACACTCCCATGGAGTTATTTATGAGTCAAAGCACAGAAAAACGGAGCAGGCACTACTTCCAAAGGTGCAATAAAATTTTAAACTTTAATAAAAAAGTTAAAAAAATAATAACAGTCGTTGACAAGACAGGGGGGTAGGGAAAAAACAGCCTGGCGCGTTTCACGCCCTCTAGTGGCGCTTAATCATATGATTTATGAGTCAACACTGGTTGGCTAAAATGCATGTCTGTTAATAGAACTGAGATAAGGGGCAGTCTGGATAGGCTTATATACAAGGTAATAACATAGGTAAAAAAGTATATTAATATAACAGTGCTGGTTATGCAAAACTGGGTAATGTGTAATAAAGTGATTATCTTTTTTAACCCATAACAATTTTGGAGTAGACTGTCCATTTAACAGTGCTTTGCAACAGGTGGGGGACTTATAAACTGCCCCTGGATCAACAGGCGATGTCAACATTATTACCTGATGTTGCATGACTTCCCTACATTGTGTAAAGCACTCTGAAACATGTGAACTGGAATCTGACCATAACCTGCAGACATAAAAGGGACAGTCTAGGCCAGAAATTTTATTGTTTAAAAAAATAGTGTTAGAATCCTTTAGATATTTTGCTTGTCAAGGATACCGGGCTGCAAGGGTTAAACCCCTACCCCCTACTACCTCACCCCCTCTCGTTCTTGGCAGTTTTGGACTCCTCAGAGCAACCGTGATCTCCTAGGCCTTTCCTTTTGTGAGAATTTGTGTGTGAACCTGATCTTAAAAGAGCTGTTCTCTGACCGACCTATCCCTCTCCGGCCGGGCCCTTGGATCTACCAGCCGGCCGCCGTACCCAGCATCCTCCGGAGATCTTTACCTCGTGCCACTTCAGAGGCCCCTTGCCCCAGGACTCCGCTCTCTTGGGGACTGGTACCCCGTGGGGAGGGTTAGATGTGGGACAATTGCCGGAGGTGAGCTCCATAGGGAACTGGGGTTTCCGAGCCCTACTCAGCAGACCGCCTTTCGGCTGGCCGGCCCCATGGAACTGTCGGCCGGCCACAGCCGCTCGGATTCCCGGTCCCCTTTAACTCAGGTCGCTCCAGCGGCCCCTTGTCCTAGAACTCCGCTCTTTTGGGGATTGATACCTGTATGTATGTATGGGGTACTTGTAAAGCGCGTCTAATCACCCGTATGGAGGACTAGAGGTGGGGTGCTTTCAAGGGTTAGCCCTCTTAGGAACCGGGGGTTTTGGGCTTCCCCTCAACACCCATTTCCCAGAGGTCTTCCCGGTGTACGCTGGGTAGCCCATAACTCTGACCCGCAGTCAAGGATCAAGGCGATTTTTGGACTGATGCAACAGGGGCCAAGGGTTTTCCAACGACACCCTGGAAGTGCCGCCACTCCCTGCGATCACCCCAAATGCACCCTCCCTGTACCGCTGGACACTGGGGGCCATTGGACATTATGGAGGTGCCAGCCTGTCTGGAGGGGCATGGCTCGAGATTTGGGGGACTGATAAGGATCTTATCAAGATCAGTTTGTGTATAAATGTTGTATGTTTTCCCAATAAAGTGTACTTCTTGTTTCACCTGAATGCTAGTCTGTCTAGTTATTTTTTGTGGGAACTGCTATAATCACTCTTCTCAGCTACATAGTGGCAGGTTCCAGGTGCTGGAAGGATCCTTTGGCGGAGCTACCCAGTCGGGGTAGCCGGAGTCCGTCACATCGTTATCAAACCAAACTTGGCCAATAGTCTTGTTATCCCGGCGTCAAGTGGAGTGATAACGAAAAATCTTTGGGATAGTAGCGTTAGGACCCAGGAGGGGATAGGCTGAGCACCTGGAGGAAACCAGGAGCAATAAACCAGGAAATGACCGGAAAGGTCAAGGCAGAGTCGAAGGGCTAGAGGGCAAACCAAACGGTAACTGGAAACAGAATCAGAGTCCAAAAGCTTAGTCATGGAAATCCAAGGTCAGAACCAATCGAGCAACAAACAGAGTGGAATAAGCAGGCAGAAGAATGGTCAAAAGGAGGTCCAGGTCACAAGCCAGAATTCGATATCCAAAAATATAGTTCAAGGCACATCCACGAGTAAAACTCTATACTAGGGCAATGAGACAAAGAAACTGAATGGCATTTAAAGTAAAAAGTGCGCCAAAGGTGGCGCGATGCGTCACGGGCGACGTGATGCGTCACAGGTGATGCGAGATGGAGCAACCTGGCAACAAAACAGTGTCATGGCAACCTGTAATCATCCCTTTATTACTTATTTCCCAGTTTTGCATAACCAACACGGTTATATTAATTTTTTGTTTTACCTTTGTGATTACCTTGTATCCAAGCCTTTGCAGACTGCCTCCTTATTTCAGTTCTTTTGGTAGACTTGCATTTTAGCCAAACAGTGCTGGCTCCTGCATAACTCCACAAGAGTGAGCATAATGTTATATATATGGCCCACACAAACTAGCGCCCTCTAGCTGTGAAAAGCTGTCAAAATGCACTGATAAGAGGCGGCCTTCAACTGCTTAGAAATTAGTATATGAGTCTACCTAGGTTTAGCTTTCAAGAAAGAATACCATGAGAACAAAGCAAATTTGACGATGAAAGTAAATTGGAAAATTGTTAAAAATTGCATGCCCTATCTGAAACATTAAAGTGTAATTTTTACTAGACTGTCCCTTAAAAACAAAATTGTCTGTGTATTTGGATGCTTGGGGAGGGGAGATACAGTGCACCTCCAGCATTCCCCAACCCCACCATCACCAGAAAACAAAAGGATCATGAAGGGATAGCTATCCCCTCTGCAGCAATGCTGGCAGCCTTTCTACTGTATAAGTAATGCCCAGAGCGTATTTAAAGTGCTGGTGGCGGGCCCCTCTATGTGCCAGGCCCCTGACCCGGGGCTAAATTACCAACTGCTCAGTCTGCCCATGGTGGGAACAGTGCTGTGGTAAACAAATTCAGGACAATTTGGGACACTGAAACAAAAATCGGTGTCCTGAATTGTCCTTTGAGATATTAAGATTGACCATCCCAAATTCGGAATGTCCCAGAATATTCAGGACTGATGCCACCTTAATAAAACAGTAAAGTAAAGTGAGATGCAATATTCACATAGAAAAAGGAAAGCACAAAAGAATAAGGCTCTGATGTGTGGGATGAAAATAAGAATTATTTATACAATAAGACAATTAAATTAATAATAACACTTTCTTTCAGAGAAAAATATATACACAGATATCACAATTTACCAAAGGGGTAATAGTTACTTTAGTTCAATTCTATAAGTCCTGCTCTTTTATTTGTAACCTCTTTGACAGCAGTAGGATGGGTGCTAAACTAAACTATACGAAACCTAGCAAATTAGATAGAGGCAGATATGCTGTTTGTATTTCCAAGGAGGTCCACAATATGCCCCCCCCCCCTACTCTTGTTGTCGTGCTGTCAGCAGCCGAGACAGTGTGATAACTATTTGTTTAAGCAAGTGGAGTTTCCTACACTTGATAAGCGAGGGACTTTTCAATTGGGACATAAGATCTGAGGCCTACTAGAGTGTGGGTTCAACATAGATACGTAGAATAATAATTGTAACTGAGACATAGAGTTAATACCCATTCACAGACAAGATGTATAGCAAACATAATATACCTACAGACACTACACACATTATTGCCTAGGAGGTGACTCAATGTGCCTTGCTGTCCCACCCACTTACATACAGTTGTCCATACTTTTACAGCCTTTGTCTACATGAACCCTCAGCCTCTACCTACAACCAGTACCTATATATAGCAACACATACTATGGTTTGATAGTGAGGTATATTAATCAGTTAATGCTGTTGTAAGCCGATGCTACCTACTTCAAATAAATAATTACACTCCAGACCTGTGTAATCCCCTAGCACAGTCTTACCAGAGGTTATTATAATTTATAGAGTCTATATACAATACCTACAAGGTTCTCCCTATTATGTTGAGTCCAAGATTTTACTTTTCTAATGGGTCTAAAAGTGGCCTATGGTTTCATCCCCCCAGTTGAACCCTCTATTTTACCTTTCTAGTCAGATGGTCCAGAAGTGACTATTAACTTCCAATAGGGGTTCACATCTTAGTTATTATAAAGTTCTATGGGGCTATTTTACTTTATTTTATTTCATTTTACACTATTCTATTCATTTACTATATAAAAATAGAGGTTTACATTTTATACTACATGGATGTCATCTATAACACGTATTAGTGCACATTTATGTGAAATATCCTTACTTATATGATGTGTGAGTAATGCAATTGTATCTTATTTTGTATACCTTATTATGCAACCTACAGTCAGACGCTTGTTGTATTGTAATCTCAATAAAAATATAAAAAATAAATAAATGTGATGATACAAAAATAATATTGAATATAACGTATAATAGTGTCTAAAAGATAATAAAATAATATCTTTGTTGTGTAGGATAGATCTTCTTAAGTGTCCCCAAATTACTTCAAAGGATAATGGACTAATCTCAAAGGTAAATAGTGCAAAATCAGAATAAGATTAAGGGCTAGATTACGAATGGCACGTTAACAGTTTTGCGCAAGCGAAAAGGGATTTATTGTGGGTGTTTGCGTGATTTGGGTTTACCGCTCGTATTACAAGTTAAATGTAAATGCAATCGCTTGAGCTGAATTGCAATTTACGCTAGAATGATTACCGCATCCTCAGAGCTCTGGTTTCGCATTAACAAAAAAGTGTCACAAAACACATCAAAAATACATTACAATACAAATACTATCTAATAAAAAATTATTTAAAAAAGATATTGCACGCAAAAGTTATAAGGGCTCAAAGATATGAGGTCTCAGGTGTTAGAGAAAAAAAAAGGCAAAGGGATTTAACATAGAGATATATACATATATATGTCTGAATATATGTGTGTACAAATGTATTGATATATGTATATACGTATTTACAGCCATGTGTATATATATATATATATATATATATATATACACAAATAAACACATATATACATACATATGTATACACATATATAGACATAAATATTAGTTCATTGGAGCCCTTCGCAGTTAAATAGATAAAAACATGAAAAAAAGATTTATCTTATATTAAGTGTTATATGTTATTCTTAGCAGTAGTTTATTCCTATCACCTCCATGTGTTAACTTTGGAATATGGTCAATGAGAATAAACTTGATAGCAGATACCGCATGCTTCACTGTCAACCAGTGGCGTGCCACTGGTTGATCGGATTCCCCTTTCTTGAGGGCTGATCTGAACGCTGCTCAATGGTTAGCCATTCTTTCACGTATCGTCCCTTGAGTTTTTCCTATATAGTGTAGACCACATGGACAGATGATCAAGTAAACACATAGCGGTCACATGCCAGAAATGTGGGGAGACTAGATGTAGGTAGTTAAACCCTGTTATTGGTTTAAACATGATGATGTTTTCTTTATTATTTGTTGATACACATTAGAACAAAGAATGTGTGAGTAATTTTGGTTATTTGGTTAATTAATTTGATACCGGAAGTGACTATGGATGAGAACTTCCTGGGTCACATAGAGGATATGATGTAATTTTGGTGCCTTTTTGAGATAGGAAATGGGAGGTTACTTTGTGGTTGTTCACTTATTTAAGCACATGTGTTTGTTTGCACACTATGTTCTGAGGAAGGGGAGGTTTACTCCCTGAAACGTCAATAAATTTTGACTCCACGTTTGCAAAATCCTGGTTGGTCTCTGTCTTTTGGTGAAGCTATATTTTCTACACAGAACATCCGGGTGGTTGACCGAAGGTGGGCAGATTCATTTAGAGTGGATATATATATATATATATATATATATTGTACAAAATACCATGAGATATATGTATACATATTATGAATAAATAGAACAGATTCTTCTATGTGAAGGAATGTGAAATATTCATATTTTCATGTTGGGTTAGCGCACTTGAGAATATGTGATCGTGTTTGCGCAAGTAGAGTGTTAGGGTTCTTTTTCTACTTTTTTGCTTTTATGGGGGAATAGGTTAATGCGCGCACAATATTTGAAGTTCAGATTTTTGTGCGCATCGGGTTAGTGCGCAAGTGAAAACTTTTTTACTTTGAACTTGTAATACGGGCGATACCCGAGGTGCGCAAAAAGCTTACTTCTAGTGGAGTTAACACTTGAGCTGGAGCGTTAAATAGTGCTCCACTTGTAATCTAGCCCTTAATTAGATTTAAAGACTTTCAGTTACTGATTCTAAAAGAAAAATATACTTTATTATTCTGCTTAGATTGGATTCTGTTTTCCCTAGACAACATCTCTTACGCTAGAGACTTATCTTACTTTATTTTCATTTGTATGCTGAATGACTAATACAATCAGTTTTATTTGCAAAGATTTTCATTAAAGGAAAAGTACACTCATTTTTGAAGACTAAACTAAAAACAAGTAATTTATTCACAAAATAAATGTTTATTTTCACTTGTGCAATTTACATGGTTTTCAAAATCTAAAAAAGTGACAGTGCAATACAAAGGTATTGGTTCTCTTGGTATCCTTTTGTTGAAGAATACTTTTAGGTAGGGTGATAGGAGTTCAGGAGCATGCACCCATCTTTAGCACTTTGTGTCAGCAGTGGTTGCAATTATGTATAACATTGCTATAAATATTGTACAAGCATGCTGCCAGATGGCTAATGATACGTGCACAATCCTGAGCTCACCTAAGATTACTCTTTAACAAAGGATACCAAGAGAACTAAGCATAATTAATCATTTTACTTTACTGTCCAATTAAAGGGACATTATACACTAGATTTTTATTTGCATAAATATTTTGTAGATATTTAATCCATTTACAGTATATAGTCCATCTGGGAGTGTTTTTGTTAAAATGTATATTTTTTCTTATTTTTAAATAACATTGTGCTGATTTTCATACTCCTAACCAAGCCCCAAAGTTTTAGATGCTTGCTGATGTCTACAGACTGTTTGTGTAATGGGTCTTTTCATACGCATGGGAGGAGGGAGTGTCTGCTTTTCCTGCTTTTTATTTTTTATTTATGTGAAGTGAAGCGCTGACCTTTACCTAAAATAAGCTTTTCTCTGTAAACTATCTCCTTCCTAGATAGTTAAAATGTAACAAACTTGCAATTGGAATTTGAGAAGGCGCTTATAGCATTTAGGTTAAATTAATTGATTGTAGCAATATAGTGGTTTAAAAGTAAATTTAAAGTTGATTATATAAATATCTACTTAAAATCACACAATTTTCAAATAGAAAAGGGTTATTTATTTAAATACATAAATAATTCTATAGAATTCATCAACATTAAAAAAAACATACAGCCACAAAATTTATAACAACTTAAAAATACATTTGAGAATAATATCTTAAAATAGTAGCTTTAAAATTGACACCAAAAAGAATGATTACTTAAAGTCCTAATAGGACAAATTTAATTTTGAATGAATAGTCCGTTTGCAAACGTTTCCTTTCTTATATATATATTCAATTCCTTTTTGAGTGTGAATCACTAGGGCTGAATATCACAGGTGTACTTCTTATAGTCACTGTTGTTTACTGGTTAAGTCAAAGTGTGTATTCGTATCTGAATATCAGGTGTTTTAAACGCGAGCCATCTTCACTTATCCCTTCTACTTGTATGTTAACTTTTAGTCTCACCTCTTGTTCCGGTGTTGTTGCTGGGTTCAAGTTTTCCCTTTGAGGTAGTCTTACCTCTCACTCGTAGCGGTTGGTTTCTAATTCTCACCCGCTCCTCCGGTCGGTTAGTGTGACGTCACTCACTGCTGACTCCTGCTTGTAATACTTGCACAGGTAATGTCTTTATCCACTATCTCTAACCTCTTTCCAGCTTCTTCAGATCTGGTCTGTTTTCACTCTGCACTTAAAGGGAAACTGAACCCAAACATTTTCTTCCGTGATTCAGATAGAGCATGCAATTTTAAGCAACTTTCTAATTTACTCCTATTATCAAATTTTGTTTATTCTCTTGTTATCTTTATTTGAAAAGCAAGAATGTAAGTTTAGATGCCGGTCCATTTTTGGTGAACAACCTGAATTGTTCTTGCTAATTGGTGGATAAATTCACCCACCAATCATCAAGTGCTGTCCAGGGTCTGAACCAAAAATTCCCTGGCTCCTTAGCTTAGATGCCTTCTTTTTCAAATAAAGATAGCAAGAGAACGAAGAAAAATTAATAATAGGAGTAAATTAGAAAGTTGCTTAAAATTGCATGCTCTATCTGAATCACAAAAGAAAAAAAATGGGTTCAGTGTCCCTTTAAGTACATAGTACGCAGAACATAGACCATTCTTTTTTACCGCTTTGCTGTACTCAGGAATTACGGTCTCTTTCAACAGCTTCCAACAAACTGCCAATAATTCAGTATCACACTGTCACAGATCCATGCGTTTCACCACCTTCAGGGCTTTCTCAAGATACTCTGTGTCAGCTTGGCTCCATTTTTAAATAACCCACTCTTTATTCTGATTGGTTATTCTCCCAAATTATGTTTTTTCTCAATACTTAAAGGGATCCAATACCTTATTTGCTCAGTCCTTCTATATTCCGTGATGTTTCTTTTTAGGATGCACACCTTAGCCCATTTTTACCTATGTGTTTATTCGTTTATTTGAGTCAATTTAAAACAGTTTCTTACTACTTTATTTTTTTTGCTACTTTGAGTCAATTTACCATAATATCTTGCTACTATAATTCATAACATTTAAAAACATTAAAAACTTAGAAACAATTCAAAACTTATACCCCTAAATCAAAAAGTACAATAAAATTCTAAAGCCGTCAGAATGGAATATAAAGCCTTATAGAAAACTTCCATTATTACTTTTAAATTTTATCGATGTGCGGCGGACATGGTTCGCTATAGCGGATCATGTCCGTCCGCACAATGATAAATGGACCTATAAGACTTTTCAAACTAGGAATGGGGTGATATCCATTTCTGAGTTCAGACCATTTGGGAATAATGTGTTAAAATTATAAATTTACTTTTAAACCACTCTATTGCTACAATCAATTAATTTAACCTAAATGCTATAAGCGCCTTTTCAAATTCCAATTGCAAGTTTGTTACATTTTACCTACCTAGGAAGGAGATAGTTTACAGAGAAAGGCTTATTTTAGGTAAAGGTCAGTGCTTCACTTCACATAAATAAAAAAACAGTTTTCTTTTTTTTTCCCCCCAAGAAGTGTTAAGCAGCAGAACTTTGAGATGGATATTTTTTCGTATAGGGATAAACTAATGTCAGAATTAGCAAATAAAGAGTCAAAATGAAGAAGACTGTAAAGTTGATACCATTAAACTTATAGGAGAATTAGAGAAAGCACTAAATAAAGAATTAAGACAAAAATTTAAATTAATTTTCCTAGAGAGAGATTTAGATAAGGATATCATCCCGAGAGGTTTGAAATGTACGAAAAACTGTACATTTACTCTTAGTACAGTTTTGCAATCAGAATGGGATACGGTTCTTAAAGGGACACTGAACCCACATTTTTTCTTTTGTGATTCAGATAGAGCATGCAACTTTCTAATTTACTCTTATTATCAATTTTCTTCGTTCTCTTGCTATCTTTATTTGAAAAAGAAGGCATCTAAGCTAAGGAGCCAGCCAATTTTTGGTTTAGTACCTTGGACAGCACTTGTTTATTGATGGGAGAATTTATCCACCAATAAGCAAGAACAACCCAGGTTGTTCACTAAAAATGGGCCGGCATGTAAACTTCCATTCTTGCTTTTCAAATAAAGATAGCAAGAGAACGGAGAAAATTTGATAATGGGAGTAAATTAGAAAGTTGCTTAAAATTGCATGCTCTATCTGAATCACAAAAGAAAAAAAATGGGTTTAGTGTCCCTTTAAGGATGCATCAAAGAATTTAATAGAAATTATTAAGAAATCTAGAAATGAGAGTCTGGATCAACTAAATACTGATATTCTTAACATTAAATGTCAATTGGAAACGTTGAGGGAAGAACAAGTGATGAAAAACAAACAAAAGGCTATAATTGAACGGTTAGAAACCCTAAAAAAGGATATTATAGTGACAAAATGTAAGAAATTAGAGAGTGATGGAAATGAGTCAGAGGATAAGCAAAGTGAAGGAGATGATAATACTGTAAAGAAAAAAGCTGCAGAAACTAGAAATCAAGAGAGTAAAAGATGGGAGTTAGATAATGAGAGACAAAAGTATGAGAACAAGAATGGGAATTACCAGAGAAACATATCATATATTGAAATCATAGGCAAAGGTTGAAGAATTAGAATCAAAATATGGGGCATCAGCACAGTGGTAGGTTCGAAAATAACCAATGGAGGGGACAACCAAATGGACAAAGAAATATTTTCAGGGGACAATATGACAGGAGAGAATACAGACAGAACCCACGCCACTATGGGAGAGAGTACCACAGAAACTATTATGACAGAAGGTAGGAAAAAAGAGAATGGGAGATTCCAACACAGAATAGGTATACTCCATTTGAAAACACAAATAAAAATAAAGAAGAGATAGAATTAGCGACAGAGGAAAAGGCTTTTTTAGGCCAAAGCCCATCGAGGAAGGGCACTTCCAGTAATCTAATAGAATCCACAAGAGTAGGAAATACGCCAAGAATAAGAAAAAGAACAATAGGGGAATTAGAGGAGGAAGAATAGAAGTAAAGATACATAAATACTACCAGAGAGTCAAGGGATTTTTAAGTGAGAGACAATTAACTAAGAATGAAGAAAGAGTTTTAGGATTAGGTCTATCTTTTGCCCCATCAAAATCTATGAATAAATTCAAAACTCACATAAATATAAATAAATATGTACGGAATTTGACTCTAAAACATTTTTTTCTTAAAAATCCTCTTGAAAGATATCAATATATGAATGGAATGAAACAAGCAGGGCAGAAATATAGACACACTGATCTGAAACCTAGGTCGATATTTTACCCCAAAAATGATAGAGGTTGTAATCTGAAGACTTTTGAAAAATTGGTTCTAGCAGATTTACATAAGAGTAATGTCCCAAGGAATAAAAGTAAAAGGAACTTAAGTAAAAAAGATAGGGAGACAATGAAGGAACTACAAAGTGATAACCAGATTATTATAAAATCAGCAGACAAGGGAGGAGGTGTGGTTGTCATGGATAGTGTAAAATATCAGTTAGAGGCTGAGAGATTGTTAAATGACAAAAAACATATAAGAAGCTTGAGTTAGACCCAACCAAGAAATACACAGATAAATTAACGAAGATACTAGTCAAAGGGAAAGAAAAGGGTATCCTGAAAGAGAATTTAATTATATCAACCACAATATCCACATGTAGCAATATTTTATTTTCTACCTAAGGTCCATAAGGATCTTATTAACCCCCCTGGGAGACCTTTTGTCTCTGGGATAGGGTCCATAACAGCCAATTTGTTGCAATATGTGGACAAATTCTTACAGAATTATGTGGTTAAATTAGACTCCTATTTAAAGGATTCCACCAGGATTCCACATATTGAGAATATTACAGGATATAAAATGGGAAGAGGAATTTATAATGGCGACTTGTGATGTTGCGTCACTGTATACTTCCATAAATCATAATCTGGGGATTGAGGCAGTAGATAGTTTCCCAATGAAAGATAAAGATGTACCTATAGAGCATAGGGAGTTTTTACTTGAAAGTACTCATTTTATACTCTAACACAATTATTTTTCTTTTGATGGTAAATTTTATTTATAGACAGAAGGTAGAGCGATGGGTACAAGATTCGCCGAGCTACACAAATTTGTTTATGGGAGATTGGGAACAAAGATTACTCCAGTTTTCCGAGCTCTGTGCGAATCTTGTACTCTTCAAACGGTACATAGATGATATTATTATCATCTGGAAGGGGGGATACCAAATCACTAGAAGAATTCTTTTTAGAAATGAATAATAATGTCAGAGGTCTTACTTTTACCTACAACAAAAGCAAAGAGAAAATTACCTTTTTAGATCTGGCTATAATGGTACAAGAGGAGAATTTGATAACCAAAATGCATTTTAAGAAAGTAAATAGCAAAAATTATGTACATGCATCAAGTTGCCACAATCACAAGGGGAAATAGAATATACCGGTAGGGCAGTGCCTCAGGATTAAGAAAAATTGCACTAGAGTGACAGATTTTAAGGAACAAATTGTAATGCTGGAGAATAAGTTTGGAGAACGGGGATATACGGATGAGAATATAAATAACGCAGGGGTTAGAGCAAGAAATACAGATAGGGAATCTCTATTGGAATATAGGTGTAAAAAACTAGATTCAAATGGATGTAATGTCCCATTTATCACTGAGTACAGCGATGACCATACAATAATAAGAAAAATAATAAAGAAACACTGACATCTGATGAAAAATGGCCCAATCTTGGGAGATAAATTGCCCCCCTATCCCAGAAAGGTCTTTAAAAGAACCGCAAATTTCCAGATGTTATTAGCCCCAAGTGAGTTTAAAAAGAAAAAAATGTCAAAAAGCAATTAATAATAAGGATTTGTTAGGAAACGCTGTTAAAGGTTTTTTTCCCTGTGTAACATGTAGAACTTGCAGGTATAGCAATAAAAAGAATACAAATAAAATTCCTGGTTCAGAGAGAGAATATATCATCCAGGATACCATTAGATGTAGTAATAAAGGGGTCATTTATATGCAACAATGCACATGCAGTTTAATCTATGTAGGTGAAACAAGCAGGATGCTCAGGGATAGGATCAGAGAGCACCTATGCAATATAGAAAAAGGGAACCTGGACACACATTTATATTTAAAGAGAAACACAATAATAATATAAAGGACCTGAAATATTGGGGTCTCTGTAAAGTAAAACATGATTGGAGAGGAGGCAATTTTGAGAATAAATTCCTGAAAAAAGAGGCAGAGTTTATAATTTTAACACATTATTCCCAAATGGTCTGAACTCAGAAATGGATATTACCTCATTTCTAGTTTGAAAAGTCGTAAAGTTGATAGCATTTGTAGATAACTAACTATGAAGAAATTTAAAAATAATAATGAAAGTTTTCTATAAGGCTTTATATTCCATTCTGATGGCTTTAGAATTTTATTGAATTTTATTGTACTTTTTGATTTAGGAGTATATGTTTTGAATTGTTTTTAAGTTTTTAAATATGTTTTAAATGTTATGAATTGTAGTAGCAAGATATTATGGTAAATTGACTCAAAGTAGCAAGAAAATAAAGTAGTAAGAAACCGTTTTAAATTGACTCAAACAAATAAACACATAGGTAAAAATGGACTAAGGTGTGCATTCTAAAAAGAAACATCACGGAATATAGAAGGACTGAGCAAATAAGGTGTTTAAGTATTATCCCTTTAAGTATTGAGAAAAAATGTAATAGGGAGAATAACCAATCAGAATGAAGAGTGGGTTATTTACAAATGGAGCCAAACTGACACAGAGTATCTTGAGAAAGCCCTGAAGGGGGTGAAACGCGTGGATCTATGACAGTGTGATACTGAATTATTGGCAGTTTGTTGGGAGCTGTTGAAAGAATCTGTAATTCCTGAATTCAGCAAAGCGGTAAAAAGAATAGTCTATGCTCTGCATACTATGTACTTAAGTGCAGAGTGAAAACAGACCGGATCCGAAGAAGCTGGAAAGAGGTTAGAGATAGCGGATAAAGATGGTACTATATATAAAGACGGTAATATATATAAGAAAGGAAACATTTGCAAACGGACTATTCATTCAAAATTATATTTGTCCTATTAGGACTTTAAGTAATCATTCTTTTCAGAGTGAATTTTAAAGCTACTATTTTAAGATATTATTCTGTATTTCTTCTACAAGATATGACGAGTCCACGGATTTCATCCTTACCTGTGGGATTTATCCTCCTGCTAACAGGAAGTGGCAAAGAGCACCACAGCAGAGCTGTATATATAGCTCCTCCCTTCCCTCCACCTCCAGTCATTCTCTTTGCCTGTGTTAGTAATAGGAAGAGGTAAAGTGAGGTGTTAGTTTAGGATTCTTCAATCAAGAAGTTTTTTATTTTAAAATGGTGCCAGTGAGGGAGAAATCGTCAGTCTATTACTTCCCAAAAGAAGTGGAGACATCTTATTTTCTGCCATGATGTTGATGATCTTAGCAAACATTATCTAAGATCCATGATGGTTCCCACAGCGCAGCTGAAGGTAGTGTAAGAAAAATCTTCAGTGTGGAGAACGGTGTCTTGCTACAAGCAGCATTGAGGTATGTTCAGTCTTTTGTTTCTGGGGAGACTTGATGCATCAGAACAGGCTGACATTTTGTCCCTATATGGGGAGGGGTAAGCAGTATGCCCTATATGAAATGATTTGGTGTACCTGGAATCCCTTTATACTAATTGCTAAAGTATGTAAAAATATCTTTGACTTATTCAATGGCTGGACGCTGGGAGCTGCAGTTTTTTACTTAAGGGCTGTTAAATCTTACCTGAGGGGAGAGTACAGTGTTACAATGTTTTTTTCAGTGTATGTAAGAGGGCACATGGCTAAATAATTTTTTCAGTCGACATGTTTGTGTTACTTGCGACCCATGCGGGTCTTATTCAGATTAGAGTTACTCCCACGGTGGGTGGGGCCTATTTCCGTGCGCTCAGGATCTGATTTTGGGGTCAGGGAACTCCGGTCTGAGGGGGAACTTTCCGAGTCGGGAAGTGCGTTACCTCAGACAGACTCGGACGTCATGTCCTTTAGATTTAAGCTTGAACACCTCCGCCTGTTACTTCAGGAGGTTTTAGCGACTCTGGATAACTGTGACCCCATTGTGGTACCACCAGAGAAATTGTGTAAAATGGACAAATACTTAGAGGTACCTGCTTACACTAATGTTTTTCCGGTTCCTAAGAGAATCTCGGAGATTATTAAGAGGGAATGGGACAGACCGGGTATCCCGTTCTTACCCTCTCCTAATTTCAAGAAGATGTATCCCATATCTGACACTGTTCGGGACTCTTGGCAATCAGTCCCTAAGGTGGAAGGGGCTATATCTACCCTGGCGAAGCGTACAGCTATTCCTATTGAGGACAGTTGTGCTTTTAAAGACCCTATGGATAAGAAATTGGAGGGTCTTCTAAAGAAATTGTTTATTCATCAGGGTTTCCTCTTACAACCAACAGCCTGCATTGTACCAGTTACCACTGCGGCGGCCTTCTGGTTTGATGCTTTAGAAGAGTCTCTTAAGACTGAGACTCCTTAAGAGGATATTTTAGATAGAATTAAGGCTCTTAAAGTGAAGGTAAAGTTTTGTTAAGTAGCAATTGTTTTTATCTACCTTATACTCAGTTAAATCCAGTCGCTAGTTTTTTTTTTTCAAAAAAATTTAATTATTTCGGTATATTTTATCTTTATTTTTCATGCCGTTACCTACAGAATCTCCGCCCATCCTCCATTTCCTGTTTTCTGACACTGTGATGTATAGAGCGGTCCCACCCGCTCTATACGTGTCTAGTAAGCTTGTGCACATCGAGCATGGAGTAACTGCGCATGCGCATAATCTTTTGAAAAGGATCTATGCGCATGCGTTAATCGCGGTTGCTCGTTGCCTTTCATGTTGAGATGCGCTCTGTGTTCTTGCCAAAAGAAATTACTTGGTGCGCATGCGCAAAACGGGGACGCGCTAGCTTGGCCGCAAAGAACTACAAAAGGCTACACATGCGCATACTTAACTAAACCTTGCTGACGTCAATTGACGGCCGCCTAACGGCCAGAGAAACAATTGGCTATTCAAACAACGTGATCGTTGTCTAGAAAAAAAAAAGAAATAACGGGTTGATTTACTGCGAGCCGGATCGAGGATAATAATCAAAGATATCTAAAGTTAGATTGAGGTACATAAATAATGATGAATTAAAGTGCTATTATTTTGCAATGAGATATTGATTTCTTTGATACAGTACGTTTTACTTTACCTTCACTTTAAGCTGGCTAATTCTTTTATTACAGATGCCACCTTTCAGATTGCCAAATTGGCGGCTAAGAATGCCGGATTTGCTATTTTAGCATGTAGAGCGTTATGGTTAAAATCTTGGTCTGCTGATGTGTCATCTAAGTCAAAGCTTTTGGCTATTCCTTTCAAGGGTAAAACCCTATTCGGGCCTGACTTGAAAGAGATCGTTTCTGATATGATCATCTCCTACCTCAGGATAGAACTGCTAAACTGAGGGGTAAGCAAAATAATTTTCGTTCCTTTCGGAACTTTAAAGGAGTCCCCTCTTCTTCCTCATCTTCCGCCAAGCAGGAAGGGAATTTTGCTCAGACCAAGTCCGTCTGGAGACCCAACCAGACTTGGAACAAGGGTAAACAACACAAGAAGCCAGCTGCTGCTACCAAAACAGCATGAAGGGGCGGCCCCCGATCTGGGACCGGATCTCGTAGGGGGCAGACTCTCTATCTTTGCCAGGCTTGGGTAAGAGATGTTCAGGATCCTTGGACACTGGAGATCGTGTCCAAGGGTATCAGCTGGAATTTTAAGAGTTCTCTCCCAAGGGGGAGGTTTCTTCTTTCACGATTGTCTGCAGACCATACAAAAAGAGAGGAATTCTTACGTTGTGTAAAAGACCTCTCTACTATGGGAGTAATTCGTCCCGTTCCAAGACTGGAACATGGACAAGGGTTCTGCTCGAATCTTTTTGTGGTCCCCAAAAAAGAGGGCACGTTTCGACCCATTCTAGACCTAAAGAATCTAAACAAGTTTCTCAGAGTCCCATTCTTCAAAATGGAGACTATTCGAACAATTCTGCCATTGATCCAGGAGGGTCATTATATGACTACCGTGGACTTAAAGGATGCATACCTTCATATTCCTATCCACAAGGATCATCATCAGTTCCTAAGGTTTGCCTTCCTGGACAAACCTTTTCCGTTCGTGGTTCTTCCCTTCGGGTTAGCCACAGCACCCAGGATCTTCACGAAGGTTCTAGGGTCCCTTCTGGCGGTTCTCAGGCTGCGGGGTATTGCATTGGCGCCTTATCTGGACGATATCCTGATCCAGGCGTCGTCTTACCATCTGACAAAGTCTCATACAGACTTGGTTCTGTCCTTTCTGAGGACTCATGGGTGGAAGGTGAATCTAGAAAAGAGTTCATTAATTCCACAGACCAAGGTTCCCTTCCTGGGAACTCTAATAGATTCCCTTCCTGGGAACTCTAATAGATTCCCTTCCTGGGAACTCTAATAGATTCCCTTCCTGGGAACTCTAATAGATTCCATATCCATGAAAATTTTCTTGACAGAGGTCAGAAAGTTAAAGATTATGAATACATGCCGAGCCCTTCAGTCCAATCCTCGGCCATCAGTGGCCCATGGCATGGAGGTAATTAGATTCATGGTGGCGGCAATGGACATCATTCCGTTTGCTCGTTTTCATCTCAGGCCACTACAGCTGAGCATGCTCAGACAGTGGAATGGAGATTATGCAAATTTGTCTCCTCAGATAGATCTGGATCAGGAGACGAGAGACTCTCTTCTTTGGTGGTTGTCTCAGGATCATCTGTCCCAAGGGACGTGTTTTCGCAGACCCTCATGGGTGATAGTGATGACGGATGCGAGCCTTCTAGGTTGGGGTGCAGTCTGGAATTCCCTGAAGGCTCAGGGTGTGTGGACTCAGTCGGAGTCTCTTCTTCCAATCAATATTCTGGAATTGAGAGCAATTTTCAATGCGCTTCAGGCGTGGCCTCAGTTGGCTTCGGCCAAATTAATTCACTTTCAGTCGGACAACATCACGAATGAGGCTTACAACAATCATCAGGGAGGAACAAGGAGTTCCTTAGCGATGACAGAAGTATCCAAGATAATTCGGTGGGCGGAGGCCCACTCTTGTTATCTGTCAGCAATCTACATCCCAGGAGTGGACAACTGGGAAGCGGACTTTTTAAGCAAACAGACGTTTCATCCGGGGGAGTGGGAACTTCATCTGGAGGTCTTTGCCACTCTGATCCTCCGATGGGGCAGACCGGAGTTGGATCTGATGGCATCTCGTCAGAATGCCAAGCTTCCAAGATACGGATCCAGGTCAAGGGATCCTCAGGCCGAACTGATAGATGCCTTGGCAGTGCCTTGGTCGTTCAACCTAGCTTATGTGTTTCCACCGTTTGCTCTCCTTCCCCAGGTGATTGCTCGGATCAAACAGGAGAGGGCTTCTCGCAGGACTTGGTATGCCGATCTAGTGGACATGTCCTCTCTGCCGCCGTGGAAGCTTCCATTGAGGCAGGACCTTCTCCTTCAGGGACCCTTCCAACACCCAAATCTAGTTTCTCTGCAACTGACTGCTTGTAGATTGAACGCTTGATTTTATCTAAGCGGGGGTTCTCTGATTCGGTCATTGATACCTTGATTCAGGCACGTAAGCCTGTCACTAGAAAGATCTATCATAAGATATGGCGTAAATATCTTTTTTGGTGTGAATCCAAGGGCTACTCATGGAGTAGAGTTAGGATTCCCAGGATTCTGTCTTTTCTCCAAGAAGGTTTGGAGAAAGGGTTATGTTAGGTGTCCCCCTGATGGCAGGTTATCAGCGAGTTCCTTAAAGGGACAGATCTCTGCTTTGTCGATTTTGCTACACAAACGTTTGGCAGATGTTCCAGACGTTCAGTCTTTTTGTCAGGCTCTAACCAGAATTAAGCCTGTGTTTAGACCAATTGCTCCACCCTGGAGTTTGAATTTAGTCCTTAATGTTCTTCAAGGGGTTCCGTTTGAACCCATGCATTCCATAGATATTAAGTTGTTATCTTGGAAAGTGTTATTTTTGGTTGCTATTTCTTCTGCTCGTAGAGTTTTGGAGCTTTCAGCATTACAATGTGAATCTCCTTATCTTATCTTCCATTCTGATAAGGTGGTTTTACATACCAAACCTGGTTTCCTTCCTAAGGTTGTTTCTAATAAGAATATTAATCAGGAAATTGTTGTTCCTTCATTGTGTCCTAATCCTTCTTCTAAGAAGGAGCGTATGTTGCATAACTTGGACATGGTCCGTGCCCTGAAGTTTTACTTGCAGGCGACTAAGGATTTCCGTCAATCTACTTCATTATTCATTGTCTTTTCTGGAAAGCGTAGGGGTCAGAAAGCTACGGCTACCTCTCTTTCTTTTTGGCTGAAGAGTATCATCGGTCTGGGGTATGAGACTGCTAGACAGCAGCCTCCTGAAAGAATTACGGCTCATTCTACTAGGGCTGTGGCTTCCTCATGGGCATTTAAAAATGATGCTTCTGTTGAAAAGATTTGCAAGGCTGCAACTTCGTCGTCTCTTCATACTTTTTCAAAATTTTCAAAATTTGATACTTTTGCTTCTTCTAGGGCTGGTTTTGGGAGAAAGGTTCTTCAAGCAGTGGTGCCTTCCGTTTAGGTCCCTGTCTTGTCCCTCCCTTTCATCCGTGTCCTGTAGCTTTGGTATTGTATCCCACAAGTAAGGATGAAATCCGTGGACTCGTCATATCTTGTAGAAGAAAAGGAAATTTATGCTTACCTGATAAATTTATTTCTTCTACGATATGACGAGTCCACGGCCCCCCCCCTGTCATTTTTAAGACAGGTATATATTATATTTTTGCTAAACTTTAGTTACCTCTGCACCTTCAGCTTTTCCTTTCTCTTCCTAACTTCGGGTCGAATGACTGGAGGTGGAGGGAAGGGAGGAGCTATATATACAGCTCTGCTGTGGTGCTCTTTGCCACAAGTAAGGATGAAATCCGTGGACTCGTCATATCGTAAAAGAAATAAATTTATCAGGTAAGCATAAATTTCCTTTTTTAAGTTGTTCTAAATTTTGTTGATGTATGTTTGTTTTTGATGGTGATGAATTCTATGGATTTTTTTAAATGTATTTAAATAAATAACCCTTTTCTATTTTCAAGTAGATGTTGATGAATTGTGTGATTTTAAAAAGTTATTTATATAATCTACTTTAAATTTACTTTTAAGCCACTGTACAGGTAGCCCTCAGTTTACGCCGGGGTTAGGTTCCAGAAGGAATGGTTGTAAATCGAAACCGTTGTAAATTGAAACCCAGTTTATAATGTAAGTCAATGGGAAGTGAGGGAGTTAGGTTCCAGGCCCCTCTCAAAATTGACATAAGTAACACCTAATACATTATTTTTTAAGCTTTGAAATTAAAACTTTAAATGCTAAACAGCATTATTAACCTAATAAAATAGATTGTATCATCATCAAACTAAGTTTAATAAACAATAACATTTGCTAAACCGCACCTAATAAAATTATCACACAAACACAGACTGTATCATCATCAATCTAAGTTTAATGAACAAAAACAAAATAATCACACAACAGACTGTATCATCATCAATCTAAGTTTAATGTAGAAAAACGTTTTTTTACTTGCATTTTTCTGCAGCTAAGGGAAGTGGCTGCTAGATCTTGTTCCTTTAAAAACGGCTCCATTGCTCAGGTCTGGTTATACACTGATTAGCCTGCCTGTGTTTAATCACACAACAGACTGTATCATCATCAAACTAAGTTTAATGTAGAAAAACGTTTTTTACTTGCATTTTTCTGCAGCTAAGGGAAGTGGCTTCTAGATCTTGTTCCTTTAAAAAACGGCTCCATTGCTCAGGTCTGGTTATACACTGATTAGCCTGCCTGTGTTTAATCACACACCAGACTGTATCATCATCAAACTAAGTTTAATGAACAAAAACGTTTTTTACTTGCCTTTTTCTGCAAACAGTTCTCTACATTGAGCCTGCAGCTAATGGAAATGGCTGCTAGATCTTGTTCCTATGAAAGCTGATCCATTGATCATGTCTGGCTTGCTTTTCTTTGCATGTGTTTGCTGAAACACAAGCGGACAGCTCCACCTACTGGCTATTTTAATGTATGCATGTGCTAATGCTTTCAATAGCAGTCAATGCTTTTCAATAGCAAAAAAAGGGCGTTATTCTGAAACGGCGCAAATTGAACCGTCGTAAACCGAGGGCCACCTGTATTTCTACAATCAACTAATTTAACCTAAATGCTATAAGCACCTTCTCAAATTCCAATTGCATGCTTTTCCTGCTTTCCCATCCCCTTTCACTGGGTGTCCCAGCCTAACTTTATCAACAGTGCTAAATTGAGAGCTTCTACGTAAGTTTTTAAAAGGTTTTATACTGGATTTTTATATCAGTATCCGTGCATATTCTTCTATATAGTAGTGTCTATTACATGCAGTTATATGAAAATTGGTGTATACTGTCCCTTTAAGCCTCACATTATAACCATTCAGTCTCTGAATGTAACTAAGTGGGGATTTCTCATTGATGTATTCTTAGTGTTTGTATTGATATTCACACATTTCTACATTCTTTATATCTGCTCGTGTATATTTCTGTATTTGGGAATTTTTTTTATCTTTTGTGTATATGATTAAACATTTTGATCTGTGTTAGCTTCACCATCAGCTGAATTGTCCAGGCGATTAGGCATTTGCTAATGTAGTACCTCTTTAAAAAATATAAGGGCAGTTGCAAAGTCTGGTAACTACAGGCCTGTAAGTTTGACTTCAGTACTAGGAAAAGTAAACTCTTTTAAAGGAAAGATTTTTCCGTTTTTGACAGGCTTTTATTATAAAACCAGGGATAAAATATATTTTATGGACTTGATGTGCTTTTTTGGCTTGTTTAAACCTCATCTTCTAGGATATTAATAAGACATGAAACTTACATTTTTCTTTCATGACAGGGATTTTGACCTTGGCAAATTCACTACAGACAGGTTTTGCAAGAAAAGGTCATTCATGGAAAGAATGAAGTATGTGAAAATAGTTACTGGAGTAAAACATTGTGCCTGTAATGTCTGACTGTCTGTGGGCACAGTATTTTGTCTTGGCAGTGTTGCAGAGTTCATATTTATGCACAACAAGCGCACACTGCTATAGATTTGAATAAAACTTGTGTTGGACAACTGAGGAAGCAACAAACATTTTGTTAAAGAGAATTTTACACACTATTTTGGACAAAGAGTATTGTCATTTTCACTTTCACCACTAGAGGGAGATAAATAAGTGCAATAGAAGTTCTGTGACTTGGTTCTCTCACCTGCACAATGGTCAGTCTGACAACCAGTTCTATGCTGCTGCAGTAGCTCTAGTTGAGTTTATGTCAAAACATTTTTTCTACTAGTTTTTTTTTAAATAAGTTATCTCTTTGCCATAGTCTAGCAGGGCTCAGTATAAATACCAAGGTGAAGAGAGCTAACATAGTGCTCCCTGTGGGATCTGTGGTCTGCTAGCCCAACTTGTTATTGCTTGTTTTGTATTATACATCTTTACAGGACTATGAGCTAAGTTTTGGGAGGCTCAATAGGAATTAAAGGGACAGTAAAGTAAAAATGGAACTTTCATGATTTAGATAGATAAGCAATTTTACACATTTCCAAATGACTTCTATCAGCAAATTAGCTGTGTTCTCTCTCTATCGTTTGCTGAAGAGTACACCTAAGTGAGCTCATAGGACCTCTGGAGCGTGCACATTTCTTAAGTGCTCTTTGGCAGGGGTATTTGTAATAATATATGAAACAAAGTTTTAGAAAATATCAAACACTGCTGCCATAGAGTTTGTTTAAAAATGTAAATAATAAAATTACACAAAAAAGTAATTAATCTTTATAAGAAACAAAACCTGTATTTAAAGGGATACTAAATTAAAAAAATATCGGCTAGATTACGTGTCTTGCGCTAGGCTTAAAAAGCAGCATTGGCCGGTCCCAACGCTGCTTTTTAACGCCCGCTGGTATTACGAATCTTGCAGGTACAGGTGTACCGCTCACTTTTCTGGCCAGACTCGGAAATACCGCAAATCCACTTATGTCAATTGCGTATCCTATTTTTTCAATGGGACTTGCATAGCACCGGTATTACGAGGCTGACAAAAAGTGAGCAGTAGACCCTCTCCTGTCAAGACTGGTACCGCATTTAAAAGTCAGTAGTTAAGAGTTTTATACTACAACGCTGTAGCATAAAACTCTTAAAGGGACAGTATACACTCATTTTCATATAACTGCATGTAATAGACACTACTATAAAGAATAAGATGCACAGATACTGATATAAAAATCCAGTATAAAACAGTTTAAAAACTTACTTAGAAGCTGTCAGTTTGGCTCTGTTGAAAAGGTAGCTGAAAAGCCCACTGTAAGTGGCAAATAAGACACTCCCCCCCCTCCCCCTTCTTTTGCATAGGAAAAGACCCTTTACACAAACAGGAGCAAGCTGGAGAAGGTAGCTGACAGTATTCACATAAAACTTTGGGGCTTGGTTAGGAGTCTGAAAATCAGAGCAATGTTATTTAAAAATAAGCAAAATTATACATTTATTTAAAAAAAAACTTTATGGGCTATATAAATAGAAAAATGAGTGTATAATGTCCCTTTAACTAAAGTGCTAAAAAGTACACTAACACCCATAAACTACATATTAACCCCTAAACCGAGGCCCCCCCCCACATCGCAAACACTTAAAAAAAAAATTTAACCCCTAATCTGCCGAACCGGACATCTCCGCCACTATAATAAATATATTAACCCCTAAACCGCCACACTCCCGCCTCGCAAACACTAGTTACATTTTATTAACCTCTAATCTGCCGTCCCTAACATCGCCGACACCTACCCACATTTATTAACCCCTAATCTGCCGCCCCCAACGTCGCCGCCACTATATTAAATTTATTAACCCCTAAATCTAAGTCTAGCCCTAACCCCCCAACTTAAATACAATTTAAATAAATATAAATAAAATAACTATCATTAACTAAATTATTCCTATTTAAAACTAAACACTTACCTATAAAATAAACCCTAAGCTAGCTACAATATAACTAATAGTTACATTGTATCTAGCTTAGGTTTTATATTTATTTCACATGCAAGTTTGTATTTATTTTAACTAGGTAGAATAGTTATTAACTATTTAATAACTACCTAGCTAAAATAAATACAAAAATACCTGTAAAATAAAACCTAACCTAAGTTACAATTACACCTAACAATACCACTAAAATGAATTCCCTAAATTAAATAAAATTATCTAAAGTACAAAAAAAACAAACACTAAATTACAGAAAATAATAAAAAAAATTACAAGATTTTTAAACTAATTACACCTAATCTAATCCCCCTAACAAAATAAAAAAGCCCCCCAAAATAAAAAAAACCCTACCCTACACTAAATTACAAATAGCCCTTAAAAGGGCCTTTTGCTGGGCATTGCCCCAAAGTAATCAGCTCTGTAAAAAAAATTACAAATCCCCCCCCAACATTAAAACCTACCACCCACACAACCAACCCTACTCTAAAACCCACCCAATCCCCCCTCAAAAAAACCTAACACTAACCCCCTTAAGATCACCCTACCGGGAGACGTCTTCATCCAACCGGGCAGAAGTGGTCCTCCAGACGGGCAGAAGTCTTCATCCAAGCCGGGCAGAAGTGGTCCTCCAGACGGGCAGAAGTCTTCATCCAGACGGCATCTTCTATCTTCATCCATCCGGCGCGGAGCGGGTCCATCTTCAAGACATCCGACGCGGAGCATCCTCTTCTTTCCACGGCTACGACTGAATGAAGGTTCCTTTAAATGACGTCATCCAAGATGGCGTCCCTTCAATTCCAATTGGCTGATAGAATTCTATCAGCCAATCGGAATTAAGGTAGAAAAAATCCTATTGGCTGATTGGATCAGCCAATAGGATTGAGCTTGCATTCTATTGGCTGATTGGAACAGCCAATAGAATGCCAGCTCAATCCTATTGGCTGATTGCATCAGCCAATAGGATTGAACTTCAATCCTATTGGCTGATCCAATCAGCCAATAAATTTGTTTCTACCTTAATTCCATTTGGCTGATAGAATTCTATCAGCCAATCGGAATTGAAGGGACGCCATCTTGGATGACGTCATTTAAAGGAACCTTCATTCAGTCGTAGCCGTGGAAAGAAGAGGATGTTCCACGTCGGATGTCTTGAAGATGGACCCGATCCGTGCCGAATGGATGAAGATAGAAGATGCAGTCTGGATGAAGACTTCTGCCCGTCTGGAGGACCACTTCTGCCCGGCTTGGATAAAGACTTCTGCCCGTCTGGAGGACCACTTCTGCCGGGTGGATGAAGACGTCTCCCGGTAGGGTGATCTTCAGGGGGTTAGTGTTAGGTTTTTTTAAGGGGGGATTGGGTGGGTTTTAGAGTACGGTTGGTTGTGTGGGTGGTGGGTTTTAATGATGGGGGGGGGGGATTTTTAATTTTTTGTCCATGTAAAAGAGCTAATTAGTTTGGGGCAATGACCCGCAAAAGGCCCTTTTAAGGGCTATTTGTAATTCAGTGTAGGGTAGGGCTTTTTTTTTATTTTGTGGGGACTTTTTTATTTTGTTAGGGAGATTAGATTAGGTGTAATTAGTTTAAAAATCTTGTAATTTTTTTATTATTTTCTGTAATTTAGTGTGTGTTTGTTTCTCCAACATTGGTGTGTCCGGTCCACGGCGTCATCCTTACTTGTGGGATATTCTCTTCCCCAACAGGAAATGGCAAAGAGTCCCAGCAAAGCTGGTCACATGATCCCTCCTAGGCTCCGCCCACCCCAGTCATTCTCTTTGCCGTTGCACAGGCAACATCTCCACGGAGATGGTTAAGAGTTTTTTGGTGTTTAAATGTAGTTTTATTCTTCTATCAAGTGTTTGTTATTTTAAAATAGTGCTGGTATGTACTATTTACTCTGAAACAGAAAAGGATGAAGATTTCTGTTTGTAAGAGGAAGATGATTTTAGCAGACAGTAACTGAAATCAATTGCTGTTTCCACACAGGACTGTTGAGATGAAGTAACTTCAGTTGGGGGAAACAGTTAGCAGTCTTTTCTGCTTAAGGTATGACTAGCCATATTTCTAACAAGACCATGTAATGCTGGAAGGCTGTCATTTCCCCTCATGGGGACCAGTAAGCCATTTTCTTAGTTAAACATAAAAGAATAAAGGGCTTCAAAAAGGGCTTAAAAACTGGTAGACATTTTTCTGGGCTAAAACAATTGCTTTACTAGGCATATTATGCAGATTCTAACTAATTATTGGTATTATAATCTTGGGGAACGTTTAGAAAAACGGCAGGCACTGTGTTGGACACCTTTTTCAGATGGGGGCCTTTCTAGTTATAGACAGAGCCTCATTCTGGGACTGTATAGGGGTTAAATGTAAAAACGGCTCCGGTTCCGTTAATTTAAGGGTTAAAGCTCTGAAATTTGGTGTGCAATACTTTTAATGCTTTAAGACACTGTGGTGAAATTTTGGTGAATTTTGAACAATTCCTTCATACTTTTTCACATATTCAGTAATAAAGTGTTTTCAGTTTGAAATTTAAAGTGACAGTAACGGTTTTATTTTAAAACGTTTTTTGTGCTTTGTTGACAAGTTTAAGCCTGTTTAACATGTCTGTACCATCAGATAAGCTATGTTCTATATGTATGAAAGCCAATGTGTCTCCCCATTTAAATTTATGTGATAATTGTGCCATAGTGTCCAAACAAAGTAAGGACAGTATTGCAACAGATAATGATATTGCCCAAGATGATTCCTCAAATGAGGGGAGTAAACATGATACTACATCATCCCCTACTGTGTCTACACCAGTTATGCTCACACAGGAGGCCCCTAGTACATCTAGTGCGCCAATACTTATTACCATGCAACAATTAACGGCTGTAATGGATAACTCCATAGCAAATCTTTTATCCAAAATGCCTACTTATCAGAGAAAGCGCGATTGCTCTGTTTTAAACACTGAAGAGCAAGAGGACGCTGATGATAACTGTTCTGACATACCCTCACACCAATCTCAAGGGGCCATGAGGGAGGTTTTGTCTGATGGAGAAATTTCAGATTCAGGAAAAATTTCTCATCAAGCTGAACCTCATGTTGTGACATTTAAATTTAAATTAGAACATCTCCGCGCACTGCTTAAGGAGGTGTTATCTACTCTGGATGATTGTGACAATTTGGTCATTCCAGAGAAATTATATAAGATGGACAAGTTCCTAGAGGTTCCGGTGCCCCCCGACGCTTTTCCTATACCCAAGCGGGTGGCGGACATAGTAAATAAAGAGTGGGAAAGGCCCGGCATACCTTTTGTTCCCCCCCATATTTAAGAAATTATTTCCTATAGTCGACCCCAGAAAGGACTTATGGCAGACAGTCCCCAAGGTCGAGGGGGCAGTTTCTACTCTAAACAAACGCACTACTATTCCTATCGAAGATAGCTGTGCTTTCAAAGATCCTATGGATAAGAAATTAGAGGGTTTGCTTAAAAAGATTTTTGTACAGCAAGGTTACCTTCTACAACCAATTTCATGCATTGTTCCTGTCACTACGGCAGCGTGTTTCTGGTTCGAGGAACTAGAAAAATCGCTCAGTAAAGAATCTTCGTATGAGGAGGTTATGGACAGAGTTCAAGCACTTAAATTGGCTAACTCTTTTGTTTTAGATGCCGCTTTGCAATTAGCTAGATTAGCGGCGAAAAATTCAGGGTTTGCTGTCGTGGCGCGCAGAGTGCTTTGGCTAAAGTCTTGGTCAGCGGATGTGTCTTCCAAGACAAAATTGCTTAACATTCCTTTCAAAAGTAAAACATTATTTGGACCTGATTTGAAGGAGATTATTTCAGACATCACTGGGGGAAAGGGCCACGCCCTCCCACAGGATAGGTCTTTTAAGGCTAATAATAAGCCTAATTTTCGTCCCTTTCGCAGAAACGGACCAGTCTCTAATTCTGTATCCTCTAAGCAAGAGGGTAATACTTCACAACCCAAACCAGCCTGGAAACCAATGCAAGGCTGGAACAAGGGTAAGCAGGCCAAGAAGCCTACCACTGCTACCAAAACAGCATGAAGGGATAGCCCCCGATCCGGGACCGGATCTAGTGGGGGGCAGACTTTCTCTCTTTGCTCAGGCTTGGGCAAGAGATGTTCAGGATCCTTGGGCGCTAGAAATAGTTTCTCAAGGTTATCTCCTGGAATTCAAGGAACTACCCCCAAGGGGAAGGTTCCACAGGTCTCAATTATCTTCAAACCAAATAAAGAGACAGGCATTCTTACATTGTGTAGAAGACCTGTTAAAGATGGGAGTGATACATCCAGTTCCAATAAGAGAACAAGGAATGGGATTTTATTCCAATCTGTTCATAGTTCCCAAAAAAGAGGGAACATTCAGACCAATTTTGGATCTAAAGATCCTAAACAAATTTCTCAGGGTACCATCGTTCAAAATGGAAACTATTCGAACGATCCTACCTACTATCCAGGAAAATCAATTTATGACTACCGTGGATTTAAAGGATGCGTACCTACATATTCCTATCCACAAGGAACATCATCAGTTCCTAAGGTTCGCTTTTCTGGACAAGCATTACCAGTTTGTGGCACTTCCATTTGGATTAGCCACTGCTCCAAGGATTTTCACAAAGGTACTAGGGTCCCTTCTAGCGGTTCTAAGACCAAGGGGCATTGCAGTAGTACCTTACTTGGACGACATCCTGATTCAAGCGTCGTCCCTGTCAAAAGCAAAGGCTCATACGGACATCGTCCTAGCCTTTCTCAGATCTCACGGATGGAAGGTGAACAAAGAAAAAAGTTCTCTGTCCCCGTCAACAAGAGTTCCCTTCTTGGGAACAATAATAGATTCCTTAGAAATGAGGATTTTTCTGACAGAGGTCAGAAAATCAAAACTTCTAAGCTCTTGTCAAGTACTTCATTCTGTTCCTCGTCCTTCCATAGCGCAGTGCATGGAAGTAATAGGATTGATGGTTGCAACAATGGACATAGTTCCTTTTGCACAAATTCATCTAAGACCATTACAACTGTGCATGCTCAGACAGTGGAATGGGGATTATACAGACTTGTCTCCGACGATTCAAGTAGATCAAAAGACCAGAGATTCACTCCGTTGGTGGCTGACCCTGGACAATCTGTCACAGGGAATGAGCTTCCGCAGACCAGAGTGGGTCATTGTCACGACCGACACCAGCCTAGTGGGCTGGGGCGCGGTCTGGGAATCCCTGAAAGCTCAGGGTCTATGGTCTCGGGAAGAGTCTCTTCTCCCGATAAACATTCTGGAACTGAGAGCGATATTCAATGCTCTCAGAGCTTGGCCTCAACTAGCAAAGGCCAAATTCATAAGGTTTCAGTCAGACAACATGACGACCGTTGCATATATCAATCATCAGGGGGGAACAAGGACTTCCCTGGCGATGAAAGAAGTGACCAAGATAATTCAATGGGCGGAGGATCACTCATGCCACTTGTCTGCGATCCACATCCCAGGAGTGGAAAATTGGGAAGCGGATTTTCTGAGTCGTCAGACATTCCATCCGGGGGAGTGGGAACCTAGGCGACCCTAGTAGATGCACTAGTAGCACCTTGGACCTTCAACCTAGCTTATGTATTCCCACCGTTTCCTCTCATCCCCAGGCTGGTAGCCAGGATCAATCAGGAGAGGGCCTCAGTGATCTTGATAGCTCCTGCGTGGCCACGCAGGACTTGGTATGCAGACCTGGTCAATATGTCATCGGCTCCACCATGGAAGCTACCTTTGAGACAGGACCTTCTTGTTCAGGGTCCATTCGAACATCCGAATCTGGTTTCCCTCCAACTGACGGCTTGGAGATTGAACGCTTGATTTTATCAAAGCGTGGGTTTTCAGATTCTGTAATAGATACTCTGATTCAGGCTAGAAAGCCTGTAACTAGAAAAATTTACCATAAAATATGGAAAAAATATATCTGTTGGTGTGAATCTAAAGGATTCCCATGGAACAAGATAAAAATTCCTAAGATTCTATCCTTTCTACAAGAAGGTTTGGAGAAAGGATTATCTGCAAGTTCTCTGAAGGGACAGATCTCTGCTTTATCTGTTTTACTTCACAAAAGACTGGCAGCTGTGCCAGATGTTCAAGCATTTGTTCAGGCTCTGGTTAGGATCAAGCCTGTTTACAGACCTTTGACTCCTCCCTGGAGTCTAAATCTAGTTCTTTCAGTTCTTCAAGGGGTTCCGTTTGAACCCTTACATTCCGTAGATATTAAGTTATTATCTTGGAAAGTTTTGTTTTTGGTTGCAATTTCTTCTGCTAGAAGAGTTTCAGAGTTATCTGCTCTGCAGTGTTCTCCGCCCTATCTGGTGTTCCATGCAGATAAGGTGGTTTTGCGTACTAAGCCTGGTTTTCTTCCGAAAGTTGTTTCCAACAAAAATATTAACCAGGAGATAGTTGTACCTTCTTTGTGTCCGAATCCAGTTTCAAAGAAGGAACGTTTGTTACACAATTTGGACGTAGTCCGTGCTCTAAAATTCTATTTAGAGGCTACTAAAGATTTCAGACAAACATCTTCCTTGTTTGTTGTTTATTCTGGTAAAAGGAGAGGTCAAAAAGCGACTTCTACCTCTCTTTCCTTTTGGCTTAAAAGCATTATCCGATTGGCTTATGAGACTGCCGGACGGCAGCCTCCTGAAAGAATCACAGCTCACTCCACTAGGGCTGTGGCTTCCACATGGGCCTTCAAGAACGAGGCTTCTGTTGACCAGATATGTAAGGCAGCGACTTGGTCTTCACTGCACACTTTTGCCAAATTTTACAAATTTGATACTTTTGCTTCTTCGGAGGCTATTTTTGGGAGAAAGGTTTTGCAAGCCGTGGTGCCTTCCATTTAGGTGACCTGATTTGCTCCCTCCCTTCATCCATGTCCTAAAGCTTTGGTTTTGGTTCCCACAAGTAAGGATGACGCCGTGGACCGGACACACCAATGTTGGAGAAAACAGAATTTATGCTTACCTGATAAATTACTTTCTCCAACGGTGTGTCCGGTCCACGGCCCGCCCTGGTTTTTTAATCAGGTCTGATGAATTATTTTCTCTAACTACAGTCACCACGGTATCATATGGTTTCTCCTATATATATATTTCCTCCTGTCCGTCGGTCGAATGACTGGGGTGGGCGGAGCCTAGGAGGGATCATGTGACCAGCTTTGCTGGGACTCTTTGCCATTTCCTGTTGGGGAAGAGAATATCCCACAAGTAAGGATGACGCCGTGGACCGGACACACCGTTGGAGAAAGTAATTTATCAGGTAAGCATAAATTCTGTTTTTTGTACTTTAGATAATTTTATTTAATTTAGGGAATTAATTTAATTATAGTGGTAGTGTTAGGTGTAATTGTAACTTAGGTTAGGTTTTATTTTACAGGTACTTTTGTATTTCTTTTAGCTAAGTAGTTATTAAATAGTTAATAACTATTTAATAACTATTCTACCTAGTTAAAATAAATACAAACTTGCCTGTAAAATAAAAAATAAACCCTAAGCTAGCTACTATGTAACTATTAGTTATATTGTAGCTAGCTTAGTGTTTATTTTATAGGTAAGTATTTAGTTTTAAATAGGAATAATTTAGTTAATGATAGTTATTTTATTTATATTTATTTAAGTTAGGGGGGGTTAGGGTTAGACTTAGGTTTAGGGGTTAATAACTTTAATATAGTGGCGGCGACGGCGGTGGCAGATTAGGGGTTAATAAGTGTAGGTACGTTGCGACAACATTAAGGGCGGCAGATTAGGGGTTAATAAATATAATGTAGGTGTCGGCGATGTTGGGGGCAGCAGATTAGGGGTTCATAAGTATAATGTAGGTGGCGGCGGTGTCCGGAGCGGCAGATTAGGGGTTAATAATATAATCACAACATGAAGAAAGCCGCAACCATGACAAGCCGAGCTCGAACCGGAAGCCCAAGAAAGCTGAATGGGCAGATACACCTGACCTCCCGGTCCCGGAGTGCCGTAGCCTGTAGCGGCGGATCAAACCGCAAAGATATGCACAAATAGAAAAGATAGGCAGGCACTACTCCAAACCGTTGTATGTATAAAAGCAAATACAATACTTTATTGAAGTTCCATGTAAAAACAGCACATGCAGACAGGCAGTGAAGGAGACTAGAAGTCTAACATGTTTTGCGCCTCCAGGTGCGCTTACTCATAGACTGACGTCTATGTCTATACTCTAACCCTTTATAGGCATGAGAGGCAATAATAATAATTAACCCCTTCATGTCTAAACAGGGTGAAAAAGAGTAAAAACAATATCCTAGTGAGACACTGTATGATCATAGCTATTAGATAGATTAAATATAAGTATACATAGACCTTGACTTCCTAAGATGTGACATATTACATATATAAATTTACAGAGCAAAACAAAGAAATAAATAATAAAAATAATAATTATAAAAAGTGCGTGAGATTTTAAATAAATCATAATGTCAAAATAAACCATTTGAAAAAATACATGGTATTACAACTTATTATCTTATCTCAAAAAGGAAATTAGACAATATTATATCAGGTACATATTAATACTACAAGTTGATTTTTGAAAGCCACAAAATACATAAATATATTTTCTATGACTAAAGAGGATTAAAACCAAATGGTATGACCACTTTATATAATATTAGATACATCTGAGTACACATAATATCTTTCTCATTAATTACTGAAATACTATAATAACATGTATACTAAGCATCAATAAAAAAGTTTATGTCACATTCTCGGTTCATTCCATGTGGTAGACGTGTGCACAATTTCAAAATCCAATAGAGTTCTTTTTTCTCTAGGATTTTTTACCCTATTTCCACCCCTAGGTGGCACTTTGGCAATATCTATAATTTGGAATGATAAACTAGCTTTGTTTGGTAAATGTATATTATTAAAGTGGTCTGCTACTGTAGAATCTTTACTGTAATTTTTTACATCTCTTACATGTTCATTGTAACGTGTCCTCACAGTACGGGTAGTTTTACCTACATACTGTAAAGAACAAAGATTACAAGTAAGTAAGTATATGACACATTTTGCACCACAATTGGCATAAAAATCAATAGAATAAATCTTCTTATTGACTTGACACAAAAAAATAATCCTGCTGGAGGATATTAGAACATGCTAAACAGCTTCTTGTTCCACATTTGAAACTGCCTTTTTTATTTATCCATGTAGTTGGTTGAAGTGTTGTGTCAAATTTTACTAAACTTGGTGACAAAGTTTGTGCCAAAGTTTTAGATTTTTTCGGCACAAATTTGCAGTTTTTAATGTATGGCTGTAATGTTTCATCTGATTTGATAATTCTATCATTACTAGAACATACAGAAAGTCCACTGCAGGCAACACCATCCTGCATGCAAAGTCACAACATCCACAACATTTAATTGATTCAATCCCTAAATCCCAATTTTTAAGGATTAGACGAAATACACGGTCTGATGAAGTTTATGAGGAACAATCAATTGAGCTAAGAAATAGGCTGGTTAAAAGGGGTTACAAACCTAAAAAACTGGAGGATGTGAGAACACAGTTAAGCATCTTGATACAAATATGAATGTTAAACAACAGGATTTAAACACTAATTTCTCCAACATTGGTGTGTCCGGTCCACGGCGTCATCCTTACTTGTGGGATATTCTCTTCCCCAACAGGAAATGGCAGAGTCCCAGCAAAGCTGGTCACATGATCCCTCCTAGGCTCCGCCCACCCCAGTCATTCTCTTTGCCGTTGCACAGGCAACATCTCCACGGAGATGGTTAAGAGTTTTTTGGTGTTTAAATGTAGTTTTTATTCTTCTATCAAGTGTTTGTTATTTTAAAATAGTGCTGGTATGTACTATTTACTCTGAAACAGAAAAGGATGAAGATTTCTCTTTGTAAGAGGAAGATGATTTTAGCAGACAGTAACTAAAATCGGTTGCTGTTTCCACATAGGACTGTTGAGATGAAGTAACTTCAGTTTGAGGAAACAGTTAGCAGACTTTTCTGCTTAAGGTATGACTAGCCATATTTCTAACAAGACTGTGTAATGCTGGAAGGCTGTCATTTCCCCTCATGGGGACCGGTAAGCCATTTTCTTAGTCAAAAACAAACAGAATAAAGGGCTTATTATGGGCTAAAAAACTGGTAGACATTTTTATGGGCTAAATCGATTGCTTTATTTGTGCATATTATTCAAATTTAGGCTAACAATTGACATTTATAATCTTGGGGAACGTTTATAAAACGGCAGGCACTGTATTGGACACCTTTTTCAGTCAGGAGGCCTTTCTAGTCATAGACTGAGCCTCATTTTCGCGCCATTAATGCGCAGTTGTTTTTTGAGAACATGGCATGCAGATGCATGTGTGTGGATCTAAGAATCTCTGAAAAAGCTTGTAGAAGGCGTCATTTGGTATCGTATTCCCCTCAGGGCTTGGTTGGGTCTTAGCAAAGACTGTATCTGGGACTGTATAGGGGTTAATTTGAAAAACGGCTCCGGTTCCGTTATTTTAAGGGTTAAAGCTCTGAAATTTGGTGTGCAATACTTTTAAGGCTTTAAGACACTGTGGTGAAAATTTGGTAATTTTTGAACAATTCCTTCATACTTTTTCACATATTCAGTAATAAAGTGTTTTCTGTTTGAAATTTAAAGTGACAGTAACGGTTTTATTTTAAAATGTTTTTTGTGCATTGTTGACAAGTTTAAGCCTGTTTAACATGTCTATACCTTCAGATAAGCTATGTTCTATATGTATGAAAGCCAATGTGTCTCCCCATTTAAATTTATGTGATAATTGTGCCATAGCGTCCAAACAAAGTAAGGACAGTACTGCCACAAATAATGATATTGCCCAAGATGATTCCTCAAATGAGGGGAGTAAACATGATACTACATCATCTCCTACTGTGTCTACACCAGTTTTGCCCATGCAGGAGGCCCCTAGTACATCTAGTGCGCCAATACTTATTACCATGCAACAATTAACGGCTGTAATGGATAACTCCATAGCAAATCTTTTATCCAAAATGCCTACTTATCAGAGAAAGCGCGATTGCTCTGTTTTAAACACTGAAGAGCAAGAGGACGCTGATGATAATTGTTCTATTGTCATACCCTCACACCAATCTGAAGGGGCCATGAGGGAGGTTTTGTCTGAGGGAGAAATTTCAGATTCAGGAAAAATTTCTCATCAAGCTGAACCTGATGTTGTGACATTTAAATTTAAATTAGAACATCTCCGCGCACTGCTTAAGGAGGTGTTATCTACTCTGGATGATTGTGACAATTTGGTCATTCCAGAGAAATTATGCAAGATGGACAGGTTCCTAGAGGTTCCGGTGCCCCCCGACGCTTTTCCTATACCCAAGCGGGTGGCGGACATAGTAAATAAAGAGTGGGAAAAGCCCGGCATACCTTTTGTTCCTCCCCCTATATTTAAGAAATTATTTCCTATGGTCGACCCCAGAAAGGACTTATGGCAGACAGTCCCCAAGGTCGAGGGGGCAGTTTCTACTCTAAACAAACGCACTACTATTCCTATCAAAGATAGTTGTGCTTTCAAAGATCCTATGGATAATAAATTGGAAGGTTTGCTTAAAAAGATTTTTGTACAGCAAGGCTACCTTCTACAACCAATTTCATGCATTGTTCCTGTCACTACGGCAGCGTGGTTCTGGTTCGAGGAACTAGAAAAGTCGCTCAGTAGAGAAACTCCATATGAGGAGGTTATGGACAGAGTTCACGCACTTAAATTGGCTAACTCTTTTATTTTAGATGCCAATTTGCAATTAGCAAAATTAGCGGCGAAAAATTCAGGGTTTGCTATTGTGGCGCGCAGAGCGCTTTGGCTAAAGTCTTGGTCAGCGGATGTGTCATCCAAGACAAAATTACTTAACATTCCTTTCAAAGGTAAAACTTTATTTGGACCTGATTTGAAAGAGATTATTTCAGACATCACTGGGGGAAAGGGCCACGCCCTTCCACAGGATAGGTCTTTTAAGGCTAAAAATAAGCCTAATTTTCGTCCCTTTCGCAGAAATGGACCAGCCTCTAATTCTGCATCCTCTAAGCAAGAGGGTAATGCCTCACAACCCAAACCAGCCTGGAAACCAATGCAAGGCTGGAACAAAGGTAAGCAGGCCAAGAAGCCTGCCACTGCTAACAAGACAGCATGAAGGAGTAGCCCCCGATCCGGGACCGGATCTGGTGGGGGGCAGACTCTCTCTCTTTGCTCAGGCTTGGGCAAGAGATGTTCAGGATCCTTGGGCGCTAGAAATAGTTTCTCAAGGTTATCTCCTGGAATTCAAGGAACTACCCCCAAGGGGAAGGTTCCACAAGTCTTATTTATCCTCAAACCAAATAAAGAGACAGGCATTCTTACATTGTGTAGAAGACCTGTTAAAGATGGGAGTGATACACCCAGTTCCAATAAAGGAACAAGGAATGGGATTTTATTCCAATCTGTTCGTAGTTCCCAAAAAAGAGGGAACGTTCAGACCAATTTTGGATTTGAAGATCCTAAACAAATTTCTCAGGGTACCATCGTTCAAAATGGAAACTATTCGAATGATTCTACCCACCATCCAGGAAAGTCAATTTATGACTACCGTGGATCTAAAGGATGCGTACCTACATATCCCTATCCACAAGGAACATCATCAGTTCCTAAGGTTCGCTTTTCTGGACAAACATTACCAGTTTGTGGCTCTTCCATTCGGATTAGCCACTGCTCCAAGGATTTTCACAAAGGTGCTAGGGTCCCTTCTAGCGGTTCTAAGACCAAGGGGCATTGCAGTAGTACCTTACTTGGACGACATTCTAATACAAGCGTCGTCCCTGTCAAAGGCAAAGGCTCATACGGACATCGTTCTAGCCTTTCTCACATCTCACGGATGGAAGGTGAACAAAGAAAAGAGTTCTCTGTCCCCGTCAACAAGAGTTCCCTTCTTGGGAACAATAATAGATTCCTTAGAAATGAGGATTTTTCTGACAGAGGTCAGAAAATCAAAACTTCTAAGCTCTTGTCAAGTGCTTCATTCTGTTCCTCGTCCTTCCATAGCGCAGTGCATGGAAGTAATAGGATTGATGGTTGCAACAATGGACATAGTTCCTTTTGCACAAATTCATCTAAGACCATTACAACTGTGCATGCTCAAACAGTGGAATGGGGATTATACAGACTTGTCTCCAATGATTCAAGTAGATCAAAAGACCAGAGATTCACTCCGTTGGTGGCTGACCCTGGACCATCTGTCCCAGGGAATGAGCTTCCGCAGGCCAGAGTGGGTCATTGTCACGACCGACGCCAGTCTAGTGAGCTAGGGTGCGGTCTGGGAATCCCTGAAAGCTCAGGGTCTATGGTCTCGGGAAGAGTCTCTTCTCCCGATAAACATTCTGGAACTGAGAGCGATATTCAATGCTCTCAGAGCTTGGCCTCAACTAGCAAAGGCCAAATTCATAAGGTTCCAATCAGACAACATGACGACTGTTGCTTATATCAATCATCAAGGGGGAACAAAGAGTTCCCTGGCGATGAAAGAAGTGACCAAAATAATTCAATGGGCGGAGGATCACTCCTGCCACTTGTCTGCGATCCACATCCCAGGAGTGGAAAATTGGGAAGCGGATTTTCTGAGTCGTCAGACATTTCATCCGGGGCAGTGGGAACTCCATCCGGAAATCTTTGCCCAAATAACTCAATTATGGGGCATTCCAGACATGGATCTGATGGCGTCTCGTCAGAACTTCAAGGTTCCTTGCTACGGGTCCAGATCCAGGGATCCCAAGGCGACTCTAGTAGATGCACTAGTAGCACCTTGGACTTTCAACCTAGCTTACGTATTCCCACCGTTTCCTCTCATTCCCAGGCTGGTAGCCAGGATCAATCAGGAGAGGGCCTCGGTGATCTTGATAGCTCCTGCGTGGCCACGCAGGACTTGGTATGCAGACCTGGTGAATATGTCATCGGCTCCACCATGGAAGCTACCTTTGAGACAGGACCTTCTTGTTCAAGGTCCATTCGAACACCCAAATCTGGTCTCCCTCCAACTGACGGCTTGGAGATTGAACGCTTGATTCTATCAAAGCGTGGGTTTTCAGATTCGGTGATAGATACTCTGGTTCAGGCCAGAAAACCTGTAACTAGAAAAATTTACCATAAAATATGGAAAAATATATCTGTTGGTGTGGAATAAGATAAAAATTCCTAAGATTCTCTCCTTTCTTCAAGAAGGTTTGGAGAAAGGATTATCTGCAAGTTCCCTAAAGGGACAGATCTCTGCTTTATCTGTCTTACTACACAAAAGACTGGCAGCTGTGCCAGATGTTCAAGCATTTGTTCAGGCTCTGGTTAGGATCAAGCCTGTTTACAGACCTTTGACTCCTCCCTGGAGTCTAAATCTAGTTCTTTCAGTTCTTCAAGGGGTTCCGTTTGAACCCTTACATTCCATAGATATTAAGTTACTATCTTGGAAAGTTTTGTTTTTGGTTGCAATTTCTTCTGCTAGAAGAGTTTCAGAGTTATCTACTCTGCAGTGTTCTCCTCCTTATCTGGTGTTCCATGCAGATAAGGTGGTTTTGCGTACTAAGCCTGGTTTTCTTCCTAAAGTTGTTTCTAACAAAAATATTAACCAGGAGATAGTTGTACCTTCTTTGTGTCCGAATCCAGTTTCAAAGAAGGAACGTTTGTTACACAATTTGGACGTTGTCCGTGCTCTAAAGTTCTATTTAGAGGCTACTAAAGATTTCAGACAAACATCTTCCTTGTTTGTTGTTTATTCTGGTAAAAGGAGAGGTCAAAAAGCGACTTCTATCTCTCTTTCCTTTTGGCTTAAAAGCATCATCCGATTGGCTTATGAGACTGCCGGACGGCAGCCTCCTGAAAGAATCACAGCTCACTCCACTAGGGCTGTGGCTTCCACATGGGCCTTCAAGAACGAGGCTTCTGTTGACCAGATATGTAAGGCAGCGACTTGGTCTTCACTGCACACTTTTGCCAAATTTTACAAATTTGATACTTTTGCTTCTTCGGAGGCTATTTTTGGGAGAAAGGTTTTGCAAGCTGTGGTTCCTTCCGTTTAGGTGACCTGATTTGCTCCCTCCCTTCATCCGTGTCCTAAAGCTTTGGTATTGGTTCCCACAAGTAAGGATGACGCCGTGGACCGGACACACCAATGTTGGAGAAAACAGAATTTATGCTTACCTGATAAATTACTTTCTCCAACGGTGTGTCCGGTCCACGGCCCGCCCTGGTTTTTTAATCAGGTCTGATTAATTATTTTCTCTAACTACAGTCACCACGGTATCATATGGTTTCTCCTATATATATTTCCTCCTGTCCGTCGGTCGAATGACTGGGGTGGGCGGAGCCTAGGAGGGATCATGTGACCAGCTTTGCTGGGACTCTTTGCCATTTCCTGTTGGGGAAGAGAATATCCCACAAGTAAGGATGACGCCGTGGACCGGACACACCGTTGGAGAAAGTAATTTATCAGGTAAGCATAAATTCTGTTTTTGATGATGCTATTGTGTTTTCCACACCTTTCAGTCAACAATATAATCAAGTGGTAAAAATAATAAAGAAGCATCTTAATCTATTAAAATCAGATGAAACATTACAGCCATACATTAAAAACTGCAAATTTGTGCCGAAAAAATCTAAAACTTTGGCACAAACTTTGTCACCAAGTTTAGTAAAATTTGACACAACACTTCAACCAACTACATGGATAAATAAAAAAGGCAGTTTCAAATGTTGAACAAGAAGCTGTTTAGCATGTCCTAATATCCTCCAGCAGGATTATTTTTTGTGTCAAGTCAATAAGAAGATTTATTCAACTGATTTTTATGCCAATTGTGGTGCAAAATTTGTCATATACTTACTTACTTGTAATCTTTGTTCTTTACAGTATGTAGGTAAAACTACCCGTACTGTGAGGACACGTTACAATGAACATGTAAGAGATGTAAAAAATTACAGTAAAGATTCTACAGTAGCAGACCACTTTAATAATATACATTTACCAAACAAAGCTAGTTTATCATTCCAAATTATAGATATTGCCAAGTGCCACCTAGGGGTGGAAATAGGGAAAAAATCCTAGAGAAAAAAGAACTCTATTGGATTTTGAAATTGTGCACACGTCTACCACATGGAATGAACCGAGAATGTGACATAAACTTTTTTATTGATGCTTAGTATACATGTTATTATAGTATTTCAGTAATTAATGAGAAAGATATTATGTGTACTCAGATGTATCTAATATTATATAAAGTGGTCATACCATTTGGTTTTAATCCTCTTTAGTCATAGAAAATATATTTATGTATTTTGTGGCTTTCAAAAATCAACTTGTAGTATTAATATGTACCTGATATAATATTGTCTAATTTCCTTTTTGAGATAAGATAATAAGTTGTAATACCATGTATTTTTTCAAATGGTTTATTTTGACATTATGATTTATTTAAAATCTCACGCACTTTTTATAATTATTATTTTTATTATTTATTTCTTTGTTTTGCTCTGTAAATTTATATATGTAATATGTCACATCTTAGGAAGTCAAGGTCTATGTATACTTATATTTAATCTATCTAATAGCTATGATCATACAGTGTCTCACTAGGATATTGTTTTTACTCTTTTTCACCCTGTTTAGACATGAAGGGGTTAATTATTATTATTGCCTCTCATGCCTATAAAGGGTTAGAGTATAGACATAGACGTCAGTCTATGAGTAAGCGCACCTGGAGGCGCAAAACATGTTAGACTTCTAGTCTCCTTCACTGCCTGTCTGCATGTGCTGTTTTTACATGGAACTTCAATAAAGTATTGTATTTGCTTTTATACATACAACGGTTTGGAGTAGTGCCTGCCTATCTTTTCTATTTGTTAATAATATAATGTAGGTGGCGGCGATGTCGGGGGCTGCAGATTAGGGGTTAATAATTAGGGGTGTTTAGACTCAGGGTTCATGTTAGGGTGTTAGGTGTAGACATAACTTTTGTTTCCCCATAGGAATCAATGGGGCTGCGTTAGGAGTTTTACGCTGCTTTTTTGCAGGTGTTAGGTTTTTTTTCAGCCGGCTTTCCCCCATTGATTCCTATGGGGAAATCGTGCACGAGCACGTTCAGCCAGCTCACCGCTAACGTAAGCAGCGCTGGTATTGAGGTGAGATGTGGAGCAAAATTTTGCTCTACGATCACTTTTTTGCGGTTAACGCCAGGTTTGTAAAAACCCGTAATACCAGCGCTGTCTGTAAGTGAGCGGTGAGCACAAACTGCTCGTTAGCACAGCACAGCCTCTAACGCAAAACTCATAATCTTGCCATATATTTTTTTTGATTCAGATAGAGCAGCAATTTTAAGCAACTTTCTAATTTACTCCTAATTATCAATTTTTCTTCGTTCTCTTGCTATCTTTATTTTAAAAGCAGGAATGAAAAGCTTAGGAGCCGACCCATTTTTGGTTCAGAACCTGGGTTTTGCTTGCTTTTATTGGTTATCTGAATGTAGTCACCAATAAGCAAGCACTATTCAGGGTGCTGAACCTAAAATAGGCCAGCTCCTAAGCTTTACATTATTGCTTTTTAAATAAAGATAGCAAGAGAATGAAGAAGTAAATGAGAAAGTTTCTTAAAATTGCTGCTCTATCTAAATCATAAAAGAAAAATATTTGGTTTAGTGTCCTTTTAAGCACATTAAGCAGTGTTCATCAGTACTGAACCAATTAGCTGACATGATTTCCTTTCACTTTGGAAAAGTATGTAAAGGTTTATAATAGGGCTGCAACAACTAAGATTGATCATAAAAATAGTTGTCAAAGAATCTCATCAATTAGATGGTCAGCGATTAGTTGGTTAATTGCAAAGCACCAGCTGCTTCAATCCAATGAACTCCTGCACATGGTATTGTGCAAACATTTTTTTTATTTTTTTTTCTATCCGATTAATCGGATGATTATTGTCCGATTAATCGGATAGAAAAAAGATAAAAAAAAATTTGCACAATCTTAGTTGCAGTAGATCATCCGATTAAAGCAGATGGTGCAACTGACCAACTAATCGCTGACCACCTAATTGATAATGAGATTTGTTGACAACTATTTTTATGATCAAACTAACCGATGTTGCAGCCCTAGTTATAAAAGAATGGAAAATCCCTTGAAAAACCCGTTTCTTGTAGTCTTTCTTTTTTCCTGTGTTTGATTTTCCAGCTTTACTCATACGTTGATCAGTTTTACTAAGTCAAACAATGGCTTTTCGTGTATCCATATGGCACTTCTGATGGACTGTACAAGGGCCGTTATTAGTTAGCAAATTTGATTATTAAATTTAACATCTCACTACTTGTAGATGGTGATGTTTTAATCTCTTTTACAAAAAAAAAAACAATAATCTTAATACTTACGTTATATAAAAGAGGGGTTCTGGGAGTGGAGGAAAGACACCTATATCACAAAGATTTTGTAGGATTTCTGTCCACGCCAGCAAGTTGTTTTTTTTATCATCAGGCCCTTTATCTTAAAGGGACACTGAACCCATATTTTTTTTTTTAATGATTCCGATACAGCATGCAATTGTAAGCAACTTTCTAATTTACTCCTATTATCAATTTTTCTTTGCTCTCTTACTATTTTTATTTTCAAAGCAGGAATGTGATGCATAGGAGCAGGCCCATTTTTGGTTGAGACCCTGGGTTATGCTTGCTTATTGGTGGGTAAATGTCAGCCTCAAATAAGCAAGCGCTATCTGTGGTGCTGAACCAAAAATGGGCTGGCTGCTAAGATTTACATTCATGATTTTCAAATAAAGATAGCAAGAGAATGATGAAAAATTGATAATAGAAGTAAATTAGAAAGTTGCTTAAAATTGCTGCAAATATGCCGCTATTTCACTGCGTCATTACAAGGATAGGTTAGTACAACACTATCAGACTGTTAGACGCTAGATAGTGTTAGATTTGACCCAAAAAATATCAAGGGTGGTGCCCTGTTTGGATGGACACAGCATTTAAACTGTTCTTTAGGAAGGTAGCACTGACAAAGGGAGGAGCATCAGCATTAAGGCCCAACAGCACGCAGGCACAGAGTGGGTATGTTGTGTCAGGAGAGTTCACATTTGGTGTGGCCCTAATCAACATCTGGTGTAGCCCTAATCAACATCTGAATACCTGATGTTAGTATGTTGTGTGTCATGTGAGTTCACATCCTGTGTGGCCCTAATCAACATCTGGTGTGGCCCTAATCAACATCTGAATACCTGATGTTAGTATGTTGTGTGTCATGTGAGTTCACATCCTGTGTGGCCCTAATGAACATCTGGTGTGGCCCTAATCAACATCTGAATACCTGATGTTAGTATGTTGTGTGTCATGAGAGTTCACATCCTGTGTGGCCCTAATCAACATCTGGTGTGGCCCTAATCAACATCTGAATACCTGATGTTAGTATGTTGTGTGTCATGTGAGTTCACATCCTGTGTGGCCCTAATCAACATCTGGTGTGGCTCTAATCAACATCTGAATACCTGATGTTAGTATGTTGTGTGTCATGAGAGTTCACATTTAGTGGGGCCCTAATCAACATCTGGTGGGGCCCTAATCAACATCTGAATACCTGATGTTAGTATGTTGTGTGTCATGAGAGTTCACATTTAGTGAGGCCCTAATCAACATCTGGTGGGGCCCTAATCAACATCTGAATACCTGATGTTAGTATGTTGTGTGTCATGGTACGGTGTGGCTCTAATCAACATCTGGTGTGGCTCTAATCAACATCTGAATACCTGATGTTAGTATGTTGTGTGTCATGGGAGTTCACATCTGGTGTGGCCCTAATCAACATCTGGTGTGGCTCTAATCAACATCTGAATACCTGATGTTAGTATGTTGTGTGTCATGAGAGTTCACATTTAGTGGGGCCCTAATCAACATCTGAATACCTGACGGTAGATGTGATCTCACACAAGTATAGGTGTTTTAAAATAGGCGGGCCCAGATGAGGTATGTTTTAGTGTCTTGGCTTCTGTTTTGCATGTTGTGTGAATGTTGTATGCAAACAATTTTATATCCCCAATGATGCAGAGCTCGGTGTGGTTATGTGCCAACAAAACAAGTGTGCGACAAAACTGTGCTAAGGGACAATTGGTGCGGGAGGCAGCAGTACATAAAATAGCTGTAATATTGCAGATATATAAATACTATTTACAGTGTCAAAAAAGGATATACTAGTATATTATTGTCAGAGTTTTGTACTAGTAGGTTATATCATTCTGTTATCCACAAAATAATCAAAGGTGTTGACCTGTGACATTGGCCACAGCCTGCTCTCCCACCCATTGTTTCAGCATTGTTGGAGGACTGTCAGTATATGAGCTAAGATATGCTTTCAGTGTGGAGGAGGACAGAAAATAATGTTAGTCCAATTGCTGTTGCCTTCCTTTTCCGTTTCCAGCCCTCCCCTCAGAAGAACTGCTACCAGGAACACAAGTTCCTTACCCAGAAAACATGGATTACCACTAAATATAGGAAGGCACGCTGTGCACTATGTGAATTCCACAGGTCTGAAGCGAAGTGCATGCTTTACCATGTCTAAGTCTGCACTAGCAATGCACCCATCTCCCACACTGTCGAAATGATCCCAATCTTGAGCCATGGTGCTCTATACCAGCTGCTGTAGGGGGTACTGCTGCTCTGCTACTGTCTTGCAATGCCTGCACTGCTGCTGCTAGAGGCACTAAGCAGTGGAAGTAGCACTTGCAGAGGAGGGAACTCTTTCTGGGCTGCCAAACTGGTGGTGTAGACTTGGTATGGCACAAGAACAACTTTGGGTAGGAGGAGATGGTGTTGAACGAAGAGATGCTGTGCTTTTCATGATTTGTCTGCATCTTTTCTATAATTCCTCTAACTCTTAGTCTAGTTCCTCCTCATCCTTAAACATGCTCCATACATATTTTTGCAGAGGTGGGAGTTAGATTGGCATAAACATTAGACTATCCTCCTCTTCCTGTAGTTGCTTGTGCTTACTGAAGTGCCTATATACTCTAATGCAATGATAAACATTTACAGTGTGCAAACTTTGCAAAACACACTATTGAAAATGTGTGCCAACTTTCTTTTTTTCCCCCAGTGGGTCAGTGATAAACACAAATAGTTTACGTGAAAGAACAGTGCTCAGGCTGTGACCCAAACAAATGATGACCAGTTTTTCCACTACTTTACATCTGTGCCGGTGGCTACATGAAGAAGATGCTATTTTGGTGCTACTTTACGTCTGTGCCGGTAGCTTCATAAAGAAGATGCTATTTTGGTGCTACTTTACATCTGTGCCGGTAGCTACATAAAGAAGATGCTATTTTGGTGCTACTTTACGTCTGTGCCGGTAGCTACATAAAGAAGATGCTATTTTGGTGCTACATTACATCTGTGCCGGTGGCTACATAAAGAAGATGCTATTTTAGTGCTACTTTACATCTGTGCTGGTGGCTACATAAAGAAGATACTATTTTGGTGCTACTTTACATCTGTGCCGGTGGCTGCATAAAGAAGATGCTATTTTGGTGCTACTTTACATCTGTGCCGGTGGCTGCATAAAGAACATGTTATTTTGGTGCTACTTTACATCTGTGCCGGTGGCTGCATAAAGAAGATGCTATTTTGGTGCTACTTTACATCTGTGCCGGTGGCTGCATAAAGAACATGTTATTTTGGTGCTACTTTACATCTGTGCCGGTGGCTACATAAAGAAGATGCTATTTTGGTGCTACTTTACATCTGTGCCAGTGACTATATGAAGAAGATGCTATTTTGGTGCTACTTTATTCAGCCACCGGCACAGATGTAAAGTAGCACCAAAATAGCATCTTCTTTATGTAGCCACCGGCACAGATGTAAAGTAGCACCAAAATAGCATCTTCTTTATGCAGCCACCAGCACAGATGTAAAGTAGCACCAAAATAGCATCTTCTTTATGCAGCCACCAGCACAAATGTAAAGTAGCACCAAAATAGCATCTTCTTCATGTAGCCACCGGCACAGATCTAAAGTAGCACCAAAATAGCATCTTCTTTATGTAGCCACCGGCACAGATGTAAATTAGCACCAAAATAGCATCTTCTTTATGCAGCCACCGGCACAGACGTAAAGTAGCACCAAAATAGCATCTTCTTTATGCAGCCACCGGCACAGACGTAAATATGCTATTTTGGTGCTACTTTACATCTAACAATATATTAAAGTTTCTCTTAGTAAAATGCTACTAAAAAATACTGTCTTCTTTATGCAGCCACTGGCACAGATGTAAATATGCTATTTTGGTGCTACTTTACATCTAAAAATATATTAAAGTTTCTCTTAGTAAAATGCTACTAAAAAATACTGTCTTCTTTATGCAGCCACTGGCACAGACGTAAATATGCTATCTTGGTGCTACTTTACATCTAAAAATATATTTAAGTTTCTCTTATTAAAATGCTTTTAAAGAATAGTGTCTTCTTTACGCAGCCACCAGCACATTTGTAAAGCAGAACCAAAATACCATTTTCTTTATGCAGCCACTGGCACAGATATAAAGTAGCACCAAAATATGTCTGTGCCGGTTGCTGCATAAAGTAGATGCTATTTTGGTGCTCCTTTACATCTAAAAATATATTTAAGTAAGTTTGTCTTATTAAAATACTACAGTATTTTTCTTTTAAAAGAAGTTGTATTTTAATTAAAATTACAATAAATCCTTTGTTAAAAACAGATTTGGTGTGTGGAATGTGTCACTACTACACACAGAGAGTAAGTATATAATTTTCTACTACACTAAGCTAAACTGTTTCTATTAGAAAATGTACCATAATGCAAAATCTAGATGTAATGTGTAGCACAAATTAATTTTGGGATGCACTATAAAGTTGTCTTTACTTTTAATACAAATTGGTTTTGTCTTTTAAAAATTAAAGTGATTGTCAATTTTCGTTCTTTTGAACACATATTCCTGTAGGCAATCCTGATATTAACCTAACCGCCACTATACATTTATTTAAAAATTAGTAATATGTAGTTTATTTTTTAGTCGAAATATCGACTATTCACAGTACCTGCTCCTCCCATAGTTTACTTCCTTAGTTTTAGACATATCACGTATACAGCGGTCCCACCCGCTGTTTACGTCTCTTCAATGCGCGCTCCCGTTTTCACTTTCCATTGCGCATGCGTGAAATGCTGTTTCTGCTGTCAATCAACCGTAGTATTCATTGAATCAATACATTCAATGAATACTATCGTGAAGAGAAGGAAACGATCTGCTAACCCAGCCCTGTTACTGATGTACTTACCGAAATGACAGGGCTCCGTAAAGTAAAACAACTGCGCATGCGCAAAAGTGCACGAGTATTAAAGGAAATCGTCGGTGAACATGATAACGCAGGCGCAGAAAGGAGTAGTGACGTCAGCGTAAGCGGGTGGGTCCCCCTGTGGTTAGAGCCTTGATTGGTAATTAAGACGTCAATCAGACTGACACTAAGTAGGCGCGCGTGCCGGGTGGAGGATCAAAATAACAGGAGCCAACGAACAAAATAAAAAAACAAGGTATATAACAAAAACATTGTAAATCGATGAATGAAACTGGTATTTATTTTTAATAGACGTTAAGGGTAACGTTAGTGAGGATGCGCACTTTACATTCACTTTAAGGGCTAGATTACAAGTGGTGCGCTGTTGTCAGGATAACCAATAGTGCAACCTTGCTAATTTGCACGCATAGTTGAAAGTAAACACATTCGCTCAAGCACAAACTATATTTTCATGCATCAGGTTTGTGTGAATGAAGACCTAGCATAAGTGTAAGGGTTTAAAAAAAATGTTCGTCAAATATAACATAAATACATTAAAATAAAGTGTTACACACATATATACACTATCTGATAAAAATATTCACATAAATATTATTTAAAAAAAAGAAATTATATGGGTTAAAAGGTATATGGTATATGACAAGGTGTTGGAGTGGAAAGGGCTATATTGTGTATGTGTGTGTGTGTATATATATATATATATATATATATATAGTCATGGCCAAATATATTGGCACCACTTCGCCCAGAAAATTGTTGCAATTACAAATGTTTAGGCGTTGTCATGTTTATTTCTTTTGTTTGTATTAATATGACACTAAAAAGTGGAGAAAAAAAGCCAAATCTGACACATTCCACGGAAAACTCCAAAAATGGACTGGACAAAATTATTGGCACCCTCAATTTAATATTTGGTAGCACACCCCTTGGAAAAAATAACTGAAATCAATCGCTTCCTGTAACCATCAATGAGTTTCTTACACCTCTCTACTGGAATTTTGTACCACTCTTCTTTCGCCAAGTGCTCCATGTCTCTCAGATTGGAAGGGTTCCTTTTCCCAACTGATGTTTTGAGATCTCTCAACAGGTGCTGTATGAAATTGAGATCTGGACTCATTGCTGGCCAGCTCAGTACTTTCCAGTGCTTAGTCTTAATCCAATTCTGGATGCTTTTTGATGTGTGCTTTGGGTCAAGACATCCAGTGCCTGAAGCAGCAAAGCAGCCCCATACATCAGTGAACCTCCACCATGTTTGACTGTAGGGACTGTATTCTTTTCTTTAAAAGCCTCATTTCTTTTTCGGAAAACAGTAGAATTATAAGTTTTATCAAAAAGCTGTAATTTTGTTTTGTCTGTCTACAGCACATTCTCCCTAAAGGATTTTGGCTTCCTCAGGTGAATTTTGGCAAACTCCAACCTGGATTTTGGGTCTCCTACCTATCGTCCCTTTTCATTCAGATGATGACGTATAGAGCGAGCTGACACATTTGTACCCTGTGTCTGAAGGTCAGCTTGAATTTGTCTGTAAGTTGATCAAGGTTCTTTATACACCATTTAAACAATCCTTCGTTGCAATCTTTGATAACTTTTTCTCTTTCGTCCACGTCCAGGGAGATTAGCTACAGTACCATGGGCTGTAAACTTCTTGACAATGTTGCGCACAATGGACACAGAAACATTAAGATCTCTGGAGATGGACTTGTAACCTTGAGATTGTCCATGCTTTTCCACAATTTTTGTTCTCAAATCTTTAGACAATTCTTTTTTGCTCTTTCTCTTCTCCATGCTCAACAGAACGGTTCAGTCAATTTTTTACCATTTTAACTGGTTGCAGGTGTGATTTCTATATTGTCAGCTCCTGTTAATTGATACAGGTGAGTTTAATTACAAATTACAGGAGCATCGCAAACTTGGAATGCAATTAATTCTTACAATTTTGAGAAGGTGACAATTTTGTCCAGTCCATATTTGAAGTTTTGCGTGAAATGTGTCAGATGTGGCTTTTTTTCTCCACTTTTTTGTGTCATACCAATACAAACAAAATAAATAAACATGAGAATGCCTAAACATTTGCAATTGCAACACTTTTCTGGGCGATGTGGTGCATTATCTGACATAAATGCAGGGGTGCCAATATTTTTGGCCATGACTGTATATATGTTTATGTAAATAAATGTGTATATATGTGTTTATATGTAAAAGAACATTGGAATGTAAAATATTTATAACTACATTCGGGTTTAGCAATTTAGGTTTTAAGCAGTGTCAGGTTGGTGTTTTTTCCTTTAGTGCGCTACATTGAAGTCAACGGGAAGAATAAGTTAACACGGTCGAGATATCCAAAGTCTTCAAGTTAGCACGCTAACCTGACCACATTAAAAGTTTGCTTTGAGCGGTGACTGCACGCATGCAGGGGGGGGGGGGGGATTAGTGTGCCAATTATAATCTGGCCCCAAATCAGTTATAAATTCTGATATACATATAAGTAGGCTTAGTGTACTACTACTGCCATACTAACTTTTATAAATATCAATACTATTGTAAACATTTTCATTTAAGATTTAATGTTAAAAATGCTAAGTTTTTGTTTTTATAAAATTACTACAATTATTTAAATAAACAAAGCTTATAAAGATATAGGGGCCCATTTATCAATCTCCGCATGGAGCTTGAAGGGCGGTGTTTCTGGCGAGCCTTCAGACTCGCCAGAAACACCAGTTATAAAGACCACTGCTCCATAACCTGTCCGCCTGCTCTGAGGAGGCGGATTGAGATCGCATGAAATCAACCCAATCGAATACAATCGGGTTGATTGACACCCCCTGCTAGCGGCCGATTGGCCGCGAATCTGCACGGGGCGGTGTTGCACCAGCAGTTCACAATAGCTGCTGGAGCAATGCGGAGAGCGTATTATTAATCATACAGTACATACTTATATTTTATAGAACCAGCCAGGGGTAAAGTGTAATAGCAGTATATACAGTATACTTACTGTTCATCTAGACAAATGTAAAAATAAATTGAATTATACAATTATGTGATACCAAACTTATAGCAATGGACCTGCTCACAATAAAACTCTGTAATAGTTATATTACTAACTATTTAAATATAGTCACTTGAAAAACTACAAGTAATATACAACTATGCTACTAAAGTTTTTACCTGAACGGCAGAACAGTTTACTTTTTTACTATAAAACAGTGAAATTGATAAACTACATTATTTCAGAAATTAGACTTTAAATAAAAATGAAACACAGATAACATACATTCAGTACAATACTGTCTGCTAGTACAAAGCAAATACTGCTGCACAAAAAAAACTTGTTTTAAGTCTTTTTCTAGAGCTAATTACTAAATGATTTTGCTCTACCACAAATTACAGCTAGATGAAATTATTATTAAATTGTTAAATTAAGATTTTGTTAAAGAAAAAAATAACTATGTGGTCAGACAACACAGCAAGTTGCTGCTAGCTATGCCTAACAAAAATAAGCTACTGGACTTTTCTTAAGTCTTTCTCCTGTGCATGTCTGACTGGAACTATATATATATTTTTTTTTTTTACAAATGATGGGTCTTTTTTTTACAAATGATTCAGACAATATTCAATTTACTTTTTTGGTACATTTTGTTGAAAAGCAGCAAGCAATGCACTACTAGGAGCTGTCATTGGCTCACCAGGCGTGTTCAGCTAGCTCCCAGTAATGCACTGCTTCTCCTTTAACAAAGGATACCAAAAGAATAAAGCAAATTTGATAATAGAAATAAATTGTAAAGTTGTTTAAAAATGTATCTGAATCATGAAAGAAGGAAATGGAGGTTTTATGTCCCTTTACATAACTAATTTACTGCAGAAAAACAAGTTTTGTTTATTATCTGTTATAATATATAATAAAATCACCCACCTTTTATACCTCACTTACCTTATGAGAAGCCCACCCAGCTCAGCAGCCTTTTTGTTTTCCTTCATCAGTCGCTGCAGTTTGTGGTAGAAAGTAGGTAGAGTGCATGCCTTTAGTATTGATAGAGGACATTTTACAGCTAATAAAAGGACAAATGCTTATTAAACTTTTGGTATCCAGATTTTATTTGCAATGCAGTTCTAATTGCAGAAACATACTACACATTTCATTTACTTCTATAAGCAAATTTTCTTGTAAAATGTAAAGGTTATAAGCCGGCCCATCTTTGTCTCAGCACCTGTATAGCGCTTGCTTATTGGTAGCTACATTTAGCCACCAATAAGCAAGCATAACCCAGGTACTGAATAAAAAATGGACCTGCTCCTAAGCTTTACATTCCTGCTTTTTAAATAAAGATAGCAAGAGAACCAAGAAAATTTGATAATAGGAGTGAATTAGAAAGTTGCTTAAAATTGTTTCTCTCTCTGAATCATGAAAGAAAAAAAAATTGTGTTTAGTGTCCCTTTAAGCTCACCCCATTCTCCGAGGAAGTTCATTTGCATATAAGTGAATGTATTTTACCCATTTCTAAGACTAAACAAGAAATAGGTATGTGGTGTTATTATGAGATTGAAAACCTTATGGAGTTCATTCAAGAACCACTCAATGCAGTAGAATTGTACAATGAACAGGTGCATAATAAAAAGACAATGATTTAACACCTAATCTGAATTTCAAATAAGCAGTAAAAACAATTCTGACACATTTTTAGCCACGCCCCATTTGACGTCACCTATGACGTACAGGAGGGCCGCCGACTTGCTGTGCCCGCCTTGCGACATTGAGCGGACTTACCGGGGAGCGCTGTGGCTGATGTGGGTTACAGGGAGGGGGGTGCGCTGTGGCTGATGCGGGTTACAGGGAGGGGAGCCGACTTACCGGGGAGCGCTGTTGCTGATGCGGGTTACAGGGAGGGGGGCTGACTTACCGGGAAGCACTGTGGCTGATGCAGGTTACAGGCAGGGGGGCCGACTTACCGGGGAGAGCTGTGGCTGATGCAGGTTACAGGCAGGGGGGCTGACTTACCGGGGTGCGCTGTAGCTGATGCGGGTTACAGGTAGGGGGGCTGACTTACCGGGGAGCGATGTGGCTGATGCGGGTTACAGGGAGGGGGGCTGACTTACCGGGGAGCGCTGTGGCTGATGCCGGTTACAGGGAGGGGGGCTGACTTACCGGGGAGCGCTGTGGCTGATGCGGGTTACAGGGAGGGGGCTGACTTACCGGGAGCGCTGTGGCTGATGCAGGTTACAGGGAGGGGGGCTGACTTACCGGGGAGCGCTGTGGCTGATGCAGGTTACAGGCGGGGGGGGCGACTTACCGGGGAGAGCTGTGGCTGATGCAGGTTACAGGCGGGGGGGCGACTTACCGGGGAGCGCTGTGGCTGATGCGGGTTACAGGGAGGGGGGCTGACTTACCGGGGTGCGCTGTAGCTGATGTGGGTTACAGGGAGGGGCTGACTTACCAGGAAGCGCTGTGGCTGATGCGGGTTACAGGGAGGGGGTGCACTGTGGCTGATGCGGGTTACAGGGAGGGGGGTGCGCTGGGACTTATGTGGGTTGGGGGCTGATGGTGGTTACAGGCGGTGCTAAAGGGGGTGCTTATTGGGGGGTTACAGTGGGTGCTGATGGGGCTTATGTAGCTTACAGGGGGTGCAGGGTTACAGTGGGAGCTGATGGGGCTTATGTAGGTTACAGAGGGGGGCTTATGGGGGTTACAGGGGGTGCTGACGTGAAAATCGCAATTAAATTGCAAAACAAAAATGCGATTCCCCCCCATATCACCCAGCCCTAAATTTTAGCTGTGAATTATGATGCAATGTTTTTTGCAGCCAAAAGGGTTAAAGGGATGCTAAACCCATTTTTTTTCTTTCATGATTCAGATAGAGCAGCAATTTTAAGCAACTTTCTAATTTACTTCTATTATCAATTTTTCTTCATTCCCTTGGTATCTTTATTTGAAAAGCAGGAATTATATGCTAAGGAGCCGGTCCTTTTTAGGTTCAGCACCTGGGTACCGCTTGCTGATTGGTGGCTAAATGTAGCCACCAATCAGTAAGCACTATCCAGGGTGCTGAACTAAAAATGGGCCTACTCGGAAGCGTTCATTCCTGCTTTTTCAAATTAAGATTCAAAGAGAACGAAGAAAAATGAATTATAGGAGTAAATTAGATTGTTAGATTAGTTGTTTAAAATTGCTGCTCTATCTGAATCATGAAAGAAAAATGTTGCGTTATTTGTCCCTTTAAGATATACTACATCAGGTTCCAGTGGCCTCTGCTAGAGGTGACAGAGACACCTAGCAATGTGCTTAGTCTGGATCCTGCCCAAGGAAGTTTCCAGTGTTGCAAAATGTATAAATACAATTCATTTATCTTAAAGGGAACAGAAATCATTTAGCTGTAGAGCATTAAAGGGACCTTAAACTGCTGAGTACAATACGGTGTTATTGTTTTTTCTCTCTTCTCTTATTTTAGCCCCTTACAGTTTTCCAATAGGGAAGCTCTGCATTTTCACACTTAGGGCCGCCATCTTGGAGCTTATATTTGTTATGTAAACTGCACACAAAACTGCAAAAATGTAACACACTAAACTGAAGTGCAAGGTACAGCTGTGAAACAGCCAGTGACATCACAGATCTGTGAAAGTGCACGTGAGCTACAAGATGGCGGCGCCCAGTATCAAATGCAGCTGGATTCTGTAATGAGATAAAATAAGAGGTGAGAAGAGATCTGCAGGTATAGCATAAACACAATACCATGGTAAGTAATAGCCCTAATAATGTAGTTGCACTCAGCAGTTTAATGTCCCTTTAAGTACTTCTGTAAAATCAGGAAATGACACTACATTTGCACTGTATTTGTTTTAATAAAATGTCCAAAAGAAAATGACTGGTGTTGGCACAAAAAAAGAGGTTAAATATGCTATAAATAGAGAACATCTGGCAAGTTCCCTGCTGACATTAACAGGTTAAATGTTTGCACTGAATGACCATTTATTTCCATTTTTTAACTCCATCTACTTCACAGCCATCAATGAGCCCCTTAGTCCCTTTCTTATGGGCACTTGGCACAGTCATCAGCCTGTGACTGGTAATTGGCTTATTGCTTGTGCTGTAATCCTGATGTAGGATGATCTGTATGCACGGGGCAGGCAGTAGGACCGTGGGGGAACTTGGATAGCTGCAGACAGCCATTGCACCAGCCCTGCGGGGAGGATGATGAGAATCTTGTGCACTGAGAGAGACCATAGGATGAAGATCAGTGAGAGACAGAGTTCATAAGGTGAGGAATCAGAGAGAGGGGGAGTGAGCACAAGATCCCTGACTGACACCTGCTCCCTACAGAAGAAAGTGAGAGTGCAAAGCCCAGAACTAGGTGCCCCCTGACCACATCACTGATGCCAGGTCCTGCAGAGGGCATCACTCACCCTGAGTAGCCAAGAATTGTGGATCCATATTACAGGGATCAATATGGTTATGCCAACTACATCATCCCCGTGTATCAACCCCCAGAGACTCAAATGATCCCTCGTTAGTATCAGATGCACTTGTGCTGGGTCCCAGGTCACAGCATGTGCACTGCATGATTCCAGTTCTTCTACTTAGGGATCTGTAATTCTGAGCTAAATTCTGTGTATTCTTCATTCATTTGTGCTATGGGATCTGCTGAGCTTTATTATTGGATTAGTGTTGTGAATTGGTCCAGTGATTCATGCTTTGTTGTGACACTACATCCCAAGTAAAAATACTTCAAGCTTGCCTTGTTCATCACTGTCTCGGGAACCGGAGCTGATCTTCCTCTTTCACAACCCAAAATAGGAGCCTGGCATTGGTGTGCCCTCTCCTGATGATCAGGAATGTCATGATGCTGCAGTGTTGGCACCTCTTTGTAGGTAAGCACTTCTAAATACTCTGTCTTGTGTACGGCAGCAACACATACATTGATGCAGACAGTTCTATATTTATTGCCAAACTAACCCTTGCCTTTAAGGCCTATAACACGTTGCTTTGCTTCTAGCAGCTAAGGGGTTAATCCCTTTTACTGCTGTAATTTTTTTACAAACACAGCATGAAAGAGGCGGTTGCGGAATACACATTGTGCTTGTGCCGCACTACATCCCTGACAGCTACAGATGTCGGTTATACTGTCCAAGGCATAAGCAATAGATTGAGCATTGTATTGGGCAGAGGAAGGTGCATATTGCAGGTCCTGTGTACATCATTTACGCACAGCTTGAGATTTGTGTCATAGACCTCTTTTTGGTGAACAGTGACCCCCTATTCCATTTGAGTTTGCTGTGCAATAACTATGACAGTTTTTTGTATTCAGTTGTATGGCTTTACAGTTCATAGATGTGCAGCTGTTTAATGTCTTAAGCTGCCTTACTAAAGTTACATGTATGAGAGTATTTGTTCTCAATCATATTGGTTAGGTTTGTAGAAATACATGAAACAAGGTGTTTTGCAGACAATGTGAAATGAAAATGTGGTGACATTAAAGGGACACTGAACCCAAATGTTATCTTTCATGATTCAGATAGAGCCGCAATTTTAAGCAACTTTCTAATTTACTCCTATTATCAATTTGTCTTGGTTCTCTTGCTATCTTTATTTAAAAAGCAGGAATGTACAACTTCGGAGAGGGCCCATTTTAGGTTCAGCACCCTGGAGAGAGCTTGCTTATTGGTGGCTACAATCAGCAAGCGCTACCCAGGTGCTGAACAAAAAATGGGCCGGCTCCTAAGCTTTACATTACTGCTTTTCAAATATAGATAGCAAGAGATCGACGAAAAAATGATAATAGGAGTAAATTAGAAAGTTGCTATCTGAATCATGAAAGAAAAAATCTGGGTTTAGTGTCCCTTTAATTCAGTGTAGCTGATAACTGCAGTATGTGTCTGAATGCAGTTTTTTCTTTAATATCAATTCATGACGTGCATTTAACTCGTTCATAGCAGTTTGTGTGAACTTTTTTTTTCTTTCATGACTCAGAGCAGTAATTTTAAACAACTTTCTAATTTACTCCTATTATTTTTTTTTCGATCTCTTGGTACCTTTTGTTAAAAAGCAGGGCCGTAAGCTCAGGAGCCGGCTCATTTCTGCACACTATATGGCAGCAGTTTTGCAAGAATGTTATCCATTTGCAAGAGCACTATTTCCTGCTATATAGTGTTCCAGATACGTAGGTATCTCTTCAACACAGAATATCATATGAACGAAGCAAATTTGATAGTAGAAGTAAATTGCAAACTTTTTTTAAAATGGTTTGTTGTGTCTGAATCCTAAAATAAATGTTCATATCCCTTTAAATTATTGTTAACATCCAGTCACATAACTGCCGATAAGATTAAACATTTTTGTAGATCATATTGTGTCATATTTATTGATTAAAAGGGTGGTTAGATCATTATTTTAAATATTTATTAAACTAAGGCATGATTAAGTCTATTAAAATGTGAACAGATCACACAGAGAATTATAAACATTAAAAAAACAAGATATGTCACACAAAAAAAAGACCAAAAGGCGTTTTCAAAAGGGCAACCCTACCCTACTGATTGCAATAAATACAAAATCATGTGGCAAAATTGTTTTCTGATGGATTGGAATACTGTTAACGAGGGGCCTCAACGTAAAGTACCTAAAAGCTTTTAGCTGTGCAAAATCAGGAGAAACCATAAAACATCTCTAAGGAATATAAGTCACTTTGAATTCAGAAGAAATCTTTGAAAACCTGTTTTGAGAACTTCCCATAACAGATTGGAACAGACCCCAGTGTTTGTTGATTGTGTCTGTTTTCTTTAATGAGATTACAATCTGCAGTGATTTACACAGCATTCAGATTAAACAGGCCACTGAGGATCATTTAATTTACAGATGATTGTACGTGACACTAACATGCTCTCTACCATCAGCCAGTAAGGAGTGGGGGTGAAAACCATCTCCCCCAAAGAAAACATGCTGCGCTCTGTTTTGGGATAGAGTATCTATCTTTTGCAGTAATAACACACAAAATAAACAGATTGCTATTTTCTGTGATTATTGAGCGTATAAAAGTAGAATTTTTATGATGTTAACATTAACTGCCAGTATATGCAGTGTTCTCTATCGAAAATGTTGCCAGTCGGATAGCATTCTAAAGTAGCTGGGTGCAGGCAGAGTAATACTCTCTAATTATAGTATTATTAAATTTTCTGCTATCCAAAGCACAAATTAGTTGCATAAATTAACACTGAATGATAATTAATGTGTATATATATATATATATATATATATATATAAAATAAACATTGAAAATCGATATATATATATATATATATATATATATATATATATATATATAAATATTAGACAATTTTAGCTTATTTTTCACTAACATTTTAAAATCAGCCGGGTGGTGCGCCCATTAAGGGCTATATTAAAAGTGGAGCGCACAAGCGATAAGAGGTATTTTGCGGCTCTTCGCACGTTGAAAACAGCACGCGTATTTACGAATTGAAAGTAAACACATTTGTTTGAGTGCAATCGAACTTAAAACACATCAGATTAGCGCAACTTTAACACTCTGGGTAACTGTTATGCAAGAAAAAAAAGTTGCACAAAACATCTTATTAAATATAAAATATTTTAAAAATTAATAAACATTATTGCAGACATCCATTATTTATTTTGTTTTTCTTATAATGTGTTTTTCCACAGCCCTAGAGAGGCTGGAAGTCATATTTCAGGATCCAGAAATATAACCCTGCATCAGTTCTTATGTCTGATGATGACAGGTTTCTCAGACTCTGATATTTAAAACCAATTCTAATTGTTTTGCAGTACATAAACATACAAACAAATACCTCCAAAAATGTATTTATAAAAAGAAGGCCCTATACAAAACCAGAATGTCAGAAATGACAAGTATGATTTCCAGCCAATGTCAAAAGAAGGCAGCTCTTTCTAAAACCAGATGGGTTCACTACAGGAGTTGATCACTAAAGCCAAAGGCGGAAAAAAAAAAGCCGCCTCACGGTGAAACAACAACAACAAAACACAGGTACACAATAGGTATCTTCACCTTTATACTCACAAACAGGAAGCGCCTATCTGGTGCTGTAGGAACAGGCTGGGTCCTCTCAGTTACCAGCAAACTGACCAGTTACAAACAGGAAGCGCCTATCAGCTACTGTAGGAACAGGCTGGTACCTACGGTCTCAGTTACCAGCAAACTGACCACTCACAAACAGGAAGCGCCTGTCTGCTGCTGTAGGAACAGGCTGGTACCTCACAGTTATCGGCAAACTGACCACTCACAAATAGGAAGCACCTATCTGCTACTGTTGGAACAGGCTGGTACCTCCTCAGTTACCAGCAAACTGACCAGTCACAAACGGGAAGTGCCTATCTGCTGCTGTAGGAACAGGCCGGTACCTCTCAGTTACCAGCAAACTGACCACTCACAAACAGGAAGTGCCTGTCTGCTGCTGTAGGAACAGGCTAGTATCTCACAGTTATCAACAAACTGACCACTCACAAACAGGAAGTTCCTATTTGCTACTCTAGGAACAGGCTGGTATCTCTTAGTTACCAGCAAACTGACCAGTTACAAACAGGAAGTGCCTATCAGCTACTGTAGGAACAGGCTGGTACCTCTCAGTTACCAGCAAACTGACCAGTCGCAAACAGGAAGCGCTTATCTGCTGCTGTAGGAACAGGCTGGTACCTCTCAGTTACCAGCAAACTGACCACTCACAAACAGGAAGCACCTATCTGCTGCTGTAGGAACAAGCTGGTACCTCTCAGTTACCAGCAAATTGACCACTCACAAACAGGAAGCGCCTATCTGCTGCTGTAGGAACAGGCTGGTACCTCTCAGTTACCAGCAAACTGACCACTCACAAACAGGAAGCGCCTGTCTGCTGCTGTAGGAACAAGCTGGTACCTCTCAGTTACCAGCAAACTGACCACTCACAAATTGGAAGCGCCTGTCTGGTGCTGTAGGAACAGCCTAGTAACTCTCAGTTATCAGCAAACTGACCACTCACAAACAGGAAGTGCCTATCTACTGCTGTATGAACAGGCTGGTGCCTCTCAGTTACCAGCAAACTTATCACTCACAAACAGGAAGTACCTATCTACTGCTGTAGGAACAGGTTGGGTCCTCTCATTTGCTGACTCTCTAAGGTGTTGGATACATCTTTAAACCTGGAACATGCAGCAAGGAAAACGACTGGATGTTTGAATTGTTCTTTCATGTTAGGGAGTTTTTTTCTTTTAATAAATAAAAAAAAAAAAGTAAATATACTGTGAACACAGCTGTTAAATGCAGATATATATTTTTAGCATATATACAAAGCTTAATGTCTGGTTAACATAACACTCAACCATCATGTTATGGTCATATGTCTGTTAACGCAAATGGCTGTATTTATGTCTGTCCCTTGCCTCCTTTTGTCGCTTGTATTTAAAGGGACAGTCAACACCAGAATTTTTGTTGTTTAAAAAGATAGATAATCCCTTTATTACCCATTCCCCAGTTTTGCATAACCAACACTGTTATATTAATACACTTTTTACTGCTGTGACTATCTTGTATCTAAGCATCTTCTGACCGCCCCTAATCACATGACTTTTAGTTATTATCTATTGACTTGCAGTTTAGCCAATTAGTGCAGTGTCTGCCACAACTCACGGGCGTGATCACAATGCTATCTATATGGTTTACCTGAACTACTCTCCCCTGCTGTGAAAAGCAAATACAAAAGCATGTGATTAGAGGCGGCCTTCAAGGGCTTAGAAATTATCATATGAGCCTTTCTAGGTTTGCTCTCAACTAGAATACCAAGAGAACAAAGCAAAATTGGTGATAAAAGTAAATTGGAAAGTTGTTTAAAATTACATGCCCTATTTGAAAAATAAAAGTTTTTTTGGGCCTTGACTGTCCCTTTAAGGACAGCACCTTATGTCTTATTACTGTCTCATTATAGGGTCTCTGTGCCTCATGCGTGCTACCGGTGAGGAACTTCACTCTGAAGGTCTCTCCTCCACCTCCCTGTTGGATGTGTCCTCCTTATCCCACCTAGAAACACTGGACTCTGCAGAGCATGGGGGTGAGGGATACCAAGAGCCAGATATTCTCCAGGGACTTTTCCATGAATCTCATGGCTCTGGTTTCTCCAGCCAAGAGACTGAAGAGTCCACCATACTCCAATCCCCACAGTACTTCTGGGAAGAGGAAGGAAAGAGGATGAATGTGAGCAAGGAGAACACCAGCTGGACACACACAGGTAGGATGGGCAACCTTTGGGATTGGATGATCCTTAAAGTGAAAGTCATATTTGGAATTATATATGCTTACAATTGTCCTGGAAAGCTTAAAGGGACAGTACACTGTAAAATTGTTTTTATATTAATGTATTTTCAATGACTTGTTATACCAGCTGCAGAGTATAAAATGTATTAGAAATTGCATTTTCAGGTATTTATTTGTGTACATGAAGTAGCTGGTTTTGTGCTTTTAAACCACAGCCTATTACAATGGGTTGAGCTTCAGGCAATATCATATCTTATTATGTTACCACTTTGTGTACACACGCTTGCTTCCTTATCTTATATTTGTCTGGAAAACTAAAGTTCAATACATAGAGAGAACAATGGAACATTATCATTGTATTACTTAACTATCCTGCACCCCACTGAGAGTGTAATTTCTTTTACAATATATGACAAGTCCACGGATTTCATCCTTACTTATGGGATATCGCCTAATGGTCAGCAGGAGGAGGCAAAGAGCACCACAGCAGAGCTGTATATATAACTCCTCCCTTCCCTCCCACTCCAGTCATTCTCTTTGCCTGTGTTAGTGTAGGAAGAGGTAAAGTGAGGTGTTAGTTTAGATTCTTCAATCAAGATTTTATTGTTTTTTAAATGGTGCCAGTGAGTACTATTTTTCTCAGGGGAGAGCATCAGGTGTTTCAATAATGGGAACTGAGGAGATTCTACATTCTCTGTTCACTCCCCATGCTGGTGCTGCCCTGCTGATGGTCTTATCAGATATTACATAAGGCCCTGTTTGTACCCACAGAACTACAGGAGGTGATGACAAGAGACCTCTTCTTCGTGTGGGACAGGTACACATTGTGATCAACACTGCGGATTATACTCTTACCCTTATATTTGTGTATTATCTATTAGTGTATCTAATCATGTTCCTTTGTGATTAGATACACCAATAGATAATACACAAATATAAGGGTAAGTGTATAATCCGCTCATTTCCAACTTGACTATCAGTAACAAATACCCATATTATCCACACTATACATGTGGATGTTCATTTACTTTGCATAGCCATACTTAACAAGGTATTTTGACAAACCAGAAGAATCCTTTATTCGAGTTTCTATGTGTTTTTAAATTGCACACACTCACACAGTGATTTTATTAAATTTTTGGAGTAATAAAAGTTATGTTTTAATTTTAATTTGACCCTTTTGGTCTAATCCACACAGTCTGTAACTTTAACAATTAGGGACATTAGAAGTGCTATACAAGTGCACCTTTTTGGTCTCAATCCCTCTAGTGATTTAGACTATACCTGCAAATTGACTTTGTGCACCAGCACTCTAGCTCATAAGGTATATATACTCATTAAACCAGACAGAGCACCCCGTTCCCAATATTGGTGTAGTGCTATTTCCACTTTTCTTTCTTGAACTTTTTATCTGAAGGCTGACACTGGGGTCTGTTTGGGGAGTTATTACTCCGTGGCTGCATTATTCATTTTGGCACAGTTTTTTGAGGGGACACATTGGTTATTACAGTCGGGTCTACCCGATATTAATATTCCCACGCGGTTGTTTCTATGGGCTTAAGTTTGCGCGCTTAGTCGCGCATTTGTTTTTCCGGCTTCCGACAGTCATGGAGGTCTTAGGCAGCAGTTGTATTTGAAGCTCCAGTGTTTCCTATGTCCACTTGGCCTTAGTTGATCAAGATCGCAAGCAGACTTAGGCAGCATTTCTCGGAGGGCCTCCTTGTTGGTTGAGAGTAAGGTAGGCGCCACAGCAGAGCTGTGGCTTTGTGCAGGGGTTATTTTTAGTCATAGCAATAATAAGGGCTATTGTAACCTAGCGAATGTGAATAGGCTCTGTTATATCAACTTCCTATTCTAATTGTTGAACACTTGCAGTAAAACTTATATCGTTTTACAATTTAAAGGCACAGCACATTTTTGTTGTTGTTATTTCAATAGCTGTACACGACCTATATTGCACTTTGTTTTTCTTTTTAGCATGGCTGACCTACTGGAACATACTTGTTCTATGTGTTTTTATCTGCCAATGTGGAACCCCCTCTTACATTTTGTCCCTCATGTACTGAGAGGGCTTTACAGTTTAAAGACCAGATTTTCTTTAAAGATAACATATCTAAGGATGCTTCTCAGCTTGATGAGACTCAGGGTATGCCGCAAATTTCTCCCCAAGCGTCACAGCCTTTAACACTCGCTCAGGCGCCATCAACTGCGTCCGCCTCATTTACCCTACAGGATATGGCGGCAATTATGTCATCCACTCTTACAGAAGTTTTGTCTAAGTTACCAGTGTTGCAGGGCAAACGTGGTAGAAGAGAGGAACAGGTGGTCCAGGCGACTTCTGACTCTCTGATGGCGATCTCCGACATACACTCCCAGGGCTCTGAAGTGGGAGGTAGGGAGAATCTATCTGAAGGGGAATTGTCTGACTCAGGTAGTACATTGCCCCAGGCAGATTCGGACGTGATGTCCTTTAGATTTAAGCTTGAACACATCCGTCTGTTGTTGCGGAAGGTTTTGCTGATTCTGGACGACTGTGACTCTATTGTGGTGCCACCAGAGAAATTGTGTAAGATGGACAAATACTTAGAGGTCCATTCTTATTCTGATGTTTTTCCAGTTCCTAAGAGAATTTCGGAAATTATTACACGGGAATGGGAAAGACCGGGTATTCCGTTTTCACCTTCCCCTTCCTTTAAGAAAATGTACCCTATAGCTGACACTGTTTGGTATTCTTGGCAAACGGTCCCTAAGGTGGAAGGAGCTATATCTACCCTGGCTAAGCGTACGATTATCCCTATTGAGGACAGTTGTGCTTTCAAAGACCCTATGGATAAAAAGTTGGAGGGTCTTCTAAAAAAGCTAGTGCAAATGATTTGTATAAGAGCGCCACAGGCTAAGGTAAACAACAGGTTAATATACCAACAACACCACTAGTATCCTAAAGGTGTATTTAAATATTTCTCCACCAACAAGGTATATTACTCTCAATGTTTATTTACATATACATAAAATCATTATTACATAAAAACTATTAAAAAAGTCTATTAACATCAGACATCAAGACTTAGAGTATGATTAATATAATAAAAATTATAAGGATAAAGATAAAAGTCACCTAAGCAGATATCTATTAATTGATAAAAAATACTAATGGTGGGTAATCCTCTCGTGTTCCGAAGGAGTTAACCAATACGTATACCATATTACATAAAACATATGAATCATGTTACATAATGCATATGAATCAGGCACTAATGTGATAACCCAATAGTGAGAGTAAAATAAAAATAAAAGGCCCTATTCAAGGGCCGAAACGCGTAGACGATCCAGGAAGGATTTATAAGGCTCATATACTATCAGGACCACAGCAATTTGGGTAAGCCTACTACCTATAGATCTTATCCCATAGGCCTTTTGTGAGTGTATTCTCTTGTTTATCCCTTAGGATATCATTTTCATTATAAACCAGGACACCGGATCATCACCAATATAGGATTGTTTCATTGATTCAGGATTTTGGACTTTATTGGACTCACTTTGGGGACATTGTTCTATTATTTGCTTATTTGTTCAATTTTTTGTTTAATTGAATTGCTCATTATTATTTGGATGTTTAGATTTATTTGTTAGTAGAGTTTTATTGCAACCTGTACCTTAGGAATAAGGGTTTATTATTTAAATCACTGTGGTTTAATCCACACTTGTGTTAATTATTTACAACACAAAACTGTTTATAACAATTGCTTATTTTTAACCTTTTTTGATCATACCGGTATTTGATCTTCACACACCCTTTTTTTTCACGTCAATTTTTCACGTTATTTCATCATTTTTTCATAATTTTTTTCACTGTTTAACGTAATATTTTCAGAGGTTTGTGGATTTTTTTACTTTTAACACAAAGGATTGCAGTTTTTGTTTTGCATTTTTTTACCCCCATTTTGACACTAATTATTATTATTTTATTTTTATTTTACTCTCACTATTGGGTTATCACATTAGTGCCCGATTCATATGCATTATGTAACATGATTCATATGTATTATGTAATATGGTATATTGGTTAACTCCTTCGGAACACGAGAGGATTACCCACCATTAGTATTTTTTATCAATTAATAGATATCTGCTTAGGTCTTGATGTCTGATGTTAATAGACTTTTTTAATAGTTTTTATGTAATAATGATTTTATGTATATAAACATTGAGAGTAATATACCTTGTTGGTGGAGAAATATTTAAATACACCTTTAGGATACTAGTGGTGTTGTTGGTATATTAACCTGTTGTTTACCTTAGCCTGTGGCGCTCCTATACAAACCATTTGCACTAGATTTCCTTTAGGACCTATTAGGGGGTCTGTTTATAGAGTAGCAGGTAAACTAATCCAGGCGCTAGTTGCTCACCCTCGAATCTTCTAAAAAAGCTATTTATTCATCAAGGGTTTCTATTACAACTGACGGCCTGCATTGTACCAGTCACAACTGCGGCTGCCTTTTGGTTTGACGCCTTAGAAGAGTCCCTTAAGACTTAGACTTCTTTAGAGGAAATAATGGATAGAATAAAGGCTAATTCTTTTGTTACAGATGCCGCCTTCAAGATCGCCAAATTGGCGGCTAAGACTGCAGGTTTTTCCATTTTAGCGAGCAGAGCCTTATGATTAAAATCTTGGTCTGCGGATGTGTCCTCTAAATCTATGCTTTTGGCTATTCCTTTCAAGGGACAGACCCTATTCGGGCCGGACTTGAAAAAGATCGTTTCTGACATTACGGGAGGCAAGGGTCACCTCCTACCTCAGGATAAAACGTCTAAGCAGAAGGGTAGACAGAGTAATTTTCGTTCCTTTCGAAATTTCAAGGGAGTCCCCTCTTCCTCTTCCGTTAAACAGGAAGGGGATTTTACACAAGCCAAGTCCGTCATACATTAGCCAGGAAATAGTTAATAACTATTTAGTAACTATTCTATCTAGTTAAAATAAATACAAACTTGCCTGTAAAATAAAAATAAACCCTAAGCTAGCTACAATGTAACTATTAGTTATATTGTAGCTAGATTAGGGTTTATTTTACAGGTAAGTATTTAGTTTTAAATAGGAATAATTTAGTTAATTATAGTAATTTTATTTAGATTTATTTAAATTATATTTAAGTTAGGGGGTGTTAGGGTTAGACTTAGATTTAGGGGTTAATAACTTTAGTATAGTGGTGGCGACGTTGGGGACGGCAGATTAGGGGTTAATAAATGTCGGTAGGTGCCGGCGATGTTAGGGACGGCAGATTAGGGGTTAATAATATTTAACTAATGTTTGCAAGGTGGGAGTGCGGCGGTTTAGGGGTTAATATGTTTATTTTAGTGGCGGCGATGTCCGGTTCGGCAGATTAGGGGTTAAAAAATTTCTTTTAGTGTTTGCGATGTTTGTGAGGGGGGCTCGGTTTAGGGGTTAATAGGTATATTATGGGTGTTAGTGTACTATTTAGCACTTTAGGTACGAGTTTTATGCTACGGCATTGTAGTGTAAAACTCTTAACTACTGACTTTAAAATGCGGTACCAGTCTTGACAGGAGAGGGTCTACCGCTCACTTTTTGGCAGACTCGTAATACCGGTGCTATGCAAGTTTCTTTAAAAAAATAGTATACGCAATTTACGTAAGTGGATTTGCGGTATTTCCAAGTCTGGCCAAAAAAGTGAGCGGTACACCTGCAAGACTCGTAATACCAGCGGGCGTTAAAAAGCAGCGTTGGGACCGGCCAACTCTGCTTTTTAAGCCTAACGCAAGACTCGTAATCTAGCCGATAGTGTTCACGCCCGCGGAGTTACTTAGGAGTCAGCACTGATTGGCTAAAATGCAAGTCTGTGGAATTAATAAAGCTTTATAAGACAAGCTAGGATTGGTCCACCAGCCAGACATCTTGTATATACAGCTCGCAGCCTCTGCTGTCTGTCAGCAGTCACCGCACTGAATTATTCAGTGAGAGTAGAACTGGGGCATTTAAATTTTAATTACATACAGTGAGTCTGGCAGCCTCCTGTGATCTGCAGTAAAATGAGAGCGTAGGAGCGTGTCCTGTAAGAATGTGACCCAAGGTGATTTGTAACATAGTTTGATGGTGGACAGGAGCAATGGGAAAAACGTTAAAATCCACAAAGTCTTAGGACATTTTAATATAATGCTTTTTTTAAAAAATATTTTTTTATTTCAGGTTCATTTCAAGATATACAAACAGTATAAATAAATACAGTACAGACAGTGTGATGCATGCATCACATAAAGCAAATGTTCAATTTACAATATACACTTCAAGAAAGAAATTCCAAAATATATAAGCAGTATGCCAATCAACCTATTACCCTTGTGGGTGACACACAAGGCCACTACTGGACCTCCTAAGGTTATATAAGTTCATTTCAAATAAATTATACCACTCTTGGGTCTCAGATGATAAAGCTCTTTTCTGTAGAGCACACAGACAAACTATGTGCTCTGTGAGTGTGGTAATGCTTGGTAGAGACAAACTGTGTGCCCAGCGTGGTTGGTATAAGGGGCACTGTAACACAAAACAGGGAAACTGTCGACCCAGCTATATTTACATAGCCTAGTGTTGCAGATAAACAATACACTCAGTGAGAGTGGTACTAGATATAATGTACATGCATGTGATACAGTGATATAATGTACATGTATGTGATACAGTAATATAATGTACATGTATGTGATACAGACATATAATGTACATGCATGTGATACAGTGATATAATGTACATGTATGTGATACAGTAATATAATGTACATGTATGTGATACAGATATATAATGTACATGTGTATGATACAGAGATATGATGTGCATGTGTATGCTACAGACATATAATGTACATGTATGTGATACAGAGATATGTACATGTATGTGATACAGATATATAATGTACATGTATGTGATACAGACATATAATGTACATGTATGTGATACAGACATATAATGTACATGTATGTGATACAGAGATATAATGTACATGTATGTGATACAGATATATAATGTACATGTGTATGATACAGAGATATGATGTGCAAGTGTATGCTACAGACATATAATGTACATGTATGTGATACAGAGATATGTACATGTATGTGATACAGATATATAATGTACATGTATGTGATACAGATATATAATGTACATGTATGTGATACAGAGATATAATGTACATGTATGTGATACCGAGATATGTACATGTATGTGATACAGATATATAATGTACATGTATGTGATACAGATATATAATGTACATGTATGTGATACAGAGATATAATGTACATGTATGTGATACAGAGATATAATGTACATGTATGTGATACAGTGATATAATGTACATGTATGTGATACAGAGATATAATGTACAGGTATGTGATACAGATATATAGGCCTCTAGTTATGAAGCTCTGTACTTACCTGCCTTCGCCGGCCCCAATATGCCCGCCTAAGTTCGCCTGCCGCAGACCTGAATACGCTCGCCAAATTTATCAATAAAGCTGTCAAAAAGCAGCGCACCAAGTACGGAGCGATGAGCAGCGGACTGTGTTATTTATCAGTCATCGATCTCGCTGCTCTTCGGCTTTTTCCCAGCTTTATTGATACCCCTGTTACTAAGCACCCACACTATACTGTACTGTTTTACCCCCTATACCGCCCCCCCCCGGACCCCTCCGCAACTAAATAAAGATTTTAACCCCTAAACCGCCGCTCCCGGACCCCGCCGCAACTATAATAAATATATTAACCCCTAAATCACCGCTCCCGGACCCCGCCGCCACCTACATTATACCTATTAACCCCTAATCTGCCCACCTATATTAAAGTTATTAACCCCTATCCTGCGGATCCCGGACCACGCCGCAACTAAATAAATTGTTTAACCCCTAAACCACCGCTCCCGGACCCCGCCGCAACTAAATTAAATGTTTAACCCCTAAACCGCCGCTCCCGGACCCCGCCGCCACCTATATTAAACTTATTAACCCCTAAACCTAAGTCTAACACTAACACCCCCCTAACTTAAATATTATTTAAATAAATCTAAATACATATTACAATTATTAACTAAATTATTCCCATTTAAAACTAAATACTTACCTGTAAAATAAACCCTAAAATAGCTACAATATAACTAATAATTATATTGTAGCTATTTTAGGATTTATTTTTATTTTACAGGCAACTTTGTATTTATTTTGACTAGGTACAATAGCTATTAAATTAAATAGTTATTAACTATTTAATAGCTACCTAGTTAAAATAACTACAAAATTACCTGTAAAATAAAACCTAACCTAAGTTACAAATACACCTAACACTACACTATCATTAAATTAATTTAAAAAATTAACTACAATAAATTAAAATGAAATACAGTTAAATAAACTAAACTATATTACAAAAAAAACAAACACTAAATTACAGAAAATAAAAAAAAATTACAAGAAGTTTAAACTAATTACACCTAATCTAAGCCCCCTAATAAAATAAAAAAGCCCCCCCAAAATAATAAAATGCCCTACCCTATACTAAATTACAAAGTAATCAGCTCTTTTACCAGCCCCTAAAAGGGCTTTTTGCGGGGCATTGCCCCAAAGTAATCAGCTCTTTTACCTGTAAAAAAAAAAAAGAAATACAACTCTCTCCAACATTACAACCCACACACCACTACTCTAAAACCCACTTAACCCCCCCTTAAAAAAACCTAACACTAACCTCCTGAAGATCACCCTACCTTGAGCCGTGTTCACCCAGCCGGGCCGAATTCTTCATCCAAGCAGGGCAGAAGAGGTCCTCCATCCGGCCGAAGTCTTCATCCAAGCGGCGTCTTCTATCTTCAATCATCCGTAGCGGGAGCCATCTTTAATCCAGCCGACGCGGAGCCATCTTCTTCCAACGACGTCCTAACACCGAATGCCTGGTCCTTTAAATGACGTCATGCAAGATGGCGTCCCTCGAATTCCGATTAATTGCATTTAATTTTAGGTAATTGTAGTTCATTTTTTAAATTAATTTAATGATAGTGTAGTGTTAGGTGTATTTGTAACTTAGGTTAGGTTTTATTTTACAAGTAATTTTGTAATTATTTTAACTAGGTAGCTATTAAATAGCTGTTAAACTATTTAATAGCTATTGTACCTAGTTAAAATAAATACAAAGTTGCCTGTAAAATAAAAATAAATCCTAAAATAGCTACAATATAATTATTAGTTATATTGTAGCTATCTTAGGGTTTATTTTACAGGTAAGTATTTAGTTTTAAATAGGAATACTTTAGTTAATAATTGTAATATGTATTTAGATTTATTTAAATAATATTTAAGTTAGGAGGGTATTAGTGTTATTGTTAGACTTAGGTTTAGGGGTTAATAAGTTTAATATAGGTGGCGGCGGGGTCCGGAAGCGGCGGTTTAGGGGTTAAACATTTAATTTAGTTGCGGCGGGGTCCGGGAGCGGTGGTTTAGGGGTTAAACAATTTATTTAATTGCGGCGGGGTCCGGGATCCGCAGGATAGGGGTTAATAACTTTATTAGGTGGTGGCGGTATAGGGGGCGGCAGATTAGGGGTTAATAGGTATAATGTAGGTAGCGGCGGGATCTGGGAGCGGCGGTTTAGAGGTTAATAACTATTATATAGGTGGCAGCGGTGTAGGGGGCAGATTAGGGGTGTTTAGACTCGGGGTACATGTTAGGGTTTTAGGTGCAGACATCTCCCATATAAATCAATGGGATATCGGGCAGCAGCGAACATTAGCTTTCGCTGCTGTCAGACTCCCATTGATTCCTATCGGATCCGCCGCCTCCAGGGCGGCGGATTGAAAACCAGGTACGCTGGGCCGAAATAGTGCCGAGCGTACCTGCTAGTTATTTGATAACTAGCAAAAGTAGTCAGATTGTGCCGAACTTGCGTTCAGCACATCTGGAGTGACGTAAGAATCAATCTGTGTCGGACTGAGACCGGCGGATCGTAGCTTATGTCACTAGATTCTACTTTTGCCGGTCTCTAGCCTTTGATAACTATGGCGACTCAGCCTCGCCACAAATACGCTGCGGAATTCCAGTGTATTTGAGGTTGACGGCTTGATAACTAGAGGCCATAAAGTACATGTTTGTGATACAGATATATAATGTACATGTATGTGATACAGATATATAATGTACATGTGTGTGATACAGAGATATAATGTACATGTGTGTGATACAGAGATATAATGTACATGTATGTGATACAGAGATATAATGTACATGTGTGATAGATATAATGTACAGATTACAGATATAATGTACATGTATGTGATACAGAGATATAATGTACATGTGTGTGATACAAAGATATAATGTACATGTATGTGATACAGATATATAATGTACATGTATGTGATACAGATATATAATGTACATGTATGTGATACAGAGATATGATGTACATGTATGTGATACAGTGATATAATGTACATGTGTGTGATACAGAGATATAATGTACATGTATGTTATACAGATATATAATGTACATGTATGTGATACAGAGATATAATGTACATGTGTGTGATACAAAGATATAATGTACATGTATGTGATACAGATATATAATGTACATGTATGTGATACAGATATATAATGTACATGTATGTGATACAGAGATATGATGTACATGTATGTGACACAGTGATATAATGTACATGTGTGTGATACAGAGATATAATGTACATGTATGTGATACAGATTTATAATGTACATGTATGTGATACAGAGATATAATGTACATGTATGTGATACAGATATATATTGTACATGTATGTGATACAGATATATAATGTACATGTATGTGATACAGTAATATAATGTACATGTATGTGATACAGTGATATAATGTACATGTATGTGATACAGAGATATAATGTACATGTATGTGATACAGATATATAATGTACAGGTATGTGATACAGATATATAATGTACATGCTTGTGATACAGATATATAAAGCACATGTTTGTGATACAGATATATACAGGTAGCCCTCAGTTTACGTCGGGGTTAGGTTCCAGAAGGAATGGTTATAAATCAAAACCGTTGTAAATTGAAACCCAGTTTATAATGTAAGTCAATGGGAAGTGAGGGAGATAGGTTCCAGGCCCCTCTCAAAATTGTCATAAGTAACACCTAATACATTATTTTAAAAGCTTTACAATGAAGACTTTAAATGCTAGATAGCATTATAAACCTAATAAAATAATCACACAACACAGAATATATAATTAAACTAAGTTAAATGAACAAAAACATTTGCTAAACAGCATTATAAACCTAATAAAATAATCACACAACACAGACTTCACTTGCATTTTTCTGCAAACAGTTCTTTCTATGCATTCCAATCTGGACTGAGTTATAGATAGGAAGATCTTGTTCCTTTGAAATCTGCTCGATAGCTCAGGTCTGGTTAAACTGATTAATTTCAACTTGCTTGGCTTTGCTGCAACACAAGCGGACAGCTCCACCTACTGGCTATTTTAATAAATGAACTGCTTCTCAATGCTTTTCAATAGCAGTCACATGACTGGAAAAAAAGGTTGTTATTCTGAAACTTTGTAAATTGAACCGTTGTAAAATGAGGGCCACCTGTAATGTACATGTATGTGATACAGATATATAATGTACATGTATGTGATACAGTGATATAATGTACATGTATGTGATACAGAGATATAATGTACATGTGTGTGATACAGATATATAATGTACATGTGTGTGATACAGATATATAATGTACATGTATGTGATACAGAGATATAATGTACATGCGTGTGATACAGATATATAATGTACATGTGTGTGATACAGAGATATAATGCACATGTATGTGATACAGATATATAATGTACAGGTATGTGATACAGATATATAATGTACAGGTATGTGATACAGATATATAATGTACAGGTATGTGATACAAATATATAATGTACAGGTATGTGATACAGATATATAATGTACAGGTATGTGATACAGATATATAATGTACAGGTATGTGAAACAGATATACAGTATAATGTACAGGTATGTGAAACAGATATATAATGCACATGTATGTGATACAGAGATATAATGCACATGTATGTGATACAGAGATATAATGTACATGTATGTGATACAGAGATATAATGTACAGGTATGTGATACAGATATATAATGTACAGGTATGTGATACAGATATATAATGTACATGTATGTGATACAGATATATAATGTACAGGTATGTGATACAGATATATAATGTACAGGTATGTGATACAGATATATAATGTAGTGAGATGTGATACAGATGTATAATGTAGTGAGATGTGATACAGATGTATAATATAGTGAGGTGATACAGATATATAATGTAGTGAGATGTGATATAAATGTATAATATAGTGAGGTGATACAGATATATAATGTAGTGAGATGTGATATAAATGTATAATATAGTGAGGTGATACAGATATATAATGTAGTGAGATGTGATGCAGATATATAATGTAGTGAGATGTGATACAGATATATAATGTAGTGAGATGTGATACAGATATATAATGTAGTGAGATGTGATACAGATGTATAATATAGTGAGGTGATACAGATATATAATGTAGTGAGATGTGATGCAGATATATAATGTAGTGAGATGTGATACAGATATATAATGTAGTGAGCAGGGCCGTCTTTAATATTGATTGGACCCTGGGCAAAAATGTCTTGCCCCCCCCCCCACGCAATTTTGTTCTCCACCCCAACATCCAAAAAAACAACTAAATTATTTTTTTATTTTTTTTTAATTATTAGCCCAGCGCTGGATAATCCACTGCTGGGCTAATAATTTTAAAAAAATTTAATAAATTGCAATATGTGAAACTGGACCTAAGCAGTACTAATATGCTAATAAGTAAATAAATATATAAATTCCTCCACTGTGGATTCATTTAATATTCTTTTGAATGTGATTCTGGTGTGAGGTTAGCTGGTTAAAGAGATTTAGGGCAGCCAACAGGAGCAAAGCAAGGTAAAGACTGAGGAGGAAGCATGGAGGTGCAGTATAAGTTTACTGACTGGAACAGCAGAACTACTATGGGAAGCTGTAAAATCTGAGACAGAGAGAAAATAAAAACTATAAAAATAAACCTTACATTAATGTGTGAAGTATCAGCATGACACTATACATCAGCCACAGCAGCACATGTCGCTTCTTTGCTAGGAACAAGTTCCCTCTCACCCTTCACTAGACAATGCTGCATGGGGAGGGGCGTGTGTGCACTCACTTATTCTTCCCACTGACACCTTTCTACAAAGCACTGTTCCCCTAGCAAACTTCAGTTAGTTGATCTTAGGGCCACAGCAGAAAGAGCAGGGCTAAGGGGACCAGTTGACTGGATGCTGTCTGTCCAAGGCTACATGGATACAGTGTGAGATGAGTCACACAGCCTCAAGACTGAAGAGAGCAGTGTATGTAGCTGTACAGATGCTCAAATCCTCACGTGCCTACCGCTCCAGCTTTCTGCTGCATGCGCCTACAGTCAGCCCTACCCAGAAACAATCCCCACAACAAGAGCAGTTACCTGGTAACAGTGGTAACCCCAGTAGGACCTTTTCTGATGCAGTGGAAATGGCTGGATGCCGAGTTAGGGCTTTGCATTCAGTGCTGCACAGTGCACATCAAAAACAGCACATGGCAATAGCTTGGCATGTCACATGACACCGGCACGGTCTGGCACAGTTTTTTTTTTAAAAATATATATATATAAGCAGAGTACTTTTGACTGTGACAGTATTAGGACTGAATGTGTGTGTTCCCCATGTCACATCAGCAGTCTGGTATGAACCATGTGATACAGATGTATAATGTAGTGAGATGTGATACAGATATATAATGTAGTGAGATGTGATACAGATATATAATGTAGTGAGATGTGATACAGATATATAATATAGTGAGATGTGATACAGATGTATAATGTAGTGAGATGTGATACAGATATATAATGTAGTGAGATGTGATACAGATATATAATGTAGTGAGATGTGATACAGATGTATAATGTAGTGAGATGTGATACAGATATATAATATAGTGAGATGTGGTACAGATGTATAATGTAGTGAGATGTGATACGGATATATAATGTAGTGAGATGTGATACGGATATATAATGTAGTGAGATGTGATACAGATATATAATGTAGTGAGATGTGATACAGATATATAATGTAGTGAGATGTGATACAGATATATAATGTAGTGAGATGTGATACAGATATATAATGTAGTGAGATGTGATACAGATATATAATGTAGTGAGATGTGATACAGATATATAATGTAGTGAGATGTGATACAGATATATAATGTAGTGAGATGTGATACAGATATATAATGTAGTGAGATGTGATACAGATGTATAATGTAGTGAGATGTGATACAGATATATAATGTAGTGAGATGTGATACAGATATATAATGTAGTGAGATGTGATACAGATATATAATGTAGTGAGATGTGATACAGATATATAATGTAGTGAGATGTGATACAGATGTATAATATAGTGAGATGTGATACAGATATATAATGTAGTGAGATGTGATACAGATGTATAATGTAGTGAGATGTGATACAGATGTATAATGTAGTGAGATGTGATACAGATATATAATATAGTGAGATGTGATACAGATGTATAATATAGTGAGATGTGATACAGATGTATAATGTAGTGAGATGTGATACAGATGTATAATATAGTGAGGTGATACAGATGTATAATATATTGAGATGTGATACAGATATATAATGTAGTGAGATGTGATACAGATGTATAATGTAGTGTGATGTGATACAGATATATAATGTAGTGAGATGTGATACAGATATATAATGTAGTGAGATGTGATACAGATGTATAATGTAGTGAGATGTGATACAGATGTATAATGTAGTGAGATGTGATACAGATGTATAATGTAGTGAGATGTGATACAGATGTATAATATAGTGAGGTGAGACAGATGTATAATATAGTGAGATGTGATACAGATGTATAATGTAGTGAGATGTGATACAGATGTATAATATAGTGAGATGTGATAAAGATGTATAATATAGTGAGATGTGATACAGATGTATAATATAGTGAGATGTGATACAGATGTATAATATAGTGAGATGTGATACAGATGTATAATATAGTGAGATGTGATACAGATGTATAATATAGTGAGATGTGATACAGATGTATAATATAGTGAGATGTGATACAGATGTATAATATAGTGAGATGTGATACAGATGTATAATATAGTGATATGTGATACAGATATATAATATAGTGAGATATGATACAGATATATAATAAAGTGAGATATGATACAGATATATAATGTAGTGAGATGTGATACAGATATATAATGTAGTGAGATGTGATACAGATATATAATGTAGTGAGATGTGATACATATATATAATGTAGTGAGATGTGATACATATATATAATATAGTGAGATGTGATACAGATATATAATGTAGTGAGATGTGATACAGATATATAATGTAGTGAGATGTGATACAGATATATAATGTAGTGAGATGTGATACAGATATATAATATAGTGAGATGTGATACAGATATATAATATAGTGAGATGTGATACAGATATATAATATAGTGAGATGTGATACAGATGTATAATGTAGTGAGATGTGATACAGATATATAATGTAGTGAGATGTGATACAGGTGTATAATGTAGTGAGATGTGATACAGATATATAATATAGTGAGATGTGATACAGATATATAATATAGTGAGATGTGATACAGATGTATAATGTAGTGAGATGTGATACAGATATATAATGTAGTGAGATGTGATACAGATATATAATATAGTGAGATGTGATACAGATATATAATATAGTGAGATGTGATACAGATGTATAATGTAGTAAGATGTGATACAGATGTATAATGCACATGCTTGTGATACAGATGTATAATGTAGTGAGATGTGATACAGATATATAATATAGTGAGATGTGATACAGATATATAATGTAGTGAGATGTGATACAGATATATAATGTAGTGAGATGTGATACAGATGTATAATGTAGTGAGATGTGATACAGATGTATAATATAGTGAGATGTGATACAGATATATAATATAGTGAGATGTGATACAGATGTATAATGTAGTGAGATGTGATACAGATGTATAATGCACATGCTTGTGATAAAGATGTATAATATAGTGAGATGTGATACAGATATATAATATAGTGAGATGTGATACAGATATATAATGTAGTGAGATGTGATACAGATGTATAATGCACATGCTTGTGATACAGATGTATAATATAGTGAGATGTGATACAGATATATAATATAGTGAGATGTGATACAGATGTATAATGTAGTGAGATATGATACAGATGTATAATATAGTGAGATGGGATACAGATGTATAATGTAGTGAGATGTGATACAGATGTATAATATAGTGAGATGGGATACAGATGTATAATGTAGTGAGATGTGATACAGATATATAATGTAGTGAGATGTGATACAGATATATAATGTAGTGAGATGTGATACAGATGTATAATGTAGTGAGATGTGATACAGATATATAATGTAGTGAGATGTGATACAGATATATAATATAGTGAGATGTGATACAGATATATAATATAGTGAGATGTGATACAGATGTATAATGTAGTGAGATGTGATACAGATGTATAATGTAGTGAGATGTGATACAGATATATAATGTAGTGAGATGTGATACAGATATATAATATAGTGAGATGTGATACAGATATATAATATAGTGAGATGTGATACAGATGTATAATGTAGTGAGATGTGATACAGATATATAATATAGTGAGATGTGATACAGATGTATAATATAGTGAGATGTGATACAGATGTATAATGTAGTGAGATGTGATACAGATATATAATGTAGTGAGATGTGATACAGATATATAATGTAGTGAGATGTGATACAGATGTATAATGTAGTGAGATGTGATACAGATATATAATGTAGTGAGATGTGATACAGATATATAATGTAGTGAGATGTGATACAGATATATAATGTAGTGAGATGTGATACAGATATATAATGTAGTGAGATGTGATACAGATATATAATATAGTGAGATGTGATACAGATGTATAATATAGTGAGATGTGATACAGATGTATAATGTAGTGAGATGTGATACAGATGTATAATGTAGTGAGATGTGATACAGATATATAATGTAGTGAGATGTGATACAGATATATAATGTAGTGAGATGTGATACAGATGTATAATATAGTGAGATGTGATACAGATATATAATGTAGTGAGATGTGATACAGATATATAATGTAGTGAGATGTGATACAGATATATAATGTAGTGAGATGTGATACAGATATATAATGTAGTGAGGTGTGATACAGATATATAATGTAGTGAGATGTGATACAGATATATAATATAGTGAGATGTGATACAGATATATAATATAGTGAGATGTGATACAGATATACAGGGAGTGCAGAATTATTAGGCAAGTTGTATTTTTGAGGATTAATTTTATTATTGAACAACAACCATGTTCTCAATGAACCCAAAAAACTCATTAATATCAAAGCTGAATAGTTTTGGAAGTAGTTTTTAGTTTGTTTTTAGTTATAGCTATTTTAGGGGGATATCTGTGTGTGCAGGTGACTATTACTGTGCATAACTATTAGGCAACTTAACAAAAAACAAATATATACCCATTTCAATTATTTATTTTTACCAGTGAAACCAATATAACATCTCAACATTCACAAATATACATTTCTGACTTTCAAAAACAAAACAAAAACAATTCAGTGACCAATATAGCCACCTTTCTTTGCAAGGACACTCAAAAGCCTGCCATCCATGGATTCTGTCAGTGTTTTGATCTGTTCACCATCAACATTGCGTGCAGCAGCAACCACAGCCTCCCAGACACTGTTCAGAGAGGTGTACTGTTTTCCCTCCTTGTAAATCTCACATTTGATGATGGACCACAGGTTCTCAATGGGGTTCAGATCAGGTGAACAAGGAGGCCATGTCATTAGATTTTCTTCTTTTATACCCTTTCTTGCCAGCCACGCTGTGGAGTACTTGGACGCGTGTGATGGAGCATTGTCCTGCATGGAAATCATGTTTTTCTTGAAGGATGCAGACTTCTTCCTGTACCACTGCTTGAAGAAGGTGTCTTCCAGAAACTGGCAATAGGACTGGGAGTTGAGCTTGACTCCATCCTCAACCCGAAAAGGCCCCACAAGCTCATCTTTGATGATACCAGCCCAAACCAGTACTCCACCTCAACCTTGCTGGCGTCTGAGTCGGACTGGAGCTCTCTGCCCTTTACCAATCCAGCCACGGGCCCATCCATCTGGCCCATCAAGACTCACTCTCATTTCATTAGTCCATAAAACCTTAGAAAAATCAGTCTTGAGATATTTCTTGGCCCAGTCTTGACGTTTCAGCTTGTGTGTCTTGTTCAGTGGTGGTCGTCTTTCAGCCTTTCTTACCTTGGCCATGTCTCTGAGTATTGCACACCTTGTGCTTTTGGGCACTCCAGTGATGTTACAGCTCTGAAATATGGCCAAACTGGTGGCAAGTGGCATCTTGGCAGCTGCACGCTTGACTTTTCTCAGTTCATGAGCAGTTATTTTGCGCCTTGGTTTTTCCACACGCTTCTTGCGACCCTGTTGACTATTTTGAATGAAACGCTTGATTGTTCGATGATCACGCTTCAGAAGCTTTGCAATTTTAAGAGTGCTGCATCCCTCTGCAAGATATCTCACTATTTTTGACTTTTCTGAGCCTGTCAAGTCCTTCTTTTGACCCATTTTGCCAAAGGAAAGGAAGTTGCCTAATAATTATGCATACCTGATATAGGGTGTTGATGACATTAGTCCACACCCCTTCTCATTACAAAGATGCACATCACCTAATATGCTTAATTGGTAGTAGGCTTTCGAGCCTATACAGCTTGGAGTAAGACAACATGCATAAAGAGGATGATGTGGTCAAAATACTCATTTGCCTAATAATTCTGCACTCCCTGTATAATATAGTGAGATGTGATACAGAAGTATAATATAGTGAGATGTGATACAGATATATAATGTAGTGAGATGTGATACAGATATATAATATAGTGATATGTGATACAAATGTATAATGTAGTGAGATGTGATACAGATGTATAATATAGTGAGATGTGATACAGATATATAATATAGTGAGATGTGATACAGATGTATAATGTAGTGAGATGTGATACAGATGTATAATGCACATGCTTGTGATACAGATGTATAATATAGTGAGATGTGATACAGATGTATAATGTAGTGAGATGTGATACAGATGTATAATGTAGTGAGATGTGATACAGATGTATAATATAGTGAGATGTGATACAGATGTATAATGCACATGCTTGTGATACAGATATGTAATGTTCATGTATGTGATGCAGTGATATAATATAGTGAGATGTGATGCAGATGTATAATATAGTGAGGTGATACAGATATATAATATAGTGAGATGTGATACAGATATATAATATAGTGAGATGTGATACAGATATATATAATATAGTGAGATGTGATACAGATGTATAATGTAGTGAGATGTGATACAGATGTATAATGCACATGCTTGTGATACAGATATATAATATAGTGAGATGTGATACAGATGTATAATGTAGTGAGATATGATACAGATATATAATGTAGTGAGATGTGATACAGATATATAATATAGTGAGATATGATACAGATGTATAATATAGTGAGATGTGATACAGATATATAATATAGTGAGATGTGATACAGATATATAATATAGTGAGATGTGATACAGATGTATAATATAGTGAGGTGATACAGATATATAATGTAGTGAGATGTGATACAGATATATAATGTAGTGAGATGTGATACAGATGTATAATGTAGTGAGATGTGATACAGATGTATAATATAGTGAGATGTGATACAGATATATAATGTAGTGAGATGTGATACAGATGTATAATATAGTGAGGTGATACAGATATATAATGTAGTGAGATGTGATACAGATGTATAATGTAGTGAGATGTGATACAGATGTATAATGTAGTGAGATGTGATACAGATGTATAATATAGTGAGATGTAATACAGATGTATAATACAGTGAGATGTGATACAGATATATAATGTAGTGAGATGTGATACAGATATATAATGTAGTGAGATGTGATACAGATATATAATGTAGTGAGATGTGATACAGATATATAATGTAGTGAGATGTGATACAGATGTATAATATAGTGATATGTGATACAGATGTATAATGTACTGAGATGTGATACAGATATATAATATAGTGAGATGTGATACAGATGTATAATATAGTGAGATGTGATACAGATGTATAATGTAGTCAGATGTGATACAGATGTATAATGTAGTGAGATGTGATACAGATATATAATATAGTGAGATGTGATACAGATATATAATATAGTGAGATGTGATACAGATGTATAATATAGTGAGATGTGATACAGATATATAATAAAGTGAGATATGATACAGATATATAATATAGTGAGATGTGATACAGATGTATAATGTAGTGAGATGTGATACAGATGTATAATGTAGTGAGATGTGATACAGATGTATAATGTAGTGAGATGTGATACAGATATATAATGTAGTGAGATGTGATACAGATATATAATGTAGTGAGATGTGATACAGATGTATAATGTAGTGAGATGTGATACAGATATATAATGTAGTGAGATGTGATACAGATATATAATGTAGTGAGATGTGATACAGATATATAATATAGTGAGATGTGATACAGATGTATAATGTAGTGAGATGTGATACAGATATATAATGTAGTGAGATGTGATACAGATGTATAATGTAGTGAGATGTGATACAGATATATAATGTAGTGAGATGTGATACAGATGTATAATATAGTGAGATGTGATACAGATATATAATGTAGTGAGATGTGATACAGATATATAATGTAGTGATATGTGATACAGATGTATAATGTAGTGAGATGTGATACAGATATATAATGTAGTGAGATGTGATACAGATATATAATGTAGTGAGATGTGATACAGATATATAATGTAGTGAGATGTGATACAGATATATAATGTAGTGAGATGTGATACAGATATATAATATAGTGAGATGTGATACAGATATATAATGTAGTGAGATGTGATACAGATATATAATGTAGTGAGATGTGATACAGATATATAATGTAGTGAGATGTGATACAGATATATAATATAGTGAGATGTGATACAGATATATAATATAGTGAGATGTGATACAGATATACAGGGAGTGCAGAATTATTAGGCAAGTTGTATTTTTGAGGATTAATTTTATTATTGAACAACAACCATGTTCTCAATGAACCCAAAAAACTCATTAATATCAAAGCTGAATAGTTTTGGAAGTAGTTTTTAGTTTGTTTTTAGTTATAGCTATTTTAGGGGGATATCTGTGTGTGCAGGTGACTATTACTGTGCATAACTATTAGGCAACTTAACAAAAAACAAATATATACCCATTTCAATTATTTATTTTTACCAGTGAAACCAATATAACATCTCAACATTCACAAATATACATTTCTGACATTCAAAAACAAAACAAAAACAAATCAGTGACCAATATAGCCACCTTTCTTTGCAAGGACACTCAAAAGCCTGCCATCCATGGATTCTGTCAGTGTTTTGATCTGTTCACCATCAACATTGCGTGCAGCAGCAACCACAGCCTCCCAGACATTGTTCAGAGAGGTGTACTGTTTTCCCTCCTTGTAAATCTCACATTTGATGATGGACCACAGGTTCTCAATGGGGTTCAGATCAGGTGAACAAGGAGGCCATGTCATTAGATTTTCTTCTTTTATACCCTTTCTTGCCAGCCACGCTGTGGAGTACTTGGACGCGTGTGATGGAGCATTGTCCTGCATGGAAATCATGTTTTTCTTGAAGGATGCAGACTTCTTCCTGTACCACTGCTTGAAGAAGGTGTCTTCCAGAAACTGGCAATAGGACTGGGAGTTGAGCTTGACTCCATCCTCAACCCAAAAAGGCCCCACAAGCTCATCTTTGATGATACCAGCCCAAACCAGTACTCCACCTCAACCTTGCTGGCGTCTGAGTCGGACTGGAGCTCTCTGCCCTTTACCAATCCAGCCACGGGCCCATCCATCTGGCCCATCAAGACTCACTCTCATTTCATTAGTCCATAAAACCTTAGAAAAATCAGTCTTGAGATATTTCTTGGCCCAGTCTTGACGTTTCAGCTTGTGTGTCTTGTTCAGTGGTGGTCGTCTTTCAGCCTTTCTTACCTTGGCCATGTGTCTGAGTATTGCACACCTTGTGCTTTTGGGCACTCCAGTGATGTTACAGCTCTGAAATATGGCCAAACTGGTGGCAAGTGGCATCTTGGCAGCTGCACGCTTGACTTTTCTCAGTTCATGGGCAGTTATTTTGCGCCTTGGTTTTTCCACACGCTTCTTGCGACCCTGTTGACTATTTTGAATGAAACGCTTGATTGTTCGATGATCACGCTTCAGAAGCTTTGCAATTTTAAGAGTGCTGCATCCCTCTGCAAGATATCTCACTATTTTTGACTTTTCTGAGCCTGTCAAGTCCTTCTTTTGACCCATTTTGCCAAAGGAAAGGAAGTTGCCTAATAATTATGCATACCTGATATAGGGTGTTGATGTCATTAGACCACACCCCTTCTCATTACAAAGATGCACATCACCTAATATGCTTAATTGGTAGTAGGCTTTCGAGCCTATACAGCTTGGAGTAAGACAACATGCATAAAGAGGATGATGTGGTCAAAATACTCATTTGCCTAAAAATTCTGCACTCCCTGTATAATATAGTGAGATGTGATACAGAAGTATAATATAGTGAGATGTGATACAGATATATAATGTAGTGAGATGTGATACAGATATATAATATAGTGATATGTGATACAAATGTATAATGTAGTGAGATGTGATACAGATGTATAATATAGTGAGATGTGATACAGATATATAATATAGTGAGATGTGATACAGATGTATAATGTAGTGAGATGTGATACAGATGTATAATGCACATGCTTGTGATACAGATGTATAATATAGTGAGATGTGATACAGATGTATAATATAGTGAGATGTGATACAGATATATAATGTAGTGAGATGTGATACAGATGTATAATGTAGTGAGATGCGATACAGATGTATAATGCACATGCTTGTGATACAGATGTTTAATATAGTGAGATGTGATACAGATGTATAATATAGTGAGATGTGATACAGATGTATAATGTACAGGGAGTGCAGAATTATTAGGCAAATGAGTATTTTGACCACATCATCCTCTTTATGCATGTTGTCTTACTCCAAGCTGTATAGGCTCGAAAGCCTACTACCAATTAAGCATATTAGGTGATGTGCATCTCTGTAATGAGAAGGGGTGTGGTCTAATGACATCAACACCCTATATCAGGTGTGCATAATTATTAGGCAACTTCCTTTCCTTTGGCAAAATGGGTCAAAAGAAGAACTTGACAGGCTCAGAAAAGTGAAAAATAGTGAGATATCTTGCAGAGGGATGCAGCACTCTTAAAATTGCAAAGCTTCTGAAGCGTGATCATCGAACAATCAAGAGTTTCATTCAAAATAGTCAACAGGGTCGCAAGAAGCGTGTGGAAAAACCAAGGCGCAAAATAACTGCCCATGAACTGAGAAAAGTCAAGCGTGCAGCTGCCAAGATGCCACTTGCCACCAGTTTGGCCATATTTCAGAGCTGCAACATCACTGGAGTGCCCAAAAGCACAAGGTGTGCAATACTCAGAGACATGGCCAAGGTAAGAAAGGCTGAAAGACGACCTCCACTGAACAAGACACACAAGCTGAAACGTCAAGACTGGGCCAAGAAATATCTCAAGACTGATTTTTCTAAGGTTTTATGGACTGATGAAATGAGAGTGAGTCTTGATGGGCCAGATGGATGGGCCCGTGGCTGGATTGGTAAAGGGCAGAGAGCTCCAGTCCGACTCAGACGCCAGCAAGGTGGAGGTGGAGTACTGGTTTGGGCTGGTATCATCAAAGATGAGCTTGTGGGGCCTTTTCGGGTTGAGGATGGAGTCAAGCTCAACTCCCAGTCCTACTGCCAGTTTCTGGAAGACACCTTCTTCAAGCAGTGGTACAGGAAGAAGTCTGCATCCTTCAAGAAAAACATGATTTTCATGCAGGACAATGCTCCATCACACGCGTCCAAGTACTCCACAGCGTGGCTGGCAAGAAAGGGTATAAAAGAAGAAAATCTAATGACATGGCCTCCTTGTTCACCTGATCTGAACCCCATTGAGAACCTGTGGTCCATCATCAAATGTGAGATTTACAAGGAGGGAAAACAGTACACCTCTCTGAACAGTGTCTGGGAGGCTGTGGTTGCTGCTGCACGCAATGTTGATGGTGAACAGATCAAAACACTGACAGAATCCATGGATGGCAGTCTTTCGAGTGTCCTTGCAAAGAAAGGTGGCTATATTGGTCACTGATTTGTTTTTGTTTTGTTTTTGAGTGTCAGAAATGTATATTTGTGAATGTTGAGATGTTTTATATTGGTTTCACTGGTAAAAATAAATAATTGAAATGGGTATATATTTGTTTTTCTTCTGTTATGTGTGATCAGTCCACGGGTCATCATTACTTCTGGGATATAACTCCTCCCCAACAGGAAATGCAAGAGGATTCACCCAGCAGAGCTGCATATAGCTCCTCCCCTCTACGTCAGTCCCAGTCATTCTCTTGCACCCAACGACTAGATAGGATGTGTGAGAGGACTATGGTGATTATACTTAGTTTTTATGACTTCAATCAAAAGTTTGTTATTTTACAATAGCACCGGAGCGTGTTATTACTTCTCTGGCAGAGTTTGAGGAAGAATCTACCAGAGTTTTTTACTATGATTTTAACCGGAGTAGTTAAGATCATATTGCTGTTCTCGGCCATCTGAGGGAGGTAAAAGCTTCAGATCAGGGGACAGCGGGCAGATGAATCTGCATTGAGGTATGTAGCAGTTTTTATTTTCTGAATGGAATTGATGAGAAAATCCTGCCATACCGTTATAATGACATGTATGTATACACTTCAGTATTCTGGGGATGGTATTTCACCGGAACTACTCTGTTAAAAGTCACTAATCCTTTTAATAAGTATTTATCATGTTAAACGTTTTTGCTGGAATGTAGAATCGTTTACATTTCTGAGGTACTGAGCGAATAAATATTTGGGCATTATTTTCCACTTGGCAGTTGTTTGGTTTTAATTGTGACAGTTTCGTTTCTCTTCACTGCTGTGTGTGAGGGAGGGGCCGTTTTTGGCGCTCTTTGCTACGCATTAAAAATTTCCAGTCAGTTACTCTTATATTTCCTGCATGATCCGGTTCATCTCCGACAGATCTCAGGGGTCTTCAAACTTCTTTAGAGGGAGGTAGATTCTCTCAGCAGAGCTGTGAGAATTTTATATTGACTGTGAATAAAAACGTTGCTCTGTAATTTTTATGTCAAATTTAATTATTGTTATTTTACTATGGGAACAAACCTTTGCTAAAAGTTGTGTTGTTTTAAAGTTTGATGCTATAACTGTTTTTTCAGTTCATTATTTCAACTGTCATTTAATCGTTTAGTACCTCTTTGAGGCACAGTACGTTTTTGCTAAAAAAGATTATAACCAAGTTGCAAGTTTATTGCTAGTGTGTTAAACATGTCTGACTCAGAGGAAGATATCTGTGTCATTTGTTCCAATGCCAAGGTGGAGCCCAATAGAAATTTATGTACTAACTGTATTGATGCTACTTTAAATAAAAGTCAATCTGTACAATTTGAAAAAATTTCACCAAACAGCGAGGGGAGAGTTATGCCGACTAACTCGCCTCACGCGGCAGTACCTGCATCTCCCGCCCGGGAGGTGCGTGATATTATGGCGCCTTGTACATCTGGGCGGCCATTACAGATAACATTACAAGATATGGCTACTGTTATGACTGAAGTTTTGTCTAAATTACCAGAACTAAGAGGCAAGCGTGATCACTCTGGGGTGAGAACAGAGTGCGCTGACAATACTAGGGCCATGTCTGATACTGCGTCACAGCTTGCAGAGCATGAGGACGGAGAGCTTCATTCTGTGGGTGACGGTTCTGATCCAAACAGATTGGATTCAGATATTTCAAATTTTAAATTTAAATTGGAGAACCTCCGTGTATTACTAGGGGAGGTTTTAGCAGCTCTCAATGATTGTAACACCGTTGCAATACCAGAGAAACTGTGTAGGTTGGATAAATACTTTGCGGTACCGGCGAGTACTGACGTTTTTCCTATACCTAAGAAACTAACTGAAATTGTTACTAAGGAGTGGGATAGACCCGGTGTGCCGTTCTCACCCCCCTCCAATATTTAGAAAGATGTTTCCAATAGACGCCACCACTCGGGACTTATGGCAAACGGTCCCTAAGGTGGAGGGAGCAGTTTCTACTTTAGCTAAGCGTACCACTATCCCGGTGGAGGATAGCTGTGCTTTTTCAGATCCAATGGATAAAAAATTAGAGGGTTACCTTAAGAAAATGTTTGTTCAACAAGGTTTTATATTGCAACCCCTTGCATGTATCGCGCCGATTACGGCTGCGGCAGCATTTTGGATTGATTCTCTGGAAGAGAACCTTAGTTCATCTACGCTAGACGACATTACGGACAGGCTTAGAGTCCTTAAACTAGCTAATTCATTCATTTCGGAGGCCGTAGTACATTTAACTAAACTTACGGCTAAGAACTCAGGATTCGCCATCCAGGCACGTAGGGCGCTGTGGCTAAAATCCTGGTCAGCTGATGTTACTTCTAAGTCCAAATTACTTAATATACCTTTCAAGGGGCAGTCTTTATTTGGGCCCGGTTTGAAAGAAATTATCGCTGACATTACAGGAGGTAAGGGCCACGCCCTACCTCAAGACAAAGCCAAAGCTAAGGCTAGACAGTCTAATTTTCGTCCCTTTCGGAATTTCAAAACAGGAGCAGCATCAACCTCCACTGCACCAAAACAGGAGGGAGCTGTTGCTCGTTACAGGCAAGGCTGGAAGCCTAACCAGTCCTGGAACAAGGGCAAGCAGGCCAGGAAACCTGCTGCTGCCCCAAAGACAGCATGAACCGAGAGCCCCCGATCCGGGACCGGATCTAGTGGGGGGCAGACTTTCTCTCTTCGCCCAGGCCTGGGCAAGAGATGTTCAGGATCCCTGGGCGCTAGAGATCATATCTCAGGGATACCTTCTAGACTTCAAATTATCTCCCCCAAGAGGGAGATTTCATCTGTCAAGGTTGTCAACAAACCAGATAAAGAAAGAAGCGTTTCTACGCTGTGTACAAGATCTGTTATTAATGGGAGTGATCCATCCGGTTCCGCGGTCGGAACAAGGACAAGGGTTCTACTCAAACCTGTTTGTGGTTCCCAAAAAAGAGGGAACTTTCAGGCCAATCTTAGATTTAAAGATTCTAAACAAATTCCTAAGAGTTCCATCGTTCAAAATGGAAACTATTCGGACAATCTTACCCATGATCCAAAAGGGTCAGTACATGACCACAGTGGATTTAAAAGATGCTTACCTTCACATACCGATTCACAAAGATCATCACCGGTATCTACAGTTTGCCTTCCTAGACAGGCACTACCAGTTTGTAGCTCTTCCATTCGGATTGGCTACGGCTCCAAGAATCTTCACAAAGGTTCTGGGTGCCCTTCTGGCGGTACTAAGACCGCGAGGGATTTCGGTAGCTCCGTACCTAGACGACATTCTAATACAAGCTTCAAGCTTTCAAACTGCCAAGTCTCATACAGAGTTAGTTCTGGCATTTCTAAGGTCGCATGGATGGAAAGTGAACGAAAAGAAGAGTTCTCTTTTTCCTCTCACAAGAGTTCCATTCTTGGGGACTCTTATAGATTCTGTAGAAATGAAGATTTACCTGACAGAAGACAGGTTAACAAAGCTTCAAAATGCATGCCGTGTCCTTCATTCCATTCAACACCCGTCAGTAGCTCAATGCATGGAGGTGATCGGCTTAATGGTAGCGGCAATGGACATAGTACCTTTTGCACGCCTACACCTCAGACCGCTGCAATTGTGCATGCTAAGTCAGTGGAATGGGGATTACTCAGATTTGTCCCCTACTCTGAATCTGAATCAAGAGACCAGAAATTCTCTTCTATGGTGGCTTTATCGGCCACACCTGTCCAGGGGGATGCCATTCAGCAGGCCAGACTGGACAATTGTAACAACAGACGCCAGCCTACTAGGTTGGGGCGCTGTCTGGAATTCTCTGAAGGCTCAGGGACTATGGAATCAGGAGGAGAGTCTCCTTCCAATAAACATTCTGGAATTGAGAGCAGTTCTCAATGCCCTTCTGGCTTGGCCCCAATTAACAACTCGGGGGTTCATCAGGTTTCAGTCGGACAACATCACGACTGTAGCTTACATCAACCATCAGGGAGGGACAAGAAGCTCCCTAGCAATGATGGAAGTATCAAAGATAATTCGCTGGGCAGAGTCTCACTCTTGCCACCTGTCAGCAATCCACATCCCGGGAGTGGAGAACTGGGAGGCGGATTTCTTGAGTCGCCAGACTTTTCATCCGGGGGAGTGGGAACTTCATCCGGAGGTCTTTGCCCAAATACTTCGACGTTGGGGCAAACCAGAGATAGATCTCATGGCGTCTCGCCAGAACGCCAAACTTCCTCACTACGGGTCCAGATCCAGGGATCCGGGAGCGGTTCTGATAGATGCTTTGACAGCACCTTGGAACTTCGGGATGGCTTATGTGTTTCCACCCTTCCCGCTGCTTCCTCGATTGATTGCCAAAATCAAACAGGAGAGAGCATCAGTGATTCTAATAGCGCCTGCATGGCCACGCAGGACTTGGTATGCAGATCTAGTGGACATGTCATCCTGTCCGCCTTGGTCTCTACCTCTAAGACAGGACCTTCTGATACAGGGTCCATTCAAACATCAAAATCTAACTTCTCTGAAGCTGACTGCTTGGAAATTGAACGCTTGATTTTATCAAAACGTGGTTTTTCTGAGTCGGTTATTGATACCCTGATACAGGCTAGGAAGCCTGTTACCAGAAAGATTTACCATAAAATATGGCGTAAATACCTATACTGGTGCGAATCCAAACGTTACTCCTGGAGTAAGGTTAGGATCCCTAGGATATTGTCCTTTCTACAAGAAGGTTTAGAAAAGGGTTTATCAGCTAGTTCATTAAAGGGACAGATTTCAGCTCTGTCCATCTTGTTACACAGGCGTCTGTCAGAAAATCCAGACGTCCAGGCCCTTTGTCAGGCTTTAGCTAGGATCAAGCCTGTGTTTAAAGCTGTTGCTCCGCCATGGAGTTTAAACTTAGTTCTTAACGTTTTACAGGGTGTTCCGTTTGAACCCCTTCATTCCATTGATATAAAATTGTTATCTTGGAAAGTTCTGTTTTTAATGGCTATTTCCTCGGCTCGAAGAGTCTCTGAGTTATCAGCCTTACATTGTGATTCTCCTTATCTGATTTTTCACTCAGACAAGGTAGTTCTGCGTACTAAACCTGGGTTCTTACCTAAGGTAGTCACTAACAGGAATATCAATCAAGAGATTGTTGTTCCATCCTTGTGTCCAAATCCTTCTTCAAAGAAGGAACGTCTTCTACACAATCTGGATGTAGTTCGTGCCCTCAAGTTCTACTTGCAGGCAACTAAAGATTTTCGCCAAACTTCTTCCCTGTTTGTCGTTTATTCTGGACAGAGGAGAGGTCAAAAAGCTTCTGCTACCTCTCTCTCTTTTTGGCTTCGTAGCATAATACGTTTAGCCTATGAGACTGCTGGACAGCAGCCTCCTGAAAGAATTACAGCTCACTCCACTAGAGCTGTGGCTTCCACTTGGGCCTTTAAGAATGAGGCCTCTGTTGAACAGATTTGCAAGGCTGCAACTTGGTCTTCGCTTCATACTTTTTCCAAATTTTACAAATTTGACACTTTTGCTTCTTCGGAGGCTATTTTTGGGAGAAAGGTTCTTCAGGCAGTGGTTCCTTCTGTATAATGAGCCTGCCTATCCCTCCCGTCATCCGTGTACTTTTGCTTTGGTATTGGTATCCCAGAAGTAATGATGACCCGTGGACTGATCACACATAACAGAAGAAAACATAATTTATGCTTACCTGATAAATTCCTTTCTTCTGTTGTGTGATCAGTCCACGGCCCGCCCTGTTTTAAGGCAGGTAAATATCTTTTAAATTATACTCCAGTCACCACTTCACCCTTGGTTACTCCTTTCCGCGTTGATTCTTGGTCGAATGACTGGGACTGACGTAGAGGGGAGGAGCTATATGCAGCTCTGCTGGGTGAATCCTCTTGCATTTCCTGTTGGGGAGGAGTTATATCCCAGAAGTAATGATGACCCGTGGACTGATCACACAACAGAAGAAAGGAATTTATCAGGTAAGCATAAATTATGTTTTTGTTAAGTTGCCTAATAATTATGCACAGTAATAGTCACCTGCACACACAGATATCCCCCTAAAATAGCTATAACTAAAAACAAACTAAAAACTACTTCCAAAACTATTCATCTTTGATATTAATGAGTTTTTTGGGTTCATTGAGAACATGGTTGTTGTTCAATAATAAAATTAATCCTCAAAAATACAACTTGCCTAATAATTCTGCACTCCCTGTAGTGAGATGTGATACAGATGTATAATATAGTGAGATGTGATACAGATGTATAATGCACATGCTTGTGATACAGATATGTAATGTTGATGTATGTGATGCAGTGATATAATATAGTGAGATGTGATGCAGATGTATAATATAATGAGTTGATACAGATATATAATATAGTGAGATGTGATACAGATATATAATATAGTGAGATGTGATACAGATGTATAATATAGTGAGATGTGATACAGATATATAATATAGTGAGATGTGATACAGATATATAATATGGTGAGATGTGATACAGATGTATAATGTAGTGAGATGTGATACAGATGTATAATGCACATGCTTGTGATACAGATGTATAATGTAGTGAGATGTGATACAGATATATAATGTAGTGAGATGTGATACAGATGTATAATATAGTGAGGTGATACAGATATATAATGTAGTGAGATGTGGTACAGATGTATAATGTAGTGAGATGTGATACGGATATATAATGTAGTGAGATGTGATACAGATATATAATGTAGTGAGATGTGATACAGATGAATAATGTAGTGAGATGTGATACAGATATATAATGTAGTGAGATGTGATACAGATATATAATATAGTGAGATTTGATACAGATATATAATGTAGTGAGATGTGATACAGATATATAATATAGTGAGATGTGATACAGATATATAATGTAGTGAGATGTGATACAGATATATAATGTAGTGTGATGTGATACAGATATATAATATAGTGAGATGTGATACAGATGTATAATGTAGTGAGATGTGATACAGATATATAATGTAGTGAGATGTGATACAGATATATAATGTAGTGTGATGTGATACAGATATATAATATAGTGAGATGTGATACAGATATATAATGTAGTGAGATGTGATACAGGTGTATAATGTAGTGAGATGTGATACAGATATATAATATAGTGAGATGTGATACAGATATATAATATAGTGAGATGTGATACAGATGTATAATATAGTGAGATGTGATACAGATATATAATGTAGTGAGATGTGATACAGATGTATAATGTAGTGAGATGCGATACAGATGTATAATGCACATGCTTGTGATACAGATGTTTAATATAGTGAGATGTGATACAGATGTATAATATAGTGAGATGTGATACAGATGTATAATGTACAGGGAGTGCAGAATTATTAGGCAAATGAGTATTTTGACCACATCATCCTCTTTATGCATGTTGTCTTACTCCAAGCTGTATAGGCTCGAAAGCCTACTACCAATTAAGCATATTAGGTGATGTGCATCTCTGTAATGAGAAGGGGTGTGGTCTAATGACATCAACACCCTATATCAGGTGTGCATAATTATTAGGCAACTTCCTTTCCTTTGGCAAAATGGGTCAAAAGAAGAACTTGACAGGCTCAGAAAAGTGAAAAATAGTGAGATATCTTGCAGAGGGATGCAGCACTCTTAAAATTGCAAAGCTTCTGAAGCGTGATCATCGAACAATCAAGAGTTTCATTCAAAATAGTCAACAGGGTCGCAAGAAGCGTGTGGAAAAACCAAGGCGCAAAATAACTGCCCATGAACTGAGAAAAGTCAAGCGTGCAGCTGCCAAGATGCCACTTGCCACCAGTTTGGCCATATTTCAGAGCTGCAACATCACTGGAGTGCCCAAAAGCACAAGGTGTGCAATACTCAGAGACATGGCCAAGGTAAGAAAGGCTGAAAGACGACCTCCACTGAACAAGACACACAAGCTGAAACGTCAAGACTGGGCCAAGAAATATCTCAAGACTGATTTTTCTAAGGTTTTATGGACTGATGAAATGAGAGTGAGTCTTGATGGGCCAGATGGATGGGCCCGTGGCTGGATTGGTAAAGGGCAGAGAGCTCCAGTCCGACTCAGACGCCAGCAAGGTGGAGGTGGAGTACTGGTTTGGGCTGGTATCATCAAAGATGAGCTTGTGGGGCCTTTTCGGGTTGAGGATGGAGTCAAGCTCAACTCCCAGTCCTACTGCCAGTTTCTGGAAGACACCTTCTTCAAGCAGTGGTACAGGAAGAAGTCTGCATCCTTCAAGAAAAACATGATTTTCATGCAGGACAATGCTCCATCACACGCGTCCAAGTACTCCACAGCGTGGCTGGCAAGAAAGGGTATAAAAGAAGAAAATCTAATGACATGGCCTCCTTGTTCACCTGATCTGAACCCCATTGAGAACCTGTGGTCCATCATCAAATGTGAGATTTACAAGGAGGGAAAACAGTACACCTCTCTGAACAGTGTCTGGGAGGCTGTGGTTGCTGCTGCACGCAATGTTGATGGTGAACAGATCAAAACACTGACAGAATCCATGGATGGCAGTCTTTCGAGTGTCCTTGCAAAGAAAGGTGGCTATATTGGTCACTGATTTGTTTTTGTTTTGTTTTTGAGTGTCAGAAATGTATATTTGTGAATGTTGAGATGTTTTATATTGGTTTCACTGGTAAAAATAAATAATTGAAATGGGTATATATTTGTTTTTCTTCTGTTATGTGTGATCAGTCCACGGGTCATCATTACTTCTGGGATATAACTCCTCCCCAACAGGAAATGCAAGAGGATTCACCCAGCAGAGCTGCATATAGCTCCTCCCCTCTACGTCAGTCCCAGTCATTCTCTTGCACCCAACGACTAGATAGGATGTGTGAGAGGACTATGGTGATTATACTTAGTTTTTATGACTTCAATCAAAAGTTTGTTATTTTACAATAGCACCGGAGCGTGTTATTACTTCTCTGGCAGAGTTTGAGGAAGAATCTACCAGAGTTTTTTACTATGATTTTAACCGGAGTAGTTAAGATCATATTGCTGTTCTCGGCCATCTGAGGGAGGTAAAAGCTTCAGATCAGGGGACAGCGGGCAGATGAATCTGCATTGAGGTATGTAGCAGTTTTTATTTTCTGAATGGAATTGATGAGAAAATCCTGCCATACCGTTATAATGACATGTATGTATACACTTCAGTATTCTGGGGATGGTATTTCACCGGAACTACTCTGTTAAAAGTCACTAATCCTTTTAATAAGTATTTATCATGTTAAACGTTTTTGCTGGAATGTAGAATCGTTTACATTTCTGAGGTACTGAGCGAATAAATATTTGGGCATTATTTTCCACTTGGCAGTTGTTTGGTTTTAATTGTGACAGTTTCGTTTCTCTTCACTGCTGTGTGTGAGGGAGGGGCCGTTTTTGGCGCTCTTTGCTACGCATTAAAAATTTCCAGTCAGTTACTCTTATATTTCCTGCATGATCCGGTTCATCTCCGACAGATCTCAGGGGTCTTCAAACTTCTTTAGAGGGAGGTAGATTCTCTCAGCAGAGCTGTGAGAATTTTATATTGACTGTGAATAAAAACGTTGCTCTGTAATTTTTATGTCAAATTTAATTATTGTTATTTTACTATGGGAACAAACCTTTGCTAAAAGTTGTGTTGTTTTAAAGTTTGATGCTATAACTGTTTTTTCAGTTCATTATTTCAACTGTCATTTAATCGTTTAGTACCTCTTTGAGGCACAGTACGTTTTTGCTAAAAAAGATTATAACCAAGTTGCAAGTTTATTGCTAGTGTGTTAAACATGTCTGACTCAGAGGAAGATATCTGTGTCATTTGTTCCAATGCCAAGGTGGAGCCCAATAGAAATTTATGTACTAACTGTATTGATGCTACTTTAAATAAAAGTCAATCTGTACAATTTGAAAAAATTTCACCAAACAGCGAGGGGAGAGTTATGCCGACTAACTCGCCTCACGCGGCAGTACCTGCATCTCCCGCCCGGGAGGTGCGTGATATTATGGCGCCTTGTACATCTGGGCGGCCATTACAGATAACATTACAAGATATGGCTACTGTTATGACTGAAGTTTTGTCTAAATTACCAGAACTAAGAGGCAAGCGTGATCACTCTGGGGTGAGAACAGAGTGCGCTGACAATACTAGGGCCATGTCTGATACTGCGTCACAGCTTGCAGAGCATGAGGACGGAGAGCTTCATTCTGTGGGTGACGGTTCTGATCCAAACAGATTGGATTCAGATATTTCAAATTTTAAATTTAAATTGGAGAACCTCCGTGTATTACTAGGGGAGGTTTTAGCAGCTCTCAATGATTGTAACACCGTTGCAATACCAGAGAAACTGTGTAGGTTGGATAAATACTTTGCGGTACCGGCGAGTACTGACGTTTTTCCTATACCTAAGAAACTAACTGAAATTGTTACTAAGGAGTGGGATAGACCCGGTGTGCCGTTCTCACCCCCTCCAATATTTAGAAAGATGTTTCCAATAGACGCCACCACTCGGGACTTATGGCAAACGGTCCCTAAGGTGGAGGGAGCAGTTTCTACTTTAGCTAAGCGTACCACTATCCCGGTGGAGGATAGCTGTGCTTTTTCAGATCCAATGGATAAAAAATTAGAGGGTTACCTTAAGAAAATGTTTGTTCAACAAGGTTTTATATTGCAACCCCTTGCATGTATCGCGCCGATTACGGCTGCGGCAGCATTTTGGATTGATTCTCTGGAAGAGAACCTTAGTTCATCTACGCTAGACGACATTACGGACAGGCTTAGAGTCCTTAAACTAGCTAATTCATTCATTTCGGAGGCCGTAGTACATTTAACTAAACTTACGGCTAAGAACTCAGGATTCGCCATCCAGGCACGTAGGGCGCTGTGGCTAAAATCCTGGTCAGCTGATGTTACTTCTAAGTCCAAATTACTTAATATACCTTTCAAGGGGCAGTCTTTATTTGGGCCCGGTTTGAAAGAAATTATCGCTGACATTACAGGAGGTAAGGGCCACGCCCTACCTCAAGACAAAGCCAAAGCTAAGGCTAGACAGTCTAATTTTCGTCCCTTTCGGAATTTCAAAACAGGAGCAGCATCAACCTCCACTGCACCAAAACAGGAGGGAGCTGTTGCTCGTTACAGGCAAGGCTGGAAGCCTAACCAGTCCTGGAACAAGGGCAAGCAGGCCAGGAAACCTGCTGCTGCCCCAAAGACAGCATGAACCGAGAGCCCCCGATCCGGGACCGGATCTAGTGGGGGGCAGACTTTCTCTCTTCGCCCAGGCCTGGGCAAGAGATGTTCAGGATCCCTGGGCGCTAGAGATCATATCTCAGGGATACCTTCTAGACTTCAAATTATCTCCCCCAAGAGGGAGATTTCATCTGTCAAGGTTGTCAACAAACCAGATAAAGAAAGAAGCGTTTCTACGCTGTGTACAAGATCTGTTATTAATGGGAGTGATCCATCCGGTTCCGCGGTCGGAACAAGGACAAGGGTTCTACTCAAACCTGTTTGTGGTTCCCAAAAAAGAGGGAACTTTCAGGCCAATCTTAGATTTAAAGATTCTAAACAAATTCCTAAGAGTTCCATCGTTCAAAATGGAAACTATTCGGACAATCTTACCCATGATCCAAAAGGGTCAGTACATGACCACAGTGGATTTAAAAGATGCTTACCTTCACATACCGATTCACAAAGATCATCACCGGTATCTACAGTTTGCCTTCCTAGACAGGCACTACCAGTTTGTAGCTCTTCCATTCGGATTGGCTACGGCTCCAAGAATCTTCACAAAGGTTCTGGGTGCCCTTCTGGCGGTACTAAGACCGCGAGGGATTTCGGTAGCTCCGTACCTAGACGACATTCTAATACAAGCTTCAAGCTTTCAAACTGCCAAGTCTCATACAGAGTTAGTTCTGGCATTTCTAAGGTCGCATGGATGGAAAGTGAACGAAAAGAAGAGTTCTCTTTTTCCTCTCACAAGAGTTCCATTCTTGGGGACTCTTATAGATTCTGTAGAAATGAAGATTTACCTGACAGAAGACAGGTTAACAAAGCTTCAAAATGCATGCCGTGTCCTTCATTCCATTCAACACCCGTCAGTAGCTCAATGCATGGAGGTGATCGGCTTAATGGTAGCGGCAATGGACATAGTACCTTTTGCACGCCTACACCTCAGACCGCTGCAATTGTGCATGCTAAGTCAGTGGAATGGGGATTACTCAGATTTGTCCCCTACTCTGAATCTGAATCAAGAGACCAGAAATTCTCTTCTATGGTGGCTTTATCGGCCACACCTGTCCAGGGGGATGCCATTCAGCAGGCCAGACTGGACAATTGTAACAACAGACGCCAGCCTACTAGGTTGGGGCGCTGTCTGGAATTCTCTGAAGGCTCAGGGACTATGGAATCAGGAGGAGAGTCTCCTTCCAATAAACATTCTGGAATTGAGAGCAGTTCTCAATGCCCTTCTGGCTTGGCCCCAATTAACAACTCGGGGGTTCATCAGGTTTCAGTCGGACAACATCACGACTGTAGCTTACATCAACCATCAGGGAGGGACAAGAAGCTCCCTAGCAATGATGGAAGTATCAAAGATAATTCGCTGGGCAGAGTCTCACTCTTGCCACCTGTCAGCAATCCACATCCCGGGAGTGGAGAACTGGGAGGCGGATTTCTTGAGTCGCCAGACTTTTCATCCGGGGGAGTGGGAACTTCATCCGGAGGTCTTTGCCCAAATACTTCGACGTTGGGGCAAACCAGAGATAGATCTCATGGCGTCTCGCCAGAACGCCAAACTTCCTCACTACGGGTCCAGATCCAGGGATCCGGGAGCGGTTCTGATAGATGCTTTGACAGCACCTTGGAACTTCGGGATGGCTTATGTGTTTCCACCCTTCCCGCTGCTTCCTCGATTGATTGCCAAAATCAAACAGGAGAGAGCATCAGTGATTCTAATAGCGCCTGCATGGCCACGCAGGACTTGGTATGCAGATCTAGTGGACATGTCATCCTGTCCGCCTTGGTCTCTACCTCTAAGACAGGACCTTCTGATACAGGGTCCATTCAAACATCAAAATCTAACTTCTCTGAAGCTGACTGCTTGGAAATTGAACGCTTGATTTTATCAAAACGTGGTTTTTCTGAGTCGGTTATTGATACCCTGATACAGGCTAGGAAGCCTGTTACCAGAAAGATTTACCATAAAATATGGCGTAAATACCTATACTGGTGCGAATCCAAACGTTACTCCTGGAGTAAGGTTAGGATCCCTAGGATATTGTCCTTTCTACAAGAAGGTTTAGAAAAGGGTTTATCAGCTAGTTCATTAAAGGGACAGATTTCAGCTCTGTCCATCTTGTTACACAGGCGTCTGTCAGAAAATCCAGACGTCCAGGCCCTTTGTCAGGCTTTAGCTAGGATCAAGCCTGTGTTTAAAGCTGTTGCTCCGCCATGGAGTTTAAACTTAGTTCTTAACGTTTTACAGGGTGTTCCGTTTGAACCCCTTCATTCCATTGATATAAAATTGTTATCTTGGAAAGTTCTGTTTTTAATGGCTATTTCCTCGGCTCGAAGAGTCTCTGAGTTATCAGCCTTACATTGTGATTCTCCTTATCTGATTTTTCACTCAGACAAGGTAGTTCTGCGTACTAAACCTGGGTTCTTACCTAAGGTAGTCACTAACAGGAATATCAATCAAGAGATTGTTGTTCCATCCTTGTGTCCAAATCCTTCTTCAAAGAAGGAACGTCTTCTACACAATCTGGATGTAGTTCGTGCCCTCAAGTTCTACTTGCAGGCAACTAAAGATTTTCGCCAAACTTCTTCCCTGTTTGTCGTTTATTCTGGACAGAGGAGAGGTCAAAAAGCTTCTGCTACCTCTCTCTCTTTTTGGCTTCGTAGCATAATACGTTTAGCCTATGAGACTGCTGGACAGCAGCCTCCTGAAAGAATTACAGCTCACTCCACTAGAGCTGTGGCTTCCACTTGGGCCTTTAAGAATGAGGCCTCTGTTGAACAGATTTGCAAGGCTGCAACTTGGTCTTCGCTTCATACTTTTTCCAAATTTTACAAATTTGACACTTTTGCTTCTTCGGAGGCTATTTTTGGGAGAAAGGTTCTTCAGGCAGTGGTTCCTTCTGTATAATGAGCCTGCCTATCCCTCCCGTCATCCGTGTACTTTTGCTTTGGTATTGGTATCCCAGAAGTAATGATGACCCGTGGACTGATCACACATAACAGAAGAAAACATAATTTATGCTTACCTGATAAATTCCTTTCTTCTGTTGTGTGATCAGTCCACGGCCCGCCCTGTTTTAAGGCAGGTAAATATCTTTTAAATTATACTCCAGTCACCACTTCACCCTTGGTTACTCCTTTCTCGTTGATTCTTGGTCGAATGACTGGGACTGACGTAGAGGGGAGGAGCTATATGCAGCTCTGCTGGGTGAATCCTCTTGCATTTCCTGTTGGGGAGGAGTTATATCCCAGAAGTAATGATGACCCGTGGACTGATCACACAACAGAAGAAAGGAATTTATCAGGTAAGCATAAATTATGTTTTTGTTAAGTTGCCTAATAATTATGCACAGTAATAGTCACCTGCACACACAGATATCCCCCTAAAATAGCTATAACTAAAAACAAACTAAAAACTACTTCCAAAACTATTCATCTTTGATATTAATGAGTTTTTTGGGTTCATTGAGAACATGGTTGTTGTTCAATAATAAAATTAATCCTCAAAAATACAACTTGCCTAATAATTCTGCACTCCCTGTAGTGAGATGTGATACAGATGTATAATATAGTGAGATGTGATACAGATGTATAATGCACATGCTTGTGATACAGATATGTAATGTTGATGTATGTGATGCAGTGATATAATATAGTGAGATGTGATGCAGATGTATAATATAATGAGTTGATACAGATATATAATATAGTGAGATGTGATACAGATATATAATATAGTGAGATGTGATACAGATGTATAATATAGTGAGATGTGATACAGATATATAATATAGTGAGATGTGATACAGATATATAATATGGTGAGATGTGATACAGATGTATAATGTAGTGAGATGTGATACAGATGTATAATGCACATGCTTGTGATACAGATGTATAATGTAGTGAGATGTGATACAGATATATAATGTAGTGAGATGTGATACAGATGTATAATATAGTGAGGTGATACAGATATATAATGTAGTGAGATGTGGTACAGATGTATAATGTAGTGAGATGTGATACGGATATATAATGTAGTGAGATGTGATACAGATATATAATGTAGTGAGATGTGATACAGATGAATAATGTAGTGAGATGTGATACAGATATATAATGTAGTGAGATGTGATACAGATATATAATATAGTGAGATTTGATACAGATATATAATGTAGTGAGATGTGATACAGATATATAATATAGTGAGATGTGATACAGATATATAATGTAGTGAGATGTGATACAGATATATAATGTAGTGTGATGTGATACAGATATATAATATAGTGAGATGTGATACAGATGTATAATGTAGTGAGATGTGATACAGATATATAATGTAGTGAGATGTGATACAGATATATAATGTAGTGTGATGTGATACAGATATATAATATAGTGAGATGTGATACAGATATATAATGTAGTGAGATGTGATACAGGTGTATAATGTAGTGAGATGTGATACAGATATATAATATAGTGAGATGTGATACAGATATATAATATAGTGAGATGTGATACAGATGTATAATATAGTGAGATGTGATACAGATATATAATGTAGTGAGATGTGATACAGATATATAATATAGTGAGATGTGATACAGATATATAATATAGTGAGATGTGATACAGATGTATAATATAGTGAGATGTGATACAGATATATAATGTAGTGAGATGTGATACAGATATATAATGTAGTGAGATGTGATACAGATGTATAATATAGTGAGATGTGATACAGATGTATAATATAGTGAGATGTGATACAGATATATAATGTAGTGAGATGTGATACAGATGTATAATGTAGTGAGATGTGATACAGATATATAATGTAGTGAGATGTGATACAGATGTATAATGTAGTGAGATGTGATACAGATGTATAATGTAGTGAGATGTGATACAGATATATAATATAGTGAGATGTGATACAGATATATAATGTAGTGAGATGTGATACAGATATATAATGTAGTGAGATGTGATACAGATGTATAATGTAGTGAGATGTGATACAGATATATAATGTAGTGAGATGTGATACAGATATATAATGTAGTGAGATGTGATACAGATATATAATGTAGTGAGATGTGATACAGATGTATAATGTAGTGAGATGTGATACAGATATATAATGTAGTGAGATGTGATACAGATGTATAATGTAGTGAGATGTGATACAGATGTATAATGTAGTGAGATGTGATACAGATGTATAATGTAGTGAGATGTGATACAGATATATAATGTAGTGAGATGTGATACAGATATATAATGTAGTGAGATGTGATACAGATATATAATGTAGTGAGATGTGATACAGATATATAATGTAGTGAGATGTGATACAGATGTATAATGTAGTGAGATGTGATACAGATATATAATGTAGTGAGATGTGATACAGATATATAATGTAGTGAGATGTGATACAGATGTATAATATAGTGAGATGTGATACAGATATATAATGTAGTGAGATGTGATACAGATGTATAATGTAGTGAGATGTGATACAGATATATAATGTAGTGAGATGTGATACAGATATATAATGTAGTGAGATGTGATACAGATATATAATGTAGTGAGATGTGATACAGATATATAATGTAGTGAGATGTGATACAGATATATAATGTAGTGAGATGATACAGATGTATAATGTAGTGAGATGTGATACAGATATATAATATAGTGAGATGTGATACAGATATATAATGTAGTGAGTAGTGATACAGATGTATAATATAGTGAGATGTGATACAGATATATAATGTAGTGAGATGTGATACCGATATATAATATAGTGAGATGTGATACAGATATATAATGTAGTGAGATGTGATACAGATGTATAATGTAGTGAGATGTGATACAGATATATAATATAGTGAGATGTGATACAGATGTATAATGTAGTGAGATGTGATACAGATATATAATGTAGTGAGATGTGATACAGATGTATAATATAGTGAGATATGATACAGATATATAATAAAGTGAGATATGATACAGATGTATAATATAGTGAGATGTGATACAGATGTATAATGTAGTGAGATGTGATACAGATGTATAATGTAGTGAGATGTGATACAGATATATAATATAGTGAGATGTGATACAGATATATAATATAGTGAGATGTGATACAGATATATAATGTAGTGAGATGTGATACAGATATATAATGTAGTGAGATGTGATACAGATGTATAATATAGTGAGATGTGATACAGATATATAATATAGTGAGATGTGATACAGATATATAATGTAGTGAGATGTGATACAGATGTATAATATAGTGAGGTGATACAGATATATAATGTAGTGAGATGTGATACAGATATATAATGTAGTGAGATGTGATACAGATGTATAATATAGTGAGGTGATACAGATATATAATGTAGTGAGATGTGATACAGATATATAATGTAGTGAGATGTGATACAGATGTATAATGTAGTGAGATGTGATACAGATATATAATGTAGTGAGATGTGATACAGATGTATAATGTAGTGAGATGTGATACAGATATATAATGTAGTGAGATGTGATACAGATGTATAATGTAGTGAGATGTGATACAGATATATAATGTAGTGAGATGTGATACAGATATATAATGTAGTGAGATGTGATACAGATATATAATGTAGTGAGATGTGATACAGATATATAATGTAGTGAGATGTGATACAGATGTATAATGTAGTGAGATGTGATTCAGATATATAATGTAGTGAGATGTGATACAGATATATAATGTAGTGAGATGTGATACAGATATATAATATAGTGAGATGTGATACAGATATATAATGTAGTGAGATGTGATACAGATATATAATGTAGTGAGATGTGATACAGATATATAATATAGTGAGATGTGATACAGATATATAATGTAGTGAGATGTGATACAGATATATAATGTAGTGAGATGTGATACAGATATATAATGTAGTGAGATGTGATACAGATATATAATATAGTGAGATGTGATACAGATATATAATGTAGTGAGATGTGATACAGATGTATAATGCACATGCTTGTGATACAGATATGTAATGTTCATGTATGTGATGTAGTGATATAATATAGTGAGATGTGCTGCAGATATTTAATGTTAAGAGATGAGCTATAGCTATATGTAAGGAAAGGACATATCTGAAAAAATGATCTAATGAGAACATAAGAACTATTCAAGGCAACAAAAAAAATTCAAGGCAAGAAGACTAGGTACAAAAGTATATGTGAAAAGACAAGCTTGAGTGAGTGCACCTATATATGTGATAGCTTTTTAAATAACTCTGCTTCAACCCTAGAATTACATCAGTTCCTCCAAACAGATGTCGGGTACAAAATGGTGTGAACAGATTAGGGGAGCATTAATATGAATACATTCCAGACTTATAGTGGTTGTGAAGAAAAAATTTGTTAAAAATGTGTAAAAAATATATTTAAAAAAAGGAATGTTATATTCTAAATCGTTTTAGATGATCTGATCCATTTAAATTAATTAGATAACAATAATAAGGTAAAGATAGTGCTATATAGATAATTGGTTGAGGTTAAAAGTAAGTATGAATAATGAGGAGATCAATGTTCGTTAAAAAATATATATTTACTAATATTTTGCTAGCAATAGAGAGAATTTTTACAGAAAATGTAAAATACAATATGAGCATATAAGACAAAATATCTAGGTTAGAAAGTCTAACAAACAATCTGTATATTGGTACAATGTTGCAATCAATGACTGTTAATATACAGAATTACGTTGGCTAAAAAGTAGTACTATAAATAGCACTAAGACAAATATAAAATAGATACGAAAGCTCAAGCTTAAAAACAATATATATACACTTAATATGTATCTCACTGTGAACATTGATCTCCTCATTATTCATACTTACTTTTAACCGCAACCAATCATCTATATAGCACTATCTTTACCTTAATATTGTTATCTAATTAATTTAAATGGATCAGATCATCTAAAACGATTTAGAATAGAACATTCCTTTTTTATATATATTTTTTTTTACACATTATTTTTAACACATTTTTTCTTCACAACCACTATAAGTCTGAAATGTATTCATATTAATGCTCCTCTAATCTGTTCACACCATTAGGTACAAAAGTATGAAAAGGAGTTGAACATACTATCACTTGCTTTTCAAGCCTTAAGCTATCATCAATTCTCCAGCAGGGTGACATTATGAAGTAGCCTGGTGGCATTATGAAGTAGTCGGGTGGCATTATGAAGTAGCGGGTGGCATTGTGAAGTAGGCTGGTCACATTATAAAGTAGCCTGGTGGCATTATGAAGTAGTTGGCCTGGGTTGCATTATGAAGTAGTCGGGTGGCATTATGAAGTAGCCAGGTGGCATTGTGAAGTAGCCGGGTGGCATTATGAAGTAGGCAGGTCATATTATGAAGTAGCCGGGTGGCATTATGAAGTAGCCGGGTGGCATTATGAAGTAGGCTGGTCACATTATAAAGTAGTCAGGTAAGGGCAGTGTAATATTTTCTATTATTATATAATTTTCTTCTATCCAAAGCACAAATTAATTGTATAATTTAACATGAATGTATTTAATGATCATTTGTGCAATAAAAAATTATAAGCTAACCAGGTGTTCAATAAAATCAGCCGGGTGGTGCACCCGCTTAAAAGGTCCTGGGGAGAATACTGCCCAGGACTTTTAACCCACTCCAGTCCAGTCAAAGAGGTATCTGGAATCATATGCAAATAAAATGAAAGCTTGGTCTATCCGAATGTTAATCGACAGATAAAAGGTAGCTAAAGTCACCTTTAAATACCCAGAGCTGTACTCCCAAAGTTATGTCACTCTCAGCCCTACAAATAAGTTTTGCGGTAATCTTCAGGAGTAAATTTGCTGAGGTCCATAATAATGTTCCTAGCTAAGCAATCCTGCCAGCTAAAATGTAAAAATAGCGGGTCCATGAGTAAGACTCAATTAGAATCATAAAAGGCAAATAGTAGGTGGCAAAGTGAGAATAAATTATTTCTACCTAGACTGTGTAAGGTATACATCAATATCACTATATCAAAACAAAAAGCGGAAAGAGGAATTTTGAAGATGAATTTCAATTTTTCCCCCTCTTTGAGGTAAGAGCAAAGTCACCATATACCAGTGAAGTGTTTCTGTTCTCTGTCCAGGGGGAACTTAGTTCCATCTGCAAAACTAGTGCAGGAACTCCGCTAGACTTGACCCCTGACATTGGTATAAGCCGTAACAAAGTGAAGCCCGGTTTGTGTAAACCCTGGCTCCAATAAAGTTGATGTCAGCAACTGTACATCTCCTATATTCTGGGTGAAAGCAGCTTGAGAAGTATCGAGCAGGCTGTGCAGCTCCTTAGGTAGGCCGTATTTAGGAAGCAGCCTCGCACAGGCGAAAATCTCCATGGTAAGTAGGTCCCTGCTGTAGTCCTCTGTTTCTATAGCTAAAGGCGTGATTACTTGCAGAGTGGCATCTATATCAATGACAGGTAGTCTGCTACCTAGTATAGCTTCTATCAGCTCACTCCTTATCTTGGGTCTCCGGCCATTGGGATTGTAGATTAACATGTATATATTCGACCTGCATCAATTCCTCTCTCACACAATCAGCTGGTAAGTGGGTCACATCTGTGAGAATATTCAACAGCACATAATTGCTACTCAAGTTCTGAAAAATGTTCACTGAGAAGTAGATTCATCAATAGCGGTCATTATGATGACTAGGTTGTAGAGCAAGGATCTGGAAAATAGCAAACTATATGCTTCTCCCTTTAACAGGTTTCATAAAATAGGCAACATATAAGCGCATACCCCTTCTAATGCTTACGGGGGAGGCGCTTAAGGCCTCTCATTTAGGGTTGCTGTAGATTCCAATGCTCCAGATCAGGTGTCTGGTGAAGGATTCAGCACAATCTAACCTCTGTAGACTCAGCACAATCTGTAGGTTCCAGGAACCTTGATATAAAGAATAGATTGCTTCACAAATTTCTGATAATTGCCAAGTTATCTGCATCCCACACACACAGGACCGTCTTTAACACAGGGCAAAAGGGGCAGCTGCCCAGGGCCCAGTCTCTGTTGAGGGGCCCAAGAGTTTTTTTTTTTTTATGGTTCATACCAGACTGCTGATGTGACATGGGGAACACACACATTCAGTCCTAATACTGTCACAGTCAAAAGTACTCTGCTTATATATATATTTTTTTTTTTTAAAAACTGTGCCAGACCGTGCCGGTGTCATGTGACATGCCAAGCTATTGCCATGTGCTGTTTTTGATGTGCACTGTGCAGCACTGAATGCAAAGCCCTAACTCGGCATCCAGCCATTTCCACTGCATCAGAAAAGGTCCTACTGGGGTTACCACTGTTACCAGGTAACTGCTCTGGTGGTGGGGATTGTTTCTGGGTAGGGCTGACTGTAGGCGCATGCAGCAGAAAGCTGGAGCGGTAGGCACGTGAGGATTTGAGCATCTGTACAGCTGCATACACTGCTCTCTTCAGTCTTGAGGCTGTGTGACTCATCTCACACTGTATCCATGCAGCCTTGGACAGACAGCATCCAGTCAACTGGTACCCTTAGCCCTGCTCTTTCTGCTGTGGCCCTAAGATCAACTAACTGAAGTTTGCTAGGGGAACACTGCTTTGTAGAAAGGTGTCAGTGGGAAGAATAAGTGAGTGCACACACGCCCCTCCCCATGCAGCATTGTCTAGTTCAGGGTGAGAGGGAACTTGTTCCTAGCAAAGAAGCGACATGTGCTGCTGTGGCTGATGTATAGTGTCATGCTGATACTTCACACATTAATGTAAGGTTTATTTTTATAGTTTTTATTTTCTCTCTGTCTCAGATTTTACAGTTTCCCATAGTAGTTCTGCTGTTCCAGTCAGTAAACTTATACTGCACCTCCATGCTTCCTCCTCAGTCTTTACCTTGCTTTGCTCCTGTTGGCTGCCCTAAATCTCTTTAACCAGCTAACCTCACACCAGAATCACATTCAAAAGAATATTAAATGAATCCACAGTGGAGGAATGTATATATTTATTTACTTATTAGCTTATTAGTACTGCTTAGGTCCAGTTTCACATATTGCAATTTATTTTTATTTTTTTTAAATTATTAGCCCAGCAGTGGATGATCCACCGCTGGGCTAATAATTAAAAAAAATAAAAAATAATTTAGTTGTTTTTTTGGATGTTGGGGTGGAGAACAAAATTGCGTGGGGGGGGGGGCAAGAAATTTTTTGCCCAGGGTCCAATCAATATTAAAGACGGCCCTGCACACACAGCAACTAATATAGCAACAATTCAAGGTGCTGCCCAGAGACACACCCCATTTTTTGACATTTTAATTTTTTTCCATTTCATATAAAGGGGTTCAACAAGCTATATGTGTTTGAAAGTTGTATATGTTTTAAAAGTAAAATAACAAATATAAATGACTGTTTCCAGTTGTTAGAAGCTCAGGCTGTTTCAAATATGGAGCAAAAAAATGTAAACTGTATTTAATCAAGTACTTGACTGTAAACATTGCAGATTATCCAGTGCCCAAGAGCAGCCATGGCACCATGCAAGAGGGAATTCTGGAAAGGAATTTGACCCCAAAAGAAACTCAAGAGACATCTACAAAATGGTGGTCCAAGGACACAAGAGAAACAATCAGAGGAGAAGTGTCTTCAACTACCCAGGCTGTGGTTGAGGAGGGAACCATACAACCATCAACACAGAATGAGATGGCCGTTCAGAATCTAGGTTACAAGGAAAAGTCTATGTTCAAGACTATATCAACTGCTCCAACCTCACCAATGACCAAGATACCTAAAAAGTCCACTACACATTCACCATCTTGGAAGCACCAACCCAACTTTAATGTAGGTTCTAAGCAACAGCTTGGACCTCCTGTTGGCTCACATGGCGTTCCTGCTGGGGATTCACCTGGACTAAATGATGAGGATGATGAAGATCTGCTAACCCACTCTTCTGATGTTAGCCAGAGGCAAGAAGAGACCATTTTTCCAAAGCATGTCCTTACTGAGAATCATGAAACCACTTCACAGACAGTGGCACCTACTGATGTATCATGGGGTTCAGAGCAGGTAAGTCCAACAATAAAATTTTAATATTTCTTGTGCTATTAGAATTGAGTGCAGATGGGCCACTGCAAACATATAGGGCCAGATTACAAGTGGTGTGCTAAAAAATATTTTGCTCATGTGCTATGATTGTTCAAAGTACGCAGGCAGGTTAGCAAATGTTTTACAAGTTAAAAGTAAAAAGTCGAACACTTACTTCAGGACTTCGAATATCGCGACCACATTAACTTCTTCTCCCCATAGACTTCAATGGAGCGCACTTTAAAAAAAAAAAAAAGAACACTTATCGCTTGTGTGTGAATAAATATGATAAAAAGGATATAGGATTGCAAGTCCACAGTTCCTCACATAGAGAAAAGAGAAAAACACAAAATAGTGAAATATTGTTTAAACAGTATTTATATACAATAGTGTGTTCAAATGACTACTCACTTAGTGTGATATTGTTACAATACAATTTAAATGGTCAATCTTTGAAATATTACTCACACTTTTTGGGAGCTGTATTTAAGCTCCACTATGAATGCAGACCTGACTTTTATGGCTATCAGGTAAAGCCTAGGCAAAGACAGGTCCGGAACCGCTTCCAGTCAAAAATATTTATTACAAATATAAAATTCTAAAATAAATGTGATCTGGTAAAGGATAGTCACTCAGGGTTACAGTGAAAAAATGTTGCAAATACAAGTTACACTTTGTTATCAAGTCGGATGGCAACGGATTGTTACAATGTGTCCCTATAATAGCCACAGTCCTTGCAGTACACACCCTTCCCTGTGACGTATTACCAGATGCGTAATCTCGACATACGTTTCGCTTTTTCAAGAGTGATTCTTAGCGGTTCTAGGTATCCTTTTATTCCTCCTTCACGATTCAATTAGTTCATTTAAGGTGGTAATCTTTTTTATTACCACTAGATAATAAAACTACTAGATTATTAAAAACCAGAATATATGAACACATATATAATATAAAAAAGCGATGTTTAAAACATCCAGTATCTCTGCACTTTAAGGACAAACATGGTAAAGATCCAAGCAGCTTATACTTTATAGGGATTAGGAAGTTAAACATCCACTGGAGAGGATCTGACATAGAGAATTAATTATCTAAATTAGAAATGAAGTGGATTTTTTAATTTAACACCATGGTACCATTTGGATTAAATGCTGACTTTGAATTATGCCATTTTTTAATCTGATATATAAATTTCATAGTATGAGAAAATATTCTTTGTGTTTTCACTATGCACTTACCATTTAGATCAAATGTTGACTTTGAATTATGCTATTCTTTAATTTGATATATAAATCCTACAAAGAGAGGCAACATAACACTGTTATAGTAATTACAGTCAGATAGGTATAAGTTGGTTTTGATACATAAATTATGGTTTAAACGTGTATATTCCTTTAAATAAAATGCCAGATATATTTTTTTGGTCTGCGATATCGGAATGTATAAGAACAAAAAAAACTACGTACTGTTTTTAGAATACTATCGTAAAAATATTACCACCTTAAATGAACTAATTGATTCATGAAGGAGGAATAAAAGGATACCTCGCTAAGAATCACTCTTGAAAAAGCCACAGGGGTGTGGCGAAATGTACGTCAAGATTACGCATCTGGTAATACGTCACAGGGAAGGGTGTGTACTGCAAGGACTGTGGCTGTTATACGGATACATTGTAACAATCCGTTGCCATCTGACTTGATAACAAAGTGTAACTTGTATTTGCAACATTTTTTCACTGTAACCCCGAGTGACAAGATCACATTTATTTCAGCATTTTATATTTTTAATAAATATTTTTGACTGGAAGCGTTTCTGGACCTGTTTTTGCCTAGGCTTTACCTGATAGTCATAAAAGTCAGGTCTGCATTCATAGTGGAGCTTAAATACAGCTCCCAAAAAGTGTGAGTAATATTTTAAAGAGTGATCATTTAAATTGTATTGTAACAATATCACACTATTGTTATATCCTCTTTTTTTCTTGGAGATTCGGAAGTTTATGAGAAACTACATGCATACAGATTCAGCTGATCCTGACAGTTTTGCAATCAGGACTGCCTTTACACCTGAGCTGACGATAGCTCTGGCATATGTGAGTAGTCATTTGAACACACTATTGTATATAAATACTGTTTTTTTGTAATATAGGTATTTGTTTTTAATTTAGTTAATTATATTTAATTTAGGTAATTGATTTAATTGTAGTGTAAGGTTAGGTGTTAGTGTAAGACAGGTTAGGTTTTATTTTACAGGTAAATTTGTATTTATATTAACTAGGTATTAAGTAAATAGTTAATAACTATTTAGTAAATATTCTACCTAGTTAAAATAAATACAAACCTACCTTTAAAATAAAAATAAAACCTAAGCTAGATACAATGTAACTATTAGTTATATTGTAGCTAGCTTATGGTTTATTTTACAGATAAGTATTTAGTTTTAAATAGGAATTATTTAGTTATTAATAGTAGGTTTTATTTAGATTTATTTTAATTATATTTAAGTTAGGGGGTATTAAGATTAAACTTAGGTTTAGGGGTTAATAACTTTAGTATAGTGGCGGCGACGTTGGGCGCGGCAGATTAGGGGTTAATAAATGTAGGTAGGTGGCGGCGATGTTAGGGGCAGAATATTAGGGGTTAATAATATTTAACTAGTGTTTGCGAGGCGGGAGTACGGCGGTTTAGGGGTTAATATGTTATAGTGGCTGCGACGTTGGGGGTGGCAAATTAGGGGTGAATAAATGTAGGTAGGTTGCTGCGACATTGGGGCAGGAGATTAGGGGTTAATAAATATAATTTAATTGTCAGCGATGTTGGGGGCAGCAGATTAGGGGTTAATAAGTATAATATAGGTGTCGGAGATGTCTGGAGAGGCAGATAAGGGGTTAATAAGTATAATGCAGGTGTCTGCTATGTTGGGGGCGGCAGATTAGGGGTTAATAAGTGTAAGATTAGGGGTGTTTAGACTCGGGGTTCATGTTAGGGTGTTAGGTGTGAACATAAATTTAGTTTCCCCATAGGAATCAATGGGCCTGCGTTACTGAGCTTTACACTGCATTAGGTGTTAGGCTTTTTTTCAGCCGGCTCTCCCCATTGATGTCTATGGAGAATTCGTGCACGAGCATGTACAACCAGCTCACCGCTGACTTAAGCAGCGCTGGTATTGAAGTGCGGTATGGAGCACAATTTTGCTCTACGCTCACTTCTTGCCTGTTAACGCGGTGTTTAGGAAAACCTGTAATACCAGTGCTGTAGGTTAGTGAGCGGTGACAATAACGTGCAAGTTAGTACTGCACCCCTCTTAATCTAGCCGATTGTGCTCAAGCGAACGCGTTTACTTTAAACTTTTATTACACGTGAAAATTACCTTTAGCGCGCTGCTTGTAATCTAGCCCATAATATCTTATGTACTTTTTGGTCATTGTTGAACAAACTGTTGTGATGTGAGATATGAAGAAACTCCTTCAGCCCTGAAAAGATACTGTACAATGAGGTATACGACTTTCCAGACCCCAAAGGTTTTCTTATTTTAGAAACACTTTAGAGTTCTGAAAGTTCCATACTTTGACAAACATGGTCAGTTTTCTGCAAGGACTGAATGATATGCTATGTATATATTATTTATAGTAAAACAGAGACTTCTAGTAGCATCACTTTCAGAACAATGTTTGAGGGCACTGAGTGTTTCACAATCTATTGTCTTTTCAGGTGATCTGCAAGGACTGGATCAACCTGGCAGGCAAAAACTATGTTATACTCAACATGTCTGATGATATTGATTGTGTAAGTATGTCACATATGTCACCATGTAGGATTGTCACATTGTGTCCATATTACCTGTGGCGCTAGACAACTGCTCTATTCAAACTATTGTAATCTATGTAGAAAGTGTGCTTATTAGTTCAAATGATATGTTAGTGAATCTCTTAGCAACTGTATGCTAATACCATGCAATTAATCTTTAAGGTGTATACTATAGGCTAAAAGAGCATGAATATAGCACATTTTTATTACTTTATTGGGACATTATGGACATTACGTGATGGTGCCAGACTATAGCCTTTTCTTAACATAATGGATATATTACCAGTGTGTCGTGTAAGAAATCAGTGGGCAAAAAGTATATCCCCATGCTTACCTTCATTATTTCTTTCATAAGGAGTTGAGAGTCCATGAGCCATTACTCCTGGGATTCAACTCCTGGCCACAAGGAGGAGAAAAAGATTCCCAAAGCTCTAAGAGCACTTAATCCCTCCAACCTCTCTGGTATTCTAGTCTTTTCTTTGCCTGCATAGGGGGAAGGTGAAGAATTAAAGTGCTCCAGTTTCTTCTATAAGATACAACGAGTCCACAGATTCATCCTTTACTTGTGGGATATTATCCTCCTGCTAACAGGTAGTGGCAAAGAGCACCACAACAGAGCTGTCTATATAGCTCCTCCCTTAGCTCCACCCCCAGTCATTCTCTTTGCCTACTATAAGTACTAGGAAGGGTAAAGTGAAAGAGGTGATAAAATGTTAGTTTTTATTTTCTTCAAGCAAGAGTTTTTTATTTTAAATGGTACCGGTGTGTACTATTTACTCTCAGGCAGCAGATGGATGAAGACTTCTGCCTGGAGGCTGATGATCTTAGCATTTGTCACTAAGATCCAGAGCAGTTCCCACAGAATGGCTGAGGAGTACTTTAGAAACTTCAGTGTGAGGAACGTTTTCATGCTATATAGCAGTGAGGTATGTTCAGTCATTTTTTTCTGGAGAGACTGTGGTATTTCAGAATTGGCTGACAGTATCCCCATGAGGGTAAGGGTAAGCAGTAATCCTAATAGAAGAGGGGTATTACTAAGCTTGCATATAGGGGCTGATAAAAAAATGGTTGACACTGAGTTTGAATGTTTGTGGGCAAACGTTTATTGAACTGGGAGTGCTGATAATGTTTTTGGCAGTAACGTTTTTTGCTGCTTTATTGAGAGGGTACACATGGCTTACTTTTGGGTTTAAGAACCCACATGGCTAGTTTGAGACCGCTCTGATGCGGTTCATTTGGGCTGAGAGACATCGAGTGAGATGGGCGGGGCCTATTTTCGCTCCTCAGTTGCGCAGTTGTATTTGCAAGGCAAGCAGCAAGCTCCAACTCCGGTGGGCCCTTGTGGAAGTATAGGGCCAAATCGAAGCTTTAACTCTGTTTTTCCAGTGCAGGGGGTGTTTTCTCCGGATTAAACCTTATTAATCATCCGGTTTTTACTGTAAAGGGTTAAGTGTTCCTTTTCCTTGTGGGGCAAACTTAGCTGCATAATTTGAATATTTATACAAAATAAATTGAAACAATTTGATTATTTTAAAGCAGTTTTGCAGAACGTGTATGCTTTTTTTCTCTTAAAGGCGCAGTACCGTTTTTTTAAGATTGTTATTTTTTCACTAAATAAAGTGTTTTCAAGCCTGTTTGTGGTCATTACTAGCCTGTTTAGCATGTCTGACATTGAGGAAAGCCAATGTTCAATGTGTTTGGAAGCCATTGTGGAACCCCCACTTACAATGTGTTCCTCATGCACTGAAAGGGCAATTGCAAAGAACATATTTTAGCTGATAAAAGTATGTTGCAGGATGATTCTCAGTCAGAAGGGAATCAGGTTATGCCATCTAATTCTCCCCAAGTGTCACAACCATTAACGCCCGCACAAGCGATGCCAAGTACTTCTAGTGCGTCTAATTCTTTCACCCTGCAAGATATGGCCGCAGTTATGAATACTACCCTCACAGAGGTTTTATCTAAGCTGCCTGGGTTGCAGGGGAAGCGCAGTAGGTCCGGTGTGAGAGTCAATGCTGAGCCCTCTGACGCTTTATTAGCCATCTCTGATGTACCCTCACAATGTTCTGAGTTGGGGGTGAGGGAATTTCTGTCTGAGGGAGAGATTTCTGATTCAGGAAAGATGCTCCCTCAGACAGATTCAGATATGACGGTTTTTAAATTTAAGCTAGAACACCTCCGCTTGTTACTCAGGGAGCTTTTAGCGACTCTGGATGATTGTGACCCTATTGTAATTCCACCAGAGAAATTGTGTAAAATGGATAGATATCTAAAGGTTCCTACTTACACTAATGTTTTTCCGGTCCCTAAGAGGATTTCGGACATTGTTACAAAGGAGTGGGATAGACCAGGTATTCCCTTTTCTCCCCCTCCTACTTTTAAGAAAATGTTTCCCATATCAGACACCATTCGGGATTCGTGGTAGACGGTCCCTAAGGTTGAGGGAGCTGTTTCTACCCTGGCTAAGCATACAACTATACCTGATGAGGACAGTTGTGCTTTCAAATATCTTATGGATAAAAAATTAGAGGGTCTTCTAAAGAAAATATTTATTCATCAGGGTTTTCTTCTGCAACCTATAGCGGGCATTGTTCCTGTAACTACTGCAGCTGCATTTTGGTTTGAGGCTCTAGAGGAGGCTCTTCAAGTTGAGACCCCATTAGATGATATTCTGGATAGAATTAGGGCTCTCAAGCTAGCTAATTCTTTCATTACAGATGCCGCTTTTCAACTGGCTAAATTAGCGGCAAAGAATTCAGGTTTTGCCATTTTAGCGCGTAGAGCGTTATGGCTTAAGTCCTGGTCTGTGGACGTATCATCAAAATCTAAGCTTTTAGCCATCTCTTTCAAGGGTAAGACCCTATTCGGGCCTGAGCTGAAAGAGATAATTTCCGACATCACTGGAGGAAAAAGCCATGCCCTTCCTCAGGATAAGACAAATAAGATGAGGACCAAACAAAATAATTTTCGTTCCTTTCAAAACCTCAAAGGTGGTCCCTCTACCTCCTCCCCTGCTGCAAAGCAGGAGGGGAATTTTGCTCAATCCAAGTCAGTCTGGAGACCTAACCAGACTTGGAACAAAGGTAAACAGGCCAAGAAGCCTGCTGCTGCCACCAAGACAGCATAAAGGGGTAGCCCCCGATCCAGGACCCGATCTAATAGGGGGCAGACTTTCTCTCTTTGCTCAGGCTTGGGCAAGAGACGTTCAGGTCTCCTGGGCTTTAGAAATTGTGACCCAGGAGTATCTTCTAGACTTCAAAGATTCTCCTCCAAGGGGGAGATTCCATCTTTCTCGATTGTCTGTAAACCAGACAAAAAGAGAGGCGTTCTTACGCTGTGTAGAATACCTATATACCATGGGAGTAATCTGCCGGTTCCAAAAACAGGGGTTTTACTCCAATCTGTTTGTGGTTCCCAAAAAAGAGGGAACCTTCAGACCAATTTTAGATCTCAAGATCCTAAACAAATTCCTCAGAGTCCCATCCTTCAAGATGGAGACCATTCTGACTATTTTACCAATGATCCAGGAAGGTCAATATATGACCACCGTGGATTTAAAGGATGCGTATCTGCACATCCCTATCCACAAAGATCATTACCAGTTCCTCAGGTTTGCCTTTCTGGACAAGCATTACCAGTTTGTGGCTCTTCCCTTCGGGTTGGCCACAGCTCCCAGAATTTTCACAAAGGTGCTGGGGTCCCTTCTGGCGGTTCTAAGGCCGCGGGGCATAGCAGTGCCGCCTTATCTGGACGATATCTTAATTCAGGCGTCAACTTACCAACTTGCCAAATCTCACACGGACATCGTGTTGGCTTTTCTAAGATCTCACGGGTGGAAGGTGAACGTAAAAAAGAGTTCACTTTTCCCCCTCACAAGAGTTCCATTCCTGGGAACTCTGATAGATTCGGTAGACATGAAAATTTTTCTGACGGAGGTCAGGAAATCAAAGATTTTAACCACCTGCCGAGCTCTTCATTCCATTCCTCGGCCGTCCGTGGCTCAGTGTATGGAGGTAATCGAACTAATGGTAGCGGCAATGGACATAGTTCCGTTTGCTCGCTTGCATCTCAGAGCAATGCAACTATGCATGCTCAATCAGTGGAATGGGGATTATGCAAATTTATCTCCTCAGATAAATCTGGATCCAGAGACCAGAGACTCTCTTCTTTGGTGGTTGTCACAGGATCATCTGTCCCAGGGAATGTGTTTCCGCAGGCCAGCATGGGTCATAGTGATGACGGACGCCAGCCTATTGGGCGGCGGTGCAGTCTGGAATTCCCTGAAAGTACAGGGTATGTGGACTCAGGAGGAGGCTCTCCTCCCGATAAATATTCTAGAACTGAGAGCGATATTCAATGCGCTTCAGGCGTGGCCTCAGCTGTCTTTGGCCAGATTCATAAGATTCCAGTCGGACAATATGATGACTGTAGCATATATCAATCATCAAGGGGGAACAAAGAGTTCTCTAGCGATGATAGAGGTTTCCAAAATAATTCGATGGGCAGAGACTCACTCTTGCCATCTATCAGCAATCTATATCCCAGGAGTGGAGAACTGGGAAGCGAATTTTCTAAGTCATCAGACTTTTCATCCGGGGGAGTGGGAACTCCATCTGAAGGTGTTTGCACAATTGATTCATCAATGGGGCACATCAGAATTGGATCTGATGGCATCTCGTCAGAATGCCAAACTTCCTTGTTACAGGTCCAGATCAAGGGATCCTCATGCAGTACTGATAGATGCTCTAGCAGTACCTTGGTCGTTCAACCTGGCTTATGTGTTTCCACCATTTCCTCTCCTTCCTCGTCTGATTGCCAGAATCAAACAGGAGAGAGCTTCGGTGATTTTAATAGCACCTGCGTAGCCACGCAGGACTTGGTATTCAGACCTGGTGGACATGTCATCTCTACCACCGTGGACTCTGCCACTGAGACAGGACCTTCTCATTCAAGGTCCGTTCCAGGAAAATTTATCATAAGATATGGCGTAAATATCTTTATTGGTGCGAATCCAAAGGCTACTCATGGAGTAAGATCAGGATTCCTAGGATTTCTCCAAGAAGGATTGGAGAAGGGGCTATCAGCTAGTTCCCTAAAGGGACAGATATCTGCTTTATCAATTTTATTGCACAAGCGTCTGGCAGATGTTCCAGACGTTCAGTCATTCTGTGAGGCTTTAGTTAGAATCAAGCCTGTGTTTAAACCTGTTGCTCCGCCATGGAGTTTGAATTTAGTTCTTAAAGTTCTTCAAGGGGTTCCGTTTGAACCTATGCATTCCATAGATATTAAGCTTCTATCTTGGAAAGTTCTGTTTTTAGTTGCTATCTCTTCGGCTCGAAGAGTTTCTGAACTATCTGCATTGCAATGCGACTCGCCTTATCTTGTTTTTCATGCTGATAAGGTGGTTTTGCGTACCAAACCTAGATTCCTTCCTAAGGTTGTTACTAATAAGAATATTAATCAGGAAATTGTTGTTCCTTCTCTGTGTCCTAATCCTTCCTCTAAGAAGGAGCGTCTGTTGCACAACTTGGACGTGGCTCGTGCTTTGAAGTTTTACTTGCAAGCGACCAAAGATTTCCGTCAAACATTCTGTCTGTTTGTTGTCTATTCTGGAAGACGTAGAGGTCAAAAATCTACGGCTACCTCTCTTTCTTTTTGGCTGAAAAGCATAATCTGTTTGGCATATGAGACTGCTGGACAGCAGCCTCCTGAAAGAATTACTGCTCACTCTACTAGAGCTGTGGTTTCCACATGGGCTTTTAAAAATGATGCTTCTGTTGAACAGATTTGTAAGGCTGCGACTTGGTCTTCACTTCATACCTTTTCCAAATTTTACAAATTTGATACTTTTGCTTCTTCAGAGGCTATTTTTGGGAGAAAAGTTCTTCAAGCAGTGGTACCTTCTGTTTAGCCATCTGTCTTGTCCCTCCCGTTCATCCGTGTCCTGTAGCTTTGGTATTGTATCCCACAAGTAAAGGATGAATCAGTGGACTCGTCGTATCTTATAGAAGAAAAGTACATTTATGCTTACCTGATAAATTAATTTCTTCTATGATACGACAAGTCCATGGCCCGCCCTGTCAATTTTAGACAGATTATATTTTTTGTTTAAAACTTCAGTCACCTCTGCACCTTTTAGTTTCTCCTTTTTCTTCCTGTACCTTCAGTCGAATGACTGGGGGGTGGAGCTAAGGGAGGAGCTATATAGACAGCTCTGCTGTGGTGCTATTTGCCACTTCCTGTTAGAAGGAGGATAATATCCCACAAGTAAAGGATGAATCCGTGGACTCGTCGTATCATAGAAGAAATTAATTTATCAGGTAAGCATAAATTTACTTTTCATTGTTGAGAGGGATCTTCAGACCGATTTGAGGCTCGTTTTCCCCCCAGAGCTCTGCTACTGAGAGACAGAAGAGAGATTAGAGTATGGGGCAGTAACATAATCACTCCAAGTGACGGAGTGTCAGGGTTTTTTCCCTGTTTAGTTTGCCATATGCTGCTGACAGCCATTTTACTCACCTCTCTGCTGACTATGGTGCATTGTGGGGGATGCTGCTCATTTCCTGCACTTCCTTTTATGGCCAGACTGGTGTGCATCATCTGTGTGAGACAGGATGCAGTCTCAGAATTGTGATGTCATCACTTATTATTTATAGGGCCTTTGTTCAGTATGCTTTGCCTTTGCATTGTCTCAGACCTGTTTGTGAGAGTTCCTGTGTATTACCTGGCTGTCTGATGTCCTTCCTGGTTCCTGATCCCTGGCTTGTTCCTGACTCTGCTGTTTTCCTTGTTCCTGATTCCGTCTCGTCTGACTATTCGCTTTGGGTCCTGACTCGGCTCGTCTGACTACCAGCTCTGGTTTTGACTCCTGGCTTGTTATTTGACTTGTGGACTTTTTATTATTTTTTTGTTATTAATAAAGGTGTGATTATTTTTGGACTTCTCGTCTCAGTCTGATTCCTGGCACATTCCTGACGACATCCTCATACACTCACCCACACTTGAGGCTCATCGTTCTGATGTTACACGGGTTCTTCAGAGACTACGTGAGAACGGCCTGTTTTGTAAACTCAAGAAATGTGAGTTCCATCAGACTCACGTAACCTTCCTAGGTTATGTTATCTCCGTTGCAGGGTTCTCCATGGATCCTGACAAGTTATCTGCAGTTCTGCAGTGGCCTTGCCCAGTTGGTCTTCGGTCTATTCAACGTTTTTTGTTGTTTGCCAATTACTATTAAAAAAACTTTTCTTCCTTGGTCAAACCTATCACAGACATGACCCGTAAAGAGAATGATCCACTCCATTGGTCACCTACTGCCATTAAGGCCTTTGATAGTCTTAAGACTGCCTTTGCTGCCGCTCCAGTTCTGGCTCATCCTAACCCTGTCCTGCCTTTCATTCTTGAGGTCGATGCGTCTGAGACTGGAGTAGGTGCCCTCTTGTCTCAACGTCCTAAGCCTGACGGTTCCTTGCATCCGTGTGGTTTCTTCTCTAAGAAATTGTCTCCAGCGGAGTGCAATTATGAAATTGGCAACAGGGAATTACTGGCCATAATTTTGGCACTCAAGGAATGGAGGCATCTTCTCGAGGGTACTAGCGTGCCAGTGCTCATTCTTACTGACCACAAGAATTTAACTTATCTATCTGAAGCAAAATGTTTGTCGGCCCGACAGGCCAGATGGGCGCTATTTTTGTCTCGGTTTAATTATGTGGTCTCCTACCTGCCTGGTAGTAAGAATGTTAGGGCTGATGCCCTCTCTCGACAATTTTCGCCTCTGTCCAAGGAGGAGTCTGTACCTACTCCTGTTATACCTCCTGACCATATTTTAGCTACCATACGTGCTAATTTGACTTCTCCCTTGGAGGAGGAGATCCTGGCTGCACAAACCAATGCACCTCCTGAGAAACCTAGTGGTAAGTGTTTTGTTCCTGAGAATCTTTAAACTAAACTTTTGCACACTTACCAGTATCCTAAACCCGTAGGTCACCCAAGCAAGACCCAAATGATTTGGTCTGTCACTCAACAATTCTGGTGGCCAGGTCTTTGTTCTGATGTTGCTGCGTATGTTACCTCCTGCTCAGTTTGTGCACAGAGTAAGACTCCTCGACGTTTTCCTGTGGGTCTTCTTCAACCTATTGTTAATGGTGAGCTCTGGGACAGTTCCTCCATTGCTATGTTTCAGATCACCACAATAATTGGACTGAACTGTTACCTTGGGCAGAGTTTGCTCGTAATAGTGCTATTAATGCTTCCTCCAAGTTATCCCCGTTCATGGCGAATTATGGGTTTCAATCATTCATGTCTCAGGGTATTCCAGCTTTGGAGGAGCATCTCCGGCAACTCCGTCCACGTGGGTGCAGATTCAGAATTGCCTTCATCGTTCTATGCAGCGCCAAAAGTTCCAGGCTGATCGTAGGCATCTGCCCGCGCCTTCCTACCAGGTTGGTGAGAGAGTTTGGCTGTCCTCCCCCAACTTGAACCTTTGTGTGCCTTCCAATAAACTGGCTCCCTGTTATGTTGGTCCTTTTCGAATACTCCAACGGGTCAATCCTGTGGCCTACGCTCTTGACCTTCCTCCTGCAATGCGCATCTCCAATGTTTTTCATGTCTCCCTCTTGAAACCATTGGTTTGTAATCGGTTTACCACTTTGTTGCCTCGTCCCCATCCTATCTTTGTTGACAACCATGAGGAGTATGAGGTCAGCAGCATTATTGACTATTGTATGTCCAGGGGCCGTGTACAGTATTTGGTTCACTGGAGGGGCTACGGTCCGGAGGAGCATTCATGGGTTCCCTCCTCTGATGTTCATGCTCCCGCCCTCCTTTGTGCCTTCCATGCCCGTTTCCCCAATAATCCTTTTGTCCTCCCGCAGGGGAGGGGTTATTGTGGGGAGGGTACTGTCAGGGTTTTTTCCCTGTTTTGTTTGCCATGTGCTGCTGGCAGCCATTTTACTCACCTCTCTTGCTGACTATGGTGCATTGTGGGGGATGCTGCTCCTTTCCTGCACTTCCTTTTATGGCCAGACTGGTGTGCATCAGTGTTAATTTTGACAGCAAATTTCTATTTAGTCTTAGTTTTAGTCTTTTGACTAAAATTCCATTTTAGTTTTAGTCGTATTTTAGTCATCTGAATTGTTTTAGTTTTAGTCTAATTTTAGTCAACTGAATCTCCAGTAGATTTTAGTCGACTAAATCTCCAGTAGATTTTAGTCGACTAAAATCTTAGCGGTGTAGTTAAAGTGTAATGCATTATTTAAGCATTTCTCTATAATTTGCAAACTGATTATATACTCCAGGAGTAAACATAACACCTGTTAATATTTATGATATTAAGGTTTAAACATGCAATACAGACACAGATTTAGCCGTTGTGATATGTAACATCTTTATTAAACTTAAAATTAAATAAAACCAAGTTTCATAAACAAACAGAAGTGTAACTTTAAAATATAAAAAAAAACCTGTAAACTGTATTGGCTGTATTAAACAAATTACCCATAATAAAAACTTTAACAGTTCTCTGTTACTAATTAAAACAAGTATTAAGTAACTCAACACAACAAAAAAATTCTGCAGCTAGCACAGGCACAGCCTAACTTAAACCCATATTCGTGGGTTATGCTTATTTCTATAGGAAGAATCAATTGATTGATCACAGATTCGAAAACAATTTGGCAACGATATTAGCACTGCTCTAGAACTTCCAAACTCATTATATACTCCTGGAGTAAAGGTTTATTAACCTGTTTCTATTTATGGTATTAAGGTTTTAACATGCAATACAGATTTAACTGTTGTGGTATATAACATGTCTTTATCTTAAAATTTAATAAAATTAAGTTTTGTAAAATTTACAAAAAAACAGTAATTGGATATGGATTGATTATAACACCTTGCATAAAATGTTTTTGTCAGCAAATTTTGATTTAGTTTTAGTCATAGTCTTTTGACTAAAATGTCATTTTGATTTAGTTTTAGTCATAGTCTTTTGACTAAAATGTCATTTTGATTTAGTTTTAGTCATAGTCTTTTGACTAAAATGCCATTTTAGTTTTAGTCGTATTTTAGTCACCAGAATTTCATTAGTTTTAGAGTCATTTTAGTCTAGTTTTAGTCGACGAAATTAACACTGGTGTGCATCATCTGTGTGAGACAGGATGCAGTCTCAGAATTGTGATGTCATCACTTATTATTTAAAGGGCCTTTGTTCAGTATGCTTTGCCTTTGCGTTATCTCAGACCTGTTTGTGAGAGTTCCTGTGTATTACCTGGCTGTCTGACGTACTTCCTGGTTCCTGATTCCTGGCTTGTTCCTGACTCTGCTGTTTTCCTTGTTCCTGATTCCGGCTCGTCTGACTATTCGCTTTGGCTCCTGACTCGGCTGACTACCAGCTCTGGTTTTGACTCCTGGCTTGTTATTTGACTTGTGGACTTTTTATTATTTTTTTGTTATTAATAAAGGTGTGATTATTTTTGCACTTCTCGTCTCAGTCTGATTCTTGGCACCCTGACACGGAGTTAGTCACAAGCTGGCCACAGTTGTTGTGGGAACCGTACCCTCAGCCTCCTCCTGTTGGGTCGTCAGTATATTTCTTACATAGATCCTCTGCTGTGACATTTACAGCACTGGGTGGGCTCTCAACCAGAAGCAGCCTTTTCTGCAGCTAGTATGCACAACAGACATACACAATTGTCTACATTTATCTTGTGAGTGCCAAGTGAAGTGATTTTTCTGGAACTGTATAACAATGGTAAAAGTTACATTTATCCAAGCAGTGCATGGTGGGTGTCTACACTGGATGCTTGTATTTATATTTATTGTGTGAGTGCCTATATAGAACATCAACAAGTTACACTTCTTGGAACCCTAAAAAAGAATTGACAGCCAAAATTAATGGTTTATCTATTAAACAAGGAAGGGCCATATGAAACTATCTTGGGGGCCGCAAATGGCCCCAGGGCCTGTACTTTGAGACCACTGTTCTAGACCCAATACATAAATTTGATTACTTATTGTTACATACCAGAGGAGCAGCCTACAACTGGTTCCACATCTAGAAGCTTGTAAGAAGTACATTTAAATATTCACCGTTTGATAGCAGACGAAAAATGGCCACCAAGCCCCGCCCACCTGTTGCTTGTATATTTTGATATGTTAAGTTTCTCCAATCACGATTGACTTGTGAATAAGTTTTCCTACTTGCATACGCTGATTTGTGCATGTGCAATTGGAAATGCTAACTGAAAAATATTAACCATGCACTGCTAAACTGTCATACAAGAAAACCTCTAGCTGAGGGCGGAGCTTGGTAGCCATTTTCGGCTGCTAAACAATGATTATTTAAAAGTTTCATGTACTTCTTACAAGTGTATAAATGTGGAACCCGTTGCAAGATGCTTGTCTGGTGTAACAAGTAATAAATAATAAGTATTGGGTCTAGGCTGTCACAAATATTATGCTGGGCTAAAATTAAACACTATCTTAAACAACTTTCCAATTGAAATTGATTATCTAAATATGCAAAACCTTTTTTACATGCTCACTTACTAAAACACCAGCTCCTACTGACCATGTGCAAGATTCACATAATGTACGTATCTGCATTTTGTGATTGGCTTATGGCTGTCCTGTTCTGACTTCCTCTACCTCCCAGGGTTGCCTCAGTGACATTTAAAGAAAAGTTTACTTAAATAGGACGATTGGCTCAGAGTATAACTAAAATTGAGAGCACCTGTGTTTTGCACAGGTGAAAATACAATTGGACAAATACACATTTGGCAGTTATTTTAAGTTGCATGAAATTCACAGACTGCTAGAACTGGCTGTGACTTAACACACAAGTAAACAGGACAGGTTCAAATCCCCCCATGGCCCTGTTGGTTGGAATGCTTCCCAGACCTTTTCTTTTTAGTCTGAAGGCTCGGTTTGTGACACAGACTTTATTCTACAAGGTCCCAGTTACATTGTTTCAAAACATTTTATTTACATATATTTACAGAAAAAAGGTGGTTGTCTTCATTTATCTTGTTTGTTTGTTTGTTCGTGTGTTTTTTCATGGCATATACTGAAATGTGTCCACACCACCTTACATTATCCTTTAGAGCAGTGTTTCTCAACCACGGTCCAGGTTTTCATTATAGCTGAACTAGAGCACAGGTGAAGTAATCAGCTGATCAGTAACCATGGTTACTAACCTGCTCCCACCCATCAGCTGATTATTTTACCTGTGCTCTAGTTCAGCTATAATTAAAAGCTGGCCTGTTGGGGGAACTTGAGGACCGTGGTTGATTGACAAACACTGCTTTAGAGGGTAGATCCACTGATAACAATTTTATTTTCTATTTTGCAGGATTTAAACGTTTGCGTGCTCTGTAGTTGTGGCTGCTATGCCTCCTCCATGTATGCGCAAACGTTCTATGGGGCCTATCTATCAAGCTCCGAATGGAGCTTGATGCCCCATGTTTCTGGCGAGCCTGCAGGTGAGATTCTTTGGTAAGGCAATCTCTGTCCCATTGGATAGTTTTCTAAACTATTTTACTGGGGGCATTCTTTATTCCAGGTTTCTTCAAACTTTTTTCCCAAAGGCCCAGTGTCATGATATCACACACCTTCATGACCATATTTTTATGCTTGGTCTGAAAATTTCTGAAGTAATATACAACAAGGTAGCTGCAATTTTTGGCAAAGTGACTAAAATGTGTGTGTACTTTATTCCTGATTGTAGTCAAACTTTTAGAGTTTAAAATGTAATAACACACACACAATACACATACCACACACACTATCATAGAACACACCACACACTCTCATACAACACACACAAACTGCACACTAAGTCCACCAGATACACTCTCCTACAACACACACACAAGTCGAGACCCAGTAAACATAATGTTGCGACTCATTAATGGGTCCCAACCCGTGGTTTGAAGAACCCTGCTTTATTTCACCAACTTTGAAAATAATTTCTGCAGACGCCATTCTCTTGGATTTGGGTTCTGTCTGGGGGGTCCAGGAGAGAACAGAGAGTTTGGTTTCCTCAGGAGGTGAGGTTACCAATAATTATCTTGGACGTGCAAGCTTTAGGGCCCTTTAGAGCTGTCCTCGTCTAAAAGGAGAAACATCCCAGTTTTCATTCAGACAATGTTACAGCTGTAGCTTATATCCATCATTATCAAGGGGGGGACTTGCAGTTACTTAGCAATGACGTAAGTCCCAAGGTTTTTTGATTGGACAAAGAATCATTTTTTATATTTCGCATCCCAATAAGGAAATCTGGGAATGTTTTCTCTTTCAAGTAGTTTCTCTTGTAAGGTGTATCCAGTCCACGGATCATCCATTACTTGTGGGATATTCTCATTCCCAACAGGAAATTGCAAGAAGACACCCACAGCAGAGCTGTAATATAGCTCCTCCCATAACTGTCATACCCAGTCATTCTCTTGCAACTCTCAACAAGCTAGGATGTTGTAGGAGAGAGTGGTTAAATATAGTTAGTTTATTTTCTTCAATCAAAAGTTTGTTATTTTTAATTAGTACCGGAGTTGTGCTATTTTATCTCAGGCAGTAAATAGAAGAAGAATCTGCCTGAGGTTTCTATGATCTTAGCAGGTTGTAACTAAGATCCATTGCTATTCTCACATATGTCTGAGGGGATTACACAGATGAGGTAACTTCAGCGAGAGAATGGCGTGCAGTTTATTCTGCTATCAGGTATGTGCAGTTATAATTTTTCTAGAGATGGAAAACACTAGAAAATGCTGCTGATACCGGATTAATGTAAGTTAAGCCTGAATACAGTGATTTAATAACGACTGGTATCATGCTTACTCCCAGCTTACTCCCAGGGGTAATACCCTTATGATATTGCAATATAAACGTTTGCTGGCATGTTTAATCGTTTTTATATATGCATTGGTGATAAAACTTTATTGGGGCCTAGTTTTTTCCACATGGCTGGCTTAAATTTTGACTAGAAACAGTTTTACTGAGGCTTTCCACTGTTATAGTATAAAAGTTACAGTTGGTGCAGTTAAAATTACAAACTGTGACATCCAGCTTCCCTCAGGAGTCCCCTGTATGCTATAGGAAATCTCTAAAGGGCTTTCCAAAGTCGTTTATTGGGGAAGGTAGGACCACAGCTTGCTGTGGCAGTTGGTTGTGACTGTTAAAAAAAAACAAAAAAAAACAAAAAACAAAAGAAACAAAAACAAAACAAAAACGTCTATTTCATTTTTTTGATCCGTTTTTTTAACTAAGGGGTTAATCATCCATTTGCAAGTGGATGCAATGCTCTGCTAGCCTATTACATACACTGTAAAAATTTCGTTTGATTTACTGCATTTTTTCACTGTTTTTCAAATTCTGACAAAATTTGTTTCTCTTAAAGGCACAGTACCGTTTTTTATATTTGCTTGTTAACTTGATTTAAAGTGTTTTCCAAGCTTGCTAGTCTCATTGCTAGTCTGTATAAACATGTCTGACATAGAAGAAACTCCTTGTTCATTATGTTTAAAAGCCATGGTGGCACCCCCTCTTAGAATGTGTACCAAATGTACTGATTTCATTTTATGCAATAAAGATCATATTCTGTTTTTAAAAAAAATTATCACCAGAGGAATCTGACGAGGGGAAAGTTATGCCGACTAACTCTCCCCACGTGTCAGACCCTTTGACTCCTGCCCAAGGGACTCACGCTCAAATGGCGCCAAGTATATCTAGGGCACCCATAGCGTTTACTTTACAAGACATGGCGGCAGTCATGGATAATACACTGTCAGCGGTATTAGCCAGACTACCTGAACTTAGAGGTTAGCGAGATAGCTCTGGGGTGAGACAAAATGCAGAGCATACTGACGCTTTAAGAACTATGTCTGATACTGCCTCACAATATGCAGAAGCTGAGGAAGGAGAGCTTCAGTCAGTGGGTGATGTTAATGACTCAGGAAAGATACCTGATTCTAATATTTCTACATTTAAATTTAAGCTTGAACACCTCCGCGTGTTACTTAGGGAGGTTTTAGCTGCTCTGAATGACTGTGATACCATTGCAGTGCCAGAGAAATTTTGTAGACTGGATAAATGCTTTGCAGTGCCGGTGTGTACTGATGTTTTTCCAATACCTAAAAGGTTTACAGAAATTATTAATAAGGAATGGGATAGACCAGGTGTGCCGTTCTCTTCCCCTCCTATTTTTAGAAAAATGTTTTCCAATAGACGCCACTACACGGGACTTATGGCAGACAGTCCCTAAGGTGGAGGGAGCAGTTTCTACTCTAGCAAAGCGTACTACTATCCCTGTCGAGGACAGTTGTGCTTTTTTAGAGCCAATGGATAAAAAATTAGAAGGTTACCTTAAGAAAATATTTATTCAACAAGGTTTTATCCTACAGCCCATTGCATGCATTGCCCTTGTCACTGCTGCTGCGGCGTACTGGTTTAAGTCTCTGGAAGAGGCTTTACAGGTAGAGACTCCATTGGATGACATACTTTGCAAACTTAGAGCACTTAAGCTAGCCAATTATTTTATTTCTGATGCCATTGTTCATTTGAATAAACTAACGGCTAAGAATTCTGGTTTTGCTATACAGGCGCGCAGAGCGCTATGGCTTAAATCATGGTCAGCTGACGTGACTTTAAAATCTAAGCTACTTAACATTCCCTTCAAGGGGCAGACCCTATTCGGGCCTGGTTTGAAGGAGATTATTGCTGATATCACGGGAGGAAAAGGTTGTGCCCTTCCTCAGGACAGGTCCAAATCTAGGGCCAAACAGTCTAATTTCCGTGCCTTTCGAAACTTCAAGGCAGGTGAGGCATCAACTTCCTCTAATAATAAACAAGAGGGAACTTTTGCTCAATCCAAGACGGTCTGGAGACCAAACCAGACCTGGAAAAAAGGTAAGCAGGTCAAAAAGCCTGCTGCTGCCTCTAAGACAGCATGAAGGAACGACCCCCTATCCGGTAACGGATCTAGTAGGGGGCAGACTTTCACTCTTCGCCCAGGCATGGGCAAGAGATGTTCAGGATCCCTGGGCGTTGGAAATTATATCCCAGGGATATCTTCTGGACTTCAAAGCTTCCCCCCCAAAAGGGAGATTTCACCTTTCACAATTATCTGCAAACCAGATAAAGAGTGAGGCATTCTTACACTGTGTACGAGACCTCCTAGTTATGGGAGTGATCCATCCAGTTCCAAAGGAGGAACAGGAACAGGGTTTTTACTCAAATCTGTTTGTGGTTCCCAAAAAAGAGGGAACCTTCAGACCGATTTTGGATCTAAAGATCTTAAACAAATTCCTCAAAGTTCCGTCGTTCAAGATGGAAACTATTCGTACCATCCTACCACTGATCCAGGAGGGTCAATATATGACTACAGTGGATCTAAAGGATGCTTATCTTCACATTCCGATACACAAAGATCATCATCGGTTTCTCAGGTTTGCCTTTCAAGACAGGCATTACCAGTTGTAGCTCTTCCCTTTGGATTAGCTACAGCCCCAAGAATCTTTACAAAGGTTCTAGGGTCGCTTTTGGCGGTCCTAAGGCCGCGGGGCATAGCAGTAGCCCCTTATTTAGACGACATCCTGATACAGGCGTCAAACTTCCAAATTGCCAAGTCTCATACGGACGTAGTACTGGCATTTCTGAGGTCGCATGGGTGGAAAGTGAACGAGGAAAAGTGTTTTCTATCCCCACTCACAAGAGTTTCCTTTCTAGGGACTCTGATAGATTCTGTAGAAATGAAAATTTACCTTGACGGAGTCCAGGTTATCAAAGCTTCTAAATTCCTGTCGGGTTCTTCATTCCATTCCGCGCCCTTTGGTGGCTCAGTGTATGGAAGTAATCGGCTTAATGGTAGCGGCAATGGACATAGTGCCGTTTGCACGCTTACATCTCAGACCGCTGCAACTATGCAGGCTCAGTCAGTGGAGCGGGGATTACACAGATTTGGCCCCTCAACTGAATCTGGACCAAGAGACCAGGGATCCTCTTCCCTGGTGGCTATCTCGGGTCCATCTGTCCAAAGGTATGAACTTTGCAGGCCAGATTGGACTATTGTAACAACAAATGCCAGCCTTCTAGGTTGGGGTGCAGTCTGGAACTCCCTGAAGGCTCAGGGATCGTGGACTCAGGAGGAGTCTCTCCTTCCAATAAATATTCTGGAACTAAGAGCGATATTCAAGGCTCTTCAGGTTTGGCCTCAGTTAGCAACTCTGAGGTACATCAGATTTCAGTCAGTCAACATCATGACTGTAGCTTACATCAACCATCGAGGGGGAACAAGAAGTTCCCTAGAGATGTTAGAAGTTTCAAAAATAATTCACTGGGCAGAGATTCACTCTTGCCACCTATCAGCTATCCATATCCCAGGTGTAGAGCACTAGGAGGCGGATTTTCTAAGTCGTCAGACTTTTCATCCAGGAGAGTGGGAACTCCATCCGGAGGTATTTGCACAACTGATTCTCCGTTGGGGCAAACCAGAACTGGATCTCATGGCGTCTCGCCAGAACGCCAAGCTTCCGTGTTACGGATCCAGGTCCAGGGATCCCAAGGCGACACTGATAGATACTCTAGCAGCGCCCTGGTTTTTCAACCTGGCTTATGTGTTTCCACCGTTTCCTCTGCTCCCTCGACTGATTGCCAAGATCAAGCAGGAGAGAGCATCGGTGATTCTGATAGCACCTGCGTGGCCACGCAGGACCTGGTATGCAGATCTAGTGGACATGTCATCCTTTCCACCATGGTCTCTGCCTCTGAGACAGGACCTTCTACTTCAGGGTCCTTTCAACCATCCAAATCTAATTTCTCTGAAGCTGACTGCCTGGAGATTGAATGCTTGATTTTATCAAAGCGTGGCTTCTCAGAGTCAGTTATTGATACCTTAATATAGGCACGAAAGCCTGTCACCAGGAAAATTTACCATAAGGTATGGCGTAGATATCTTTATTGGTGTGAATCCAAGGGTTACTCATGGAGTAAGGTCAGGATTCCTAGGATTTTATATTTTCTCCAAGAAGGTTTGGAAAAAGGATTGTCAGCTAGTTTCTTAAAGGGACAGATTTTTGCTCTGTCTATTCTTTTGTACTAGCGTCTGGCAGATGTTCCAGACGTTCAGGCATTTTGTCAGGCTTTAGTTTGAATCAAGCCTGTGTTTAAACCTGTTGCTCCACCATGGAGCTTAAACTTGGTTCTTAAGGTTCTTCAAGGAGTTCCGTTTGAACCTCTTCATTCCATAGATATCAAACTTTTATCTTGGAAAGTTCTTTTTTTTTTTTTTTTTGGTAGCTATTTCCTCGGCTCGCAGAGTCTCTGAGCTATCTGCCTTACAATGTGATTCTCCTTATCTGATTTTTCATACGGATAAGGTAGTACTGCGTACCAAACCTGGGTTCTTACCTAAGGTGGTATCTAACAAGAATATCAATCAAGAGATTGTGGATCCATCCTTGTGTTACACAATCTGGACGTGGTCTGTGCTTTAAAGTTTTACTTACAAGCTACTAAAGATTTTCGTCAAACATCTGCTTTGTTTGTTGTCTACTCTGGACAGAGGAGAGGTCAAAAGGCTTTGGCAACCTCTTTTTCTTTTTGGCTAAGAAGCTTAATCCGCTTAGCCTATGAGACTGCTGGACAGCAGCCTCCTGAAAGGATTACAGCTCATTCCACTAGAGCTGTGGCTTCCACTTGGGCCTTTAAAAATGAGGCTTCTGTTGAACAGATTTGCAAGGCGGCGACTTGGTCTTCGCTTCATACTTTTTCAAAATTTTACAAATTTTATACTTTTGCTTCTTCGGAGGCTATATTTGGGAGAAAGGTTTTACAGGCAGTGGTTCCTTCCATTTAAGTTCCTGCCTTGTCCCTCCCTTCATCCGTGTACTTTAGCTTTGGTATTGGTATCCCACAAGTAATGGATGATCCGTGGACTGTATACACCTTACAAGAGAAAACACAATTTATGCTTACCTGATAAATTTATTTCTCTTGTGGTGTATCCAGTCCACGGCCCGCCCTGTCATTTTAAGGCAGGTAATTTTTAAATTTAAACTACAGTAACCACTACACCCTATGGTTCCTCCTTTCTCGGCTTGTTTTCGGTCGAATGACTGGCTATGACAGTTAGGGGAGGAGCTATATTACAGCTCTGCTGTGGGTGTCCTCTTGCAACTTCCTGTTGGGAATGAGAATATCCCACAAGTAATGGATGATCCGTGGACTGGATACACCACAAGAGAAATAAATTTATCAGGTAAGCATAAATTGTGTTTTTCTACTAGATTGTGAAACAATGGGTTCTCACAGACATAGACCTAATGACTTGTGTTTCCTAGAGTCATAGTTTGATTGAATAGAACATTCTTCATTAATCTGACTGTTCCAGTCAGGCCCCACAAAACTTGGTTTGCAAATCTGATTTAGATGTCAAGCTTTCTCCAATCTTTAAGATCTCAAGTCTCTCATCTTGCTGGATTAGAGATTTAATACCTATTTTAGGTTTCTTTGATGTTGTATTGAACTCCTTATTGCAGACCATAAAGTCTAATACAAGTAAAATGTCTCATATTATTTGGAAAGTTTTTTTCCTGCTATGAAAACCAGGGTTTTAGCTGGCATTCTTTTAAAATTCCAAAAATTATTCTTTTTGCAAGTCTGTTCAGATAATGACTTATCTGCTAACTCATTGTCTTCCTACTTAATTTAGATATTGTAAGAGCATTACAATTCTACTTTTAAATTACAAAGATTTTTAGACAATCCTTTAATTTGTTTGTCCCTTGGTCCACGAACTGCACTCCATACTCACAGTGAGGTCTTACCAGGGATTTATATAGTGACAGTATTATGCTTTCCTCCCTTGCATCAATGCCTTTTTTAGTACATGATAGTATCGTATAAGCCTTAGAAACCACTGCCCTGCAATGTGCACCCATCTTTAGCTTGCTATCTATTAATACTCCCAAATACCTTTCCTCCTTTGCTTTGCCAAGTCTAGTCCCATTTAAATAATAGGTTGCCTGCTTATTTCTCCAACATAGGTGTGTCCGGTCCACGGCGTCATCCTTACTTGTGGGATATTCTCTTCCCCAACAGGAAATGGCAAAGAGCCCAGCAAAGCTGGTCACATGATCCCTCCTAGGCTCCGCCTACCCCAGTCATTCTCTTTGCCGTTGTACAGGCAACATCTCCACGGAGATGGCTTAGAGTTTTTTAGTGTTTAACTGTAGTTTTTATTATTCAATCAAGAGTTTGTTATTTTAAAATAGTGCTGGTATGTACTATTTACTCTGAAACAGAAAAGAGATGAAGATTTCTGTTTGTAAGAGGAAAATGATTTTAGCAACCGTTACTAAAATCGATGGCTGTTCCACACAGGACTGTTGAGAGGAATTAACTTCAGTTGAGGGAACAGTGAGCAGAATTTTACTGCTTGAGGTATGACACATTCTAACAAGACGATGTAATGCTGGAAGCTGTCATTTTCCCTATGGGATCCGGTAAGCCATTTTTATTACAGACAATAAATAAGGGCTTCACAAGGGCTTTTTAAGACTGTAGACATTTCCTGGGCTAAATCGATTCATATAATAAACATATTTAGCCTTGAGGAATCATTTTAATCTGGGTATTTTGTAAAATAATATCGGCAGGCACTGTTTGGGACACCTTATTCTCTAGGGACTTTCCCTTATCATAGGCAGAGTCTCATTTTCGCGCCGGTATTGCGCACTTGTTTTTGAGAAGCATGACATGCAGTCGCATGTGTGAGGAGCTCTGATACATAGAAAAGACTTTCTGAAGGCGTCATTTGGTATCGTATTCCCCTTTGGGCTTGGTTGGGTCTCAGCAAAGCAGATACCAGGGACTGTAAAGGGGTTAAAGATAAAAACGGCTCCGGTTCCGTTATTTTAAGGGTTAAAGCTTCCAAATTTGGTGTGCAATACTTTTAAGGCTTTAAGACACTGTGGTGAAATTTTGGTGAATTTTGAACAATTCCTTCATACTTTTTCGCAATTGCAGTAATAAAGTGTGTTCAGTTTAAAATTTAAAGTGACAGTAACGGTTTTATTTTAAAACGTTTTTTGTACTTTGTTATCAAGTTTATGCCTGTTTAACATGTCTGAACTACCAGATAGACTGTGTTCTGAATGTGGGGAAGCCAAGGTTCCTTCTCATTTAAATAGATGTGATTTATGTGACACAAAATTTAGAGAAAATGATGCCCAAGATGATTCCTCAAGTGAGGGGAGTAAGCATGGTACTGCATCATCCCCTCCTTCGTCTACACCAGTCTTGCCCACTCAGGAGGCCCCTAGTACATCTAGCGCGCCAATACTCCTTACTATGCAACAATTAACGGCTGTAATGGATAATTCTATCAAAAACATTTTAGCCAAAATGCCCACTTATCAGCGTAAGCGCGACTGCTCTGTTTTAGATAATACTGAAGAGCATGAGGACGCTGATGATATTGTTTCTGAAGGGCCCCTACACCAGTCTGAGGGGGTCAGGGAGGTTTTGTCTGAGGGAGAAATTTCAGATTCAGGGAAAATTTCTCAACAAGCTGAACCTGATGTGATTACATTTAAATTTAAGTTGGAACATCTCCGCGCTCTGCTTAAGGAGGTGTTATCCACTCTGGATGATTGTGAGAATTTGATCATCCCAGAGAAACTATGTAAAATGGACAAGTTCCTAGAGGTCCCGGGGCCCCCAGAAGCTTTTCCTATACCCAAGCGGGTGGCGGACATTGTAAATAAAGAATGGGAGAGGCCCGGTATACCTTTCGTCCCTCCCCCCATATTTAAAAAATTGTTTCCTATGGTCGACCCCAGAAAGGACTTATGGCAGACAGTCCCCAAGGTCGAGGGGGCGGTTTCTACTTTAAACAAACGCACCACTATACCCATAGAAGATAGTTGTGCTTTCAAAGATCCTATGGATAAAAAATTAGAAGGTTTGCTTAAAAAGATGTTTGTTCAGCAAGGTTACCTTCTACAACCAATTTCTTGCATTGTCCCTGTCACTACAGCCGCGTGTTTCTGGTTCGATGAGCTAGAAAAGGCGATCACTAGTGATTCTCCTCCTTATGAGGAGATTATGGACAGAATCCGTGCTCTCAAATTGGCTAATTCTTTCACCCTAGACGCCACTTTGCAATTGGCTAGGTTAGCGGCGAAAAATTCTGGGTTTGCTATTGTGGCGCGCAGAGCGCTTTGGTTGAAATCTTGGTCAGCGGATGCGTCTTCCAAGAACAAATTGCTTAACATTCCTTTCAAGGGGAAAACGCTGTTTGGCCCTGACTTGAAAGAGATTATCTCTGATATCACTGGGGGCAAGGGCCACGCCCTTCCTCAGGATAGGTCTTTCAAGGCCAAAAATAAACCTAATTTTCGTCCCTTTCGTAGAAACGGACCAGCCCCAAGTGCTACGTCCTCTAAGCAAGAGGGTAATACTTCTCAAGCCAAGCCAGCCTGGAGACCAATGCAAGGCTGGAACAAGGGAAAGCAGGCCAAGAAACCTGCCACTGCTACCAAGACAGCATGAACTGTTGGCCCCCGATCCGGGACCGAATCTGGTGGGGGGCAGACTCTCTCTCTTCGCTCAGGCTTGGGCAAGAGATGTTCTGGATCCTTGGGCACTAGAAATAGTCTCCCAAGGTTATCTTCTGGAATTCAAAGGGCTTCCCCCAAGGGGGAGGTTCCACAGGTCTCAATTGTCTTCAGACCACATAAAAAAACAGGCATTCTTACATTGTGTAGAAGACCTGTTAAAAATGGGAGTGATTCATCCTGTTCCATTAGGGGAACAAGGGATGGGGTTCTACTCCAATCTTAGATCTCAAGATCCTAAACAAGTTTCTCAAGGTTCCATCGTTCAAAATGGAAACCATTCGAACAATTCTTCCTTCCATCCAGGAAGGTCAATTCATGACCACGGTGGATTTAAAGGATGCGTATCTACATATTCCTATCCACAAGGAACATCATCGGTTCCTAAGGTTCGCATTCCTGGACAAGCAAAGGTACTAGGGTCCCTTCTAGCGGTGCTAAGACCAAGGGGCATTGCAGTAGTACCTTACTTGGACGACATTCTGATTCAAGCGTCGTCCCTTCCTCAAGCAAAGGCTCACACGGACATTGTCCTGGCCTTTCTCAGATCTCACGGATGGAAAGTGAACGTAGAAAAGAGTTCTCTATCTCCGTCAACAAGGGTTCCCTTCTTGGGAACAATAATAGACTCCTTAGAAATGAGGATTTTTCTGACAGAGGCCAGAAAAACAAAACTTCTAAACTCTTGTCAAATACTTCATTCTGTTCCTCTTCCTTCCATAGCGCAGTGCATGGAAGTAATAGGTTTGATGGTAGCGGCAATGGACATAGTTCCTTTTGCGCGAATTCATCTAAGACCATTACAACTGTGCATGCTCAGTCAGTGGAATGGGGACTATACAGACTTGTCTCCGACGATACAAGTAGATAAGAGGACCAGAGATTCACTCCGTTGGTGGCTGTCCCTGGACAACCTGTCACAGGGGATGAGCTTCCGCAGACCAGAGTGGGTCATTGTCACGACCGACGCCAGTCTGGTGGGCTGGGGCGCGGTCTGGGGACCCCTGAAAGCTCAGGGTCTTTGGTCTCGGGAAGAATCTCTTCTCCCGATAAATATTCTGGAACTGAGAGCGATATTCAATGCTCTCAAGGCTTGGCCTCAGCTAGCAAAGGCCAAGTTCATACGGTTTCAATCAGACAACATGACGACTGTTGCGTACATCAACCATCAGGGGGGAACAAGGAGTTCCCTGGCGATGGAAGAAGTGACCAAAATCATTCAATGGGCGGAGACTCACTCCTGCCACTTGTCTGCAATCCACATCCCAGGAGTGGAAAATTGGGAAGCGGATTTTCTGAGTCGTCAGACATTTCATCCGGGGGAGTGGGAACTCCATCCGGAAATCTTTGCCCAAATTACTCAATTGTGGGGCATTCCAGACATGGATCTGATGGCCTCTCGTCAGAACTTCAAGGTTCCTTGCTACGGGTCCAGATCCAGGGATCCCAAGGCGACTCTAGTAGATGCACTAGTAGCACCTTGGACCTTCAAACTAGCTTATGTATTCCCGCCGTTTCCTCTCATCCCCAGGCTGGTAGCCAGGATCAATCAGGAGAGGGCATCGGTGATCTTGATAGCTCCTGCGTGGCCACGCAGGACTTGGTATGCAGATCTGGTGAATATGTCATCGGCTCCACCATGGAAGCTACCTTTGAGACGAGACCTTCTTGTTCAAGGTCCGTTCGAACATCCGAATCTGGTCTCACTCCAACTGACTGCTTGGAGATTGAACGCTTGATCTTATCAAAGCGAGGGTTCTCAGATTCTGTTATTGATACTCTTGTTCAGGCCAGAAAGCCTGTAACCAGAAAAATTTACCACAAAATATGGAAAAAATATATCTGTTGGTGTGAATCTAAAGGATTCCCTTGGGACAAGGTAAAAATTCCTAAGATTCTATCCTTTCTTCAAGAAGGATTGGAGAAAGGATTATCTGCAAGTTCCTTGAAGGGACAGATTTCTGCCTTGTCTGTGTTACTTCACAAAAAGTTGGCAGCTGTGCCAGATGTTCAAGCCTTTGTTCAGGCTCTGGTTAGAATCAAGCCTGTTTACAAACCTTTGACTCCTCCTTGGAGTCTCAACTTAGTTCTTTCAGTTCTTCAGGGGGTTCCGTTTGAACCCTTACATTCCGTTGATATTAAGTTATTATCTTGGAAAGTTCTGTTTTTGGTTGCAATTTCTTCTGCTAGACGAGTTTCAGAATTATCTGCTCTGCAGTGTTCTCCTCCTTATCTGGTGTTCCATGCAGATAAGGTGGTTTTACGTACTAAACCTGGTTTTCTTCCGAAAGTTGTTTCTAACAAAAACATTAACCAGGAGATAGTCGTGCCTTCTTTGTGTCCGAATCCAGTTTCAAAGAAGGAACGTTTGTTGCACAATTTGGATGTTGTTCGCGCTCTAAAATTCTATTTAGATGCTACAAAGGATTTTAGACAAACATCTTCCTTGTTTGTTGTTTACTCTGGTAAAAGGAGAGGTCAAAAAGCAACTTCTACCTCTCTCTCTTTTTGGATTAAAAGCATCATCAGATTGGCTTATGAGACTGCCGGACGGCAGCCTCCTGAAAGAATCACAGCTCATTCCACTAGGGCTGTGGCTTCCACATGGGCCTTCAAGAACGAGGCTTCTGTTGATCAGATATGTCGTGCAGCGACTTGGTCTTCACTGCACACTTTTACCAAATTTTACAAGTTTGATACTTTTGCTTCTTCTGAGGCTATTTTTAGGTTTTGCAAGCCGTGGTGCCTTCCATTTAGGCGACCTGATTTGCTCCCTCCCTTCATCCGTGTCCTAAAGCTTTGGTATTGGTTCCCACAAGTAAGGATGACGCCGTGGACCGGACACACCTATGTTGGAGAAAACAGAATTTATGTTTACCTGATAAATTACTTTCTCCAACGGTGTGTCCGGTCCACGGCCCGCCCTGGTTTTTTAATCAGGTCTGATAATTTATTTTCTTTAACTACAGTCACCACGGTATCATATGGTTTCTCCTATGCAAATATTCCTCCTTTACGTCGGTCGAATGACTGGGGTAGGCGGAGCCTAGGAGGGATCATGTGACCAGCTTTGCTGGGCTCTTTGCCATTTCCTGTTGGGGAAGAGAATATCCCACAAGTAAGGATGACGCCATGGACCGGACACACCGTTGGAGAAAGTAATTTATCAGGTAAACATAAATTCTGTTTTTTACTTCCAAAATGTAGAACTTTACATTTTCCAGTATTGAATCTCATTTTCATTTTGCCCACTGCCGATGTCAGACTAACTGGTCTATAGCTTCCGGGATCAGCCCTGCTTTCCTTTTTAAAAAGTGTCACCACATCAGCTTTATGCCAGTTTTGGGGTACTATGTCTGAAGATAATGAATCTTGAAAAATTAGTTATAGTGAATGAGATGAAATTGTGCTGCCTCTGTAAAGACAAACCAGATGTGGACACCTTGATCACTGTCTAGAAGTATATTTGCACCTAATTGTTATGGTCCCAAATTGTATGAACAAGATACACAGCTAACTATTGGGACTCCCAATGGTTAGCTGTGTATCTTGTTCATATTAGAATGATCTGGGGTTTTGGGTGGACTGGTCATACAGATGTGTTCGGCTTCATAGAAGAATTATTTTCACTTTAGAAGAATTATTTTCTGTGAAAGGCGTGAGTGAGCTGAAATAAAAACGAAATAGACTAAAGAGCTATATTCATTCACATTTGAGCGCCTCTTGTGTTTTGCCCCTGTTAGGCCCACACTTAAGTAGTTTGTAGGACCCAAATGATGACTGTAGCAATTAATAAAAAATACTGTCATTGTACCCCTGTACACATATCACAGGATCACCTTCTCAATCAGAGTACATCAGACACCAGGGGATCAAATCATTGCAATTACCTTAGAGCTTTCAGATTTACTATGGATTCCAACGCACAGTAGGCGGCAGTTGGGAATTGATCACCCCATACTGCTTGATAATTTGAAGTTTTGGGATAGAATTAAGCATTTAGAGGGGATTGCTCCGCACCCTTCACCAATACATCCTCTTAGAAGCATAACGAAATGCATGTTGGAAGCACATGATTCCCTTTGGGAGAGATGGGATGGTTGGTGTGTTAGGGATTTATACGAAAAGGATAGATGGATGAATGCGAGAGAATTCATTGACAAATTTAACATACCTCGGAAATATCATTTTGAAATATCCAGGCTATTCAGCTTGATGAGAGCATGGGGCTTAATGGGTCAGCCCCCAAGGGAGCTATCCAAATGGGAAAGTTTTTTTTCGTTGCGCAGTAAACCAGGGGGAACCATGTTGTTTCACTACCATATTTTGTTAGAGGGCCATATAGAACATATGTCAAATCCCCAGAGGGCCTGGGAAATAGATCTGGGCTTTACGGTGGACACCCGCGTCTGGAACAGAGAGTTAGCATTTACTAGGAAAGTACTTCATAATGTGGTGCTTAGAGAGCTTCATTATAAGGTTGCGGTGAGGTGGCATCTAGTTCCCACAAGATTACATAAGATATTCCCAAACTCCTCTCCACTTTGCTGGAGAAATTGTGGTCAATTAGGGCCGTGGACCCATATTTGGTGAGATTGTCCCAGAATTGGATCTTTGTGGAAGAATTGTTTTAAAATTCTAAAAGATCTAAACTATAATATCCCCTATACTCCAACTAATGGGTTATTACACTTAACATTCACGAAAATGGCCTTGCCTAGGAAGCAATTATTAATTTACTTATTCACCTCAGTGAAGCTACTCATAGCGAGAGCGTGGAAACAGCTTTTGCCACCTACAATTCAAGAAGTCATTTCTCATATTGCATACACACAAAGTATGGAAGAATATGTCTTTAGGATACAAGATAGACTACACTTACATTACGAAACATGGTACCAATGGAATGAAATGTTCCAGGCTTAGCTATTATTACGTAGATAGAGTAGTCGCTACTCAAAACATCTTTACAGGAGAACTTAGATATTGTAGTGGGTTAGATATATGGGAGGCCTAGCCTAGCCACACGCCTTTCTTTATGCCTACACCTACGCATGGAATCTCTACTCCTTCATAGCTCCCTTTATTGCCCCCTCTGACCAGGAAGTTCCTCCCCCCCCCCCCATTCCTCCCTTCTGTTTTCCTTCTCCCCTTCCCTTATTTCCCCCCCCCCTTTTTTTTTTTTTTCCTTCTCTAACTGAACGGTCCTGATAATTGAAGAAGTGATAATGAGTATGTGTGCTAGATATTGTATTATTTGTATTGTGGTCATGTTTAAAGAGAATCTCAATTATTTTTATTTTATAAGCTATATGTAAATGTCACTTCAATTTGTTTAAAAAGCTAAAGAGGTGATATTGATTCAGACCATGATATTATAATTATGTAGCTATGTGTATTTATGTTTTGTATTTGATAAGTTTATCTGGTACAGATAAGTTGCATGATGTTGTTCATGTTCATCTCGGAGTATTCGAGTTCCACTAAAAGTCAAACAACTGTAGCATTAGTTAACATTAGTGTTATGTCTAAGATTTGAGATGTATATGTTTTGTACCTGAATAAAAATAAATATTAAAAAAAAAAAAAAAATCATTGCAATTACCTTGAGGAGTCTAAAGGGTTTTGTGTGGTTTCAAATTCAATCCTATTAGAAATCATTCTTACTGTTAGGAAACACTCTTCCAGCTGCTGTTCAAATGATTTTTTGAACTTTCAGATTCTGCTCCCCTTAAATGGACCAGTTTATAGAGGAATTTCTTGGTTGTTTGCGTGTCTTTTCTTCAGTGTCAAAGTTTACATGTTAATAAACCAGATTTCATTTAATAAAAAGTTCAAATAAAGTTCAAATTGCACTTAAAAGCATAAAACTCGTATAATAATTAAATATGTCATCTACATGTTAATTTGTGATTGCAATTAAGTCTGAGTTATTATTGTCTGTATATTAATATCTATAGATGTCACTACATATATAACAAAATATTACCATTATCCTTGCTGTAAATGCATGAACATCCAGCACATATATGCTCTTGCATTCTCCATACTAAAATAGCATATTATTAATTGCACCTGGCATACACATACTTGTGACAGTAGCCAACATTTATCCAATTTACTGTACTAAGTGCTCAGGCTATAGCCTGCCCTGGGAGCTAGAAGTCACCGTGGCAACAGGCGGCCGCTTTTTAAACTGTCTCTGGGGGGTCTCATCATTGCCATGGAAACTGCAGGCAAGATTAGATGGCCGAGTGATAGTGAAAATGAGAGAAAGTAAAAGGGACAGAGAGATAAAGAAACTGAGAGAGGTGTAACAGTGACTGGGGACCTTTCTGCAAAACATTGACCCTTTCACTGTCTGGGGCTGCTGCTTCCCTCTATAAAGGAGCTAAAATATTAAAGCCCAGCTATTGATAGAGAGAGATGCGCTCATATTTCATACCACTATTTTAGAGGAAAGCACTAGCACCAGGTAACTCATTTATTCTGATAAATTATTTTATACCCTGATGCCACAAATGTTGCAAAGCAATTCGAACCTAGTGTACAAGTACTAACGATTATATCTTAGGGTGACCAATCAGTGCTTTAAATATAATTGATTCTAATTTTTTACTATACTAAATAATGCAATAAATGATTGGAGTGAGCTTTAGTTATGCATTCTGTGTAATATTTGTGCAGATCTTATGTTTTCTGCATCACTAAACAGCGACAGGTGAGAGTTGTATTTATTTTGTGTGGTTTAATGCAGAATTGATTAACTATTTACTATAATCTTATGTGCAACCCTCAGTGCTCTTATAACCAAAGCAGAGTTTAAATGGACACTGAACCCAAATTTTTTCTTTTGTGATTCAGATAAAACATGCAATTTTAAGCAACTTTCTAATTTGCTCCTATTATCATTTTTTCTTCGTTCTTTTGCTATCTTTATTTGAAAAAGGCATCTAAGTTTTTTCTTAGTTCAGAACTCTGGGCAGCACTTTTTTATTGGTGGATTAATTTATCCACCAATCTGCAAGGACAACCCAGGTTGTTCACCAAAAATGGGCCGGCATCTAAACTTACATTCTTGCATTTCAAATAAAGATACCAAGAGAATAAAGAAAATTTTATAATAGGAGTAAATTAGAAAGTTGCTTAAAATGTCATGCTCTATCTAAATCACAAAACAAAAAAATTTGGGTTCAGTGTCCCTTTAAGTGAAATGCTTCAATGTATATTTCAGACCAAGGAAATGCAAGATAATGCCGGGCTGCCTTGAAGTTTAATGCCCGCTGTCTGGTGAGATTGTTGCCCCAGTTAAGCGTTAGGTGATTTGTGACTTCTTGTGTCTCTTTCTTACAGGAGCAATTCCGCTGGCAGAAAGGACAGCAGCTTCTGTCACTGCTGGGAGCGGCATTATCATGGAGAACAGAATCTCTGCAGAGGGACTGGGTAATAGCCCTGAGCAAACCTAACGACAATGACAATCATCTGCTAATGACAATCACAGAAGAGCAACGTGAGTGCACTGTCAATGCCCAAAAACACACCGCCCAAGGTGCAATGGCACAGTGTAGTACAATAGCAAAACCTTACTGTATGTTGTGTAAGAACCAACACTGATATACACACACACTGATATACACACACACATACACTGATACATACACTTACACAGATACACACACACTGATATACACACACATACATGGATACATACACTTACACTGATATACACACACATACACTGATACATACACACACACACACTGATACATACACACACACACTGATATACACACACATACACTGATACATACACTTACACTGATATACACACACTGATATACACACACATACACTGATACATACACACACATACACTGATACATACACTTACACTGATATACACACACTGATATATACACACACTGATATATACACACAAATACACTGATACATACACACACACACTGATATACACACACATACACTGATACATACTTACACTGGTATACACACACTGATATACACACACATACACTGATATACACACACTGATATACACACACATACACTGATACATACACTTACACTGATATACACAAACATACAGTGATACAAACACACACACTGATATACACACATACACTGATACATACACACACATACACTGATACATACACTTACACTGATATACACACACTGATATACACACAAATACACTGATACATACACACATACACTGATACATACACTTACACTGATATACACACACTGATATACACACAAATACACTGATACATACACACACACACTGATATACACACACATACACTGATACATACACTTACACTGATATACACACACTGATATACACACACATACACTGATACATACACTTACACTGATATACACACACATACAGTGATACCTACACACACACACACACTGATATACACACACATACACTGATACATACAAAGACTGATATACACACACTGATATACACACACATACACTGATACATACACTTACACTGATATACACACACACTGATATACACACACATACACTGATACATACACACACACTGATACACATGCACACAAGGATATACACACACATACACTGACACACACACACTGATACACACGCACACACTGATATACACGCACACAAGGATATACATACACATACACTGATACACACACACTGATACACACGCACACACTGATACACACACACACTGATACACACACATACTGCTATACTCACACACTGATACACACACATACTGATATACACAAACATACACTGATATACACTGATACACACTCACACACTGATACACACACACACACACACTGATACACACACACACACTGATATACACACACATACACTGATACACACATACACTGATACACTCACACACACTGATACACACACTGATATACACACCAACACTGATACACACACACATACACTGATGCACACACACACACTGATACACACTGATATACACACACTGATACACACACTACACACACACTGATATACACACAGACACTGATATACACACTCACACACTGATACACACACACACACACTGATACACACACACACACTGATATACACACACATACACTGATACACACATACACTGAAACACACACACACACTGATACACACACTGATATACACACCAACACTGATACACACACACATACACTGATGCACACACACACACTGATACACACTGATATACACACACTGATACACACACTACACACACACTGATATACACACAGACACTGATATACACACTCACACACTGATATACACACACACATACACTGATACACACACTGATATACACACCAACACTGATACCCACACACACTGATACAAACACACACTGATATACACACCAACACTGATACACACACACACTGATATACACACACACTGATATACACACTCACACACTGATATACACACACACACTGATACAGACACACACACACTGATACACACATACACTGATACACACACACATACACTGATACACACACTGATAAGCACACACACTGACATACACACATACACTGATACACACACATACACTGACACACACAAACTGATATACACACACTGATATATATACACACACACTGATATACACACACACACACACTGATACACACACACACACACACTGATATACACACACACACTGATACACACACACAGACTGATACACACACTGATACACACACACACTGATATACACACACACACTGATATACACACACTGATACACACACACACATACAGTGTTACACACACACACTGATATACACACACACACTGATACACACAGACACATACAATGATACACACATACACTGACACACACACACAGACTGATACACACACACACACTGATATACACACTCACACACTGATATATATACACACACACACACACTGATACACACACTTATATACACACACATACACTGATACACACACACTGATATACACACACACACACACACTGATATACACACATACACACACACTGATATACACTGATATACACACACTGATATACACACACACATTGATACACACACACTGATACACACACACTGATATATACACACACATACACTGATACACACACATACACTGATACACACACACACTGATATACACACACATACACTGATACATACACTTACACTGATATACACACACTGATATACACACACATACACTGATACATACACACACATACACTGATACATACACTTACACTGATATACACACACTGATATATACACACACTGATATATACACACAAATACACTGATACATACACACACACACTGATATACACACACATACACTGATACATACTTACACTGGTATACACACACTGATATACACACACATACACTGATATACACACACTGATATACACACACATACACTGATACATACACTTACACTGATATACACACACATACAGTGATACAAACACACACACTGATATACACACATACACTGATACATACACTTACACTGATATACACACACATACACTGATACATACACACACATACACTGATACATACACTTACACTGATATACACACACTGATATACACACAAATACACTGATACATACACACATACACTGATACATACACTTACACTGATATACACACACTGATATACACACAAATACACTGATACATACACACACACACTGATATACACACACATACACTGATACATACACTTACACTGATATACACACACTGATATACACACACATACACTGATACATACACTTACACTGATATACACACACATACAGTGATACCTACACACACACACACACTGATATACACACACATACACTGATACATACAAAGACTGATATACACACACTGATATACACACACATACACTGATACATACACTTACACTGATATACACACACACTGATATACACACACATACACTGATACATACACACACACTGATACACATGCACACAAGGATATACACACACATACACTGACACACACACTGATACATACACACACACTGATATACACGCACACAAGGATATACATACACATACACTGATACACACACACTGATACACACGCACACACTGATACACACACACTGATATACACACATACTGCTATACTCACACACTGATACACACACATACTGATATACACAAACATACACTGATATACACTGATACACACTCACACACTGATACACACACTGATACACACACACACTGATATACACACACATACACTGATACACTCACACACATACACTGAAACACACACACACACACTGATACACACACTGATATACACACCAACACTGATACACACACACATACATTGATGCACACACACACACTGATACACACTGATATACACACACTGATACACACACTACACACACACTGATATACACACAGACACTGATATACACACTCACACACTGATATACACACACTGATATACACACACACATACACTGATACACACACTGATATACACACCAACATTGATACCCACACACACTGATACAAACACACACTGATATACACACCAACACTGATACACACACTGATATACACACACACTGATATACACACTCACACACTGATATACACACACACACTGATACACACATACACTGATACACACACATACACTGATACACACACTGATAAGCACACACACTGACATACACACATACACTGATACACACACATACACTGACACACACAAACTGATATACACACACTGATATATATACACACACACTGATATATACACACACACACTGATACACACACACACTGATACACACACTGATATACACACACACACTGATACACACACACAGACTGATACAGACACTGATACACACACACACTGATATACACGCACACACACTGATATACACACACTGATACACACATACAGTGTTACACACACACTGATATACACACACACACACACTGATACACACAGACACATACAATGATACACACATACACTGACACACACACACAGACTGATACACACACACACACTGATATACACACTCACACACTGATATATACACACACACACACACTGATACACACACTTATATACACACACATACACTGATACACACACACTGATATACACACACACACACACTGATATACACACATACACACACACTGATATACACTGATATACACACACTGATATACACACACACACATTGATACACACACACACTGATACACACACACTGATATATACACACACACATACAATGATACACACACACACTGATACATACACACACATACACTGATACACACACATACACTGATACACACACACACACTGATATACACACACATACACTGATACATACACTTACACTGATATACACACACTGATATACACACACATACACTGATAAATACACACACATACACTGATACATACACTTACACTGATATACACACTGATATAACACACACTGATATATACACACAAATACACTGATACATACACACACACACTGATATACACACACATACACTGATACATACTTACACTGGTATACACACACTGATATACACACACATACACTGATATACACACACTGATATACACACACATACACTGATACATACACTTACACTGATATACACACACATACAGTGATACAAACACACACACTGATATACACACACATACACTGATACATACACTTACACTGATATACACACACATACACTGATACATACACACACATACACTGATACATACACTTACACTTATATACACACACACTGATATACACACAAATACACTGATACATACACACATACACTGATACATACACTTACACTGATATACACACACTGATATACACACAAATACACTGATACATACACACACACTGATATACACACACATACACTGATACATACACTTACACTGATATACACACACATACACTGATACATACACTTACACTGATATACACACACATACAGTGATACCTACACACACACACACACACTGATATACACACACATACACTGATACATACAAAGACTGATATACACACACTGATATACACACACATACACTGATACATACACTTACACTGATATACACACACACTGATATACACACACACTGATATACACACACATACACTGATACATACACACACACTGATACACATGCACACAAGGATATACACACACATACACTGACACACACACTGATACATACACACACACTGATATACACGCACACAAGGATATACATACACATACACTGATACACACACACTGATACACACGCACACACTGATACACACACACTGATACACACACATACTGCTATACTCACACACTGATACACACACATACTGATATACACAAACATACACTGATATACACTGATACACACTCACACACTGATACACACACACACACTGATACACACACACACACTGATATACACACACATACACTGATACACACATACACTGATACACTCACACACATACACTGAAACACACACACACACACACTGATACACACACTGATATACACACCAACACTGATACACACACACATACACTGATGCACACACACACACTGATACACACTGATATACACACACTGATACACATACTACACACACACTGATATACACACACAGACACTGATATACACACTCACACACTGATATACACACACTGATATACACACACACATACACTGATACACACACTGATATACACACCAACACTGATACCCACACTGATACCCACACACACTGATACAAACACACACTGATATACACACCAACACTGATACACACACACTGATATACACACACACTGATATACACACTCACACACTGATATACACACACACACTGATACACACACACACACACACACTGATACACACATACACTGATACACACACACATACACTGATACACACACTGATAAGCACACACACTGATTGTTAGGAATTATTATCCCGGGACAATATTGGAAGATGAGTCTTGGATGAAAACAGTGACCTTCTCAGACGTCTGGGAAACAATTACCAAAATAACACACACAGGCAGGTTATCATTAGCAAAGGTTTCGTTTATTGTGGACCCAAAAGCACAATATATAGACGTGGATACATTTGGGCACACGTGGGCATTTCTGGTGCGTAGCATCATCTTATTGGCCAAGCCTAACACAGTAATATATTTCCTACTGGCCTTATTGGCATGCAACATAACATATATGAAAAAAAAAGACAGACATGAAGAGGAGGAGAAAAAAATGTATTTTGCAGCTTACAGGAAATCATGTAGGCAGTATATTGGTCATGGAACTTAGCTCTGAGCGTTGTGGTTAGGAAGCAGGTGTGGAACACAGGCAGAACAGACAGAAACTTATGTTAGCAAAATAATTTTAGCAAAATTACAAGTGGTGTGAAATAAGTACATAGGTAAAGTGTGCAACACAAATAAGTGATGTTCCCTGACACTGACATACACACATACACTGATACACACACATACACTGACACACACAAACTGATATACACACACTGATATATATACACACACACACTGATATACACACACACACACTGATACACACACACACACTGATACACACACACACTGATATACACACACACACTGATACACACACACACACACTGATACACACACTGATACACACACACACTGATATACACACACACACTGATATACACACACTGATACACACACACACACATACAATGTTACACACACACACTGATATACACACACACACACACACTGATACACACAGACACATACAATGATACACACATACACTGACACACACACACAGACTGATACACACACACACACTGATATACACACTCACACACTGATATATACACACACACACTGATACACACACTTATATACACACACATACACTGATACACACACACACTGATATACACACACACACACACTGATATACACACATACACACACACACACACTGATATACACACACTGATATACACACACACACACACACTGATACACACGCACTGATATATACACACACACATACAATGATACACACACACACTGATACATACACACACATACACTGATACACACACATACACTGATACACACACACACACACACACACTGATATATACACACACACAATGATACACACACACACTGATACACACGCACACACTGATATACACGCATATACACTGATATACACACACATAAACTGATATACACACACATACACTGATACACACACACACTGATATACACATACACACTGATATATACACACATACACTGATATACAAACACATACACTGATATACACACACATACACTGATATACACACACACACACTGATACACACACACACTGATATACACACAAAACCCACATTTCTTCTATAAGGTACGACAAGTCCACGGATTCATCCTTTACTTGTGGGATATTATCCTCCTACTAACAGGAAGTGGCAAAGAGCACCACAGCAGAGCTGTCTATATAGCTCCTCCCTTAGCTCCACCCCCAGTCATTCGCTTTGCCTACTCTAAGTACTAGGAAGGGTAAAGTGAAAGAGGTGATAAAATATTAGTTTTTAATTTCTTCAAGCAAGAGTTTTTTGTTTTAAATGGTACCGGTGTGTACTATTTACTCTCAGGCAGCAGATGGATGAAGACTTCTGCCTGGGGAATGATGATCTTAGCATTTGTAACTAAGATCCAGTGCTGTTCCCACAGAGGCTGAGGAGTACAAGAAACTTCAGTGTGAGGAACGTTTTCATGCTATAAGCAGTGAGGTATGTTCAGTCATTTTTTCTGGAGAGACTGTGTATTTCAGAAAGGCTGACAGTATCCCCATGAGGGTAAGGGTAAAATTACTAAGCTTGCATAAGGGGCTAATTACAAAAATGGTTGAAGGTTTTGAATGTTTGTGGGCAAACGTTTTATGAACTGGGAGTGCTGTTAACGTTTTGGCAATAACGATTTTTGGGCAACTTTATTGAGGGTACACTTGGCTTATTTTTTGGGTCTTAGAACCCACATGGCTAGTTTCTTTGAGGCTGTAGAGACATCGAGTGAGATGGGCCGGGCCTATTTGTTTTCACTCAGCAAGCAGCAAGCTCCAACTCCTGAGGGCCCTTGTGGATGTTTTGGGCCAAATCAAAGCTTTAACCCCATATTTACTATCCCTGAGGGCAGGTAGGCACCACAGCAGGGCTGTGGCAAGGTGCTGGGGGTGTTTTTCTGGATTTAGGCCTAATTTCAATCTGGTTTGCACATTAAAGGGTTAAATGTTACATTTCCTTGTGGGGCAAACTTAACTACACATATTGAGTCTGCTTGCAAAAATGTGAAAAATTTGGTGCATTTTAAAGCAGTTTTGCAGAACGTGTATGCTTTTTTTCTCTTAAAGGCGCAGTACCGTTTTTTAAGATTGTTATTTTTTTCACTAAATAAAGTGTTTTCATGCTTGTTTGTAGTCATTACTAGCCGGTTCCACATGTCTGACATTGAGGAAAGTCATTGTTCAATATGTTTAGAAGCCATTGTGGAACCCCCACTTAGAATGTGTCCCTCATGCACTGAAAGGTCAATAAATTGCAAAGAACATATTTTAGCTACTAAAAGTATGTCGCAAGATGATTCTCAACAGCATGTACAACCAGAGACGGTTGTAGAAAAAGTGTACACTTAAATAGCACTATCCTCATGTATTAGATTAAATGTGTGTGGCATGGTGTGTATATGTAAAAAAAATGACACATTAAAAATTAAACTTTAATAGTATAAATTAAAAATTGTGCACACTTAAAAACCCTGCAACTCGTAGTTGTATTGTATAATACGTCTGTAAATAACCAGACAAAGTAAGGTATAAATATGTTATCAGATAACCTTTAATATCTCCACCTGAGGAATGTACTGGTTGTGTAGTCGGTTAAACCAAATTATATGGAGTACTCGTTAATGGAACTACATTGGTTAGTTATGCTAACCCCTTAGTTTGATAATTAAGTTGTGTACACACCATCTACACTTATAGGTTTAGTGTCCTAGGATCTAGGGTCAGAACTAGGTTCTGTGATACCGTTAGAACCATTTTATACAATCATTGTGAACACATAATTATTTGTACTACAGTTTTTTGTCCACTTAGTAGTATATGAACCTAAAACAATTGAGATTAGGTACTGAAACCGCTTGATAGCATATTATAAACAAAAAATGATTATTATATTTAGATAACATGTGATCTAATATTTTTCATAAATAATCTTATATTGCTTATGCAAACATTCCATAGTATAGGTATCTCATAAGTATAAAGTAGAAATACCAAAGAGTGTGTTTTCGATGTTATTTTGCCGTTGAGCGCTACTGTAGGAGGATTAGTATTAAAGGAACATTCTGGTCAAAATTTAAATGCACATAGATGAATTACATCTTTGAATAGAAACAAATTTGCAATATAGATGTATTGGCAAAAATTATTCTAGTAAAAGTTATCACTGTTTTAGTGTTAACATTTTTCTCTGCATGTGCACGTGAAGTATAAATAGATATTCTCAAAGCACCGGCAATTTAAATACTGCAGTTGTTTAGATCATCAGTGGGGCTTGTATCATGTCAGCACTTAACAAATTTAGTCATTACCAGATGTTAAAAGCACCTTAGGCTCTCTGAGCAAGTGCTTTGTTTAAAATGCTGGTGCACGGTGCATACTTAAATACACTTTTGAAACAGCTATAGCTTTTATTAGAAGCATTTTTGCTAATGCATGTATATTAAAAAAATGCTTCTATTCAAAACTACAATGAATCCATGTAAAGTAAATTTTTGGCTGGAATGTCCCTTTAATATGAGAAAAGTTCTTCGGCGTACAGAGAGCAGGCACTCAATTGAAATTTGTGAGATTATCTTGTTAACCTGATAACATATAGGAAGCGGAACTTACTTAAATGCTTAGTATAAATGCAATGGTAACATAGTATCAAATTGGATACAAGGTTGCTTTATCATTAGTAGTAACTAATAAAATGCTACCATTGCTATAGTATCACCATAACAATGCTTATGATTATGTGGTCAGGTTAGAATACGGCTTGTTACACAAATGATAGTGTGTTAATGTATGCTGCAGATAAAAGGATGGTATTCTTGCATCCGAATGTTTTGCCCTTAAAATGGCATGTTGGCAACACACTGTCAGTGTACTTATATAAAGTTAATGTGTAAAACTCTGTGATGTTTAGAAAGCACAGCTTTTTAAATTGTTGCATACAAATAGTTAGGAGACATAGTATCGTATTCTATGTGAAAATGTCTTGCTGGTGTTTATAGTAAATGCCTTTGTATTACTGTAATTATAATATCAAAGTATTGTTAGCTATAAATGTACAAACAAATAGCTTGTTAGATTATATTATATTTTTGTATACTGTAGATATCAAAATGATATTAATGCATCAGAATATTTAACCTCAGTGGCATCCTAATAATAAGCAATCAGTTTGAATATACAAAAATATTGTATTAGTTCTATAATGTTTGCAGAGCAGAACGTTTTAACTTGTGATTTATAAGTAATACAGTAACTTAATATTCCAATTACTGTGAAGTTGCTTTACATCAAAATAAGTGTATCGCTATGTATCGCCATTAATTCAAATACATGCAGAGATTTTTTGCTGTGTGTTTATGACGGCAGCCTGATACTACTTGTAACATATACAAAGATATTAGCTACGTTTGAACTTGCGGCTCTGTGTTTTTAAAGTATAGTGAGTGACAGCCTAATTTCCGGATACAATGCTCCTTGGTATTTAACGGTACTGTTTGTTTGTAGGAAATATCTTTGCTTGCTATTGTTCTGTTAATATACAATCATTCAAATTAGTTAGAGCAAAGAGTATTTTCCGCAGTGGTCTCTAAGATTACAGAGCAGATATTTGTCAAAAACAGTGTGAGACATAAGTCTCAAATGTTAGGTACTACAATACCTCCTGGTGAGATTATCTATCTGATTAAATCTGAGAATACATGATCGTCAGCTCAGATATATATTGTAACAACGAACTAGTATGACTAGATTCAAAACTGAGGGGTCCCAATTCCCCCTGCTCATGACATGTTTCACCGGGTATACCGGCTTTTTCGAAGGCAGGATGTTTCTCAGTCAGAAGGGAATCAGGTTATGCCATCTAATTCTCCCCAAGTGTCACAACTATTAACGCCCGCACAAGCGACGCCAAGTACTTCTAGTGCGTCTAATTCTTTCACCCTGCAAGATATGGCCGCAGTTATGAATACTACCCTCACAGAGGTTTTATCTAAGCTGCCTGGGTTGCAGGGGAAGCGCAGTAGGTCTGGTGTGAGAACAAATGCTGAGCCCTCTGATGCTTTATTAGCCATATCCGATGTACCCTCACAATGTTCTGAGTTGGGGGTGAGGGATTTTCTGTCTGAGGGAGAGATTTCTGATTCAGGAAAGATGTTCCCTCAGATAGACTCAGATATGACGGCTTTTAAATTTAAACTAGAACACCTCCGCTTATTGCTCAGGGAGGTTTTAGCGACTCTGGATGATTGTGACCCTATTGTAGTTCCAGAGAAATTGTGTAAAATGGACAGATTTCTCGAGGTTCCTGCCTACACTGATGTTTTTCCGGTCCCTAAGAGGATTTCGGACATTGTTACTAAGGAGTGGGATAGACCAGGTATTCCGTTCGCTCCCCCTCCTACTTTTAAGAAAATGTTTCCCATATCAGACACCATATGCGGGACTCGTGGCAGACGGTCCCTAAGGTGGAGGGAGCTATTTCTACCCTGACTAAGCTTACAACTATACCTATTGAGGACAGTTGTGCTTTCAAAGATCCTATGGATAAAAAATTAGAGGGTCTCCTAAAGAAAATATTTGATCATCAGGGTTTTCTTCTCCAACCTATAGCGTGCATTGTTCCTGTAACTACTGCAGCTGCTTTTTGGTTCGAGGCTCTGGAGGAGGCTCTTCAGGTTGAGACCCCATTAGATGATATTCTGGATAGAATCAGGGCTCTCAAGCTAGCTAATTCTTTCATTACAGATGCCGCTTTTCAACTGGCTAAATTAGCGGCAAAGAATTCAGGTTTTTCCATTTTAGCGCGTAGAGCGTTATGGCTTAAGTCTTGGTCTGCTGATGTGTCATCAAAATCTAAGCTTTTAGCCATCCCTTTCAAGGGTAAGACACTATTCGGGCCTGAACTGAAAGAGATCATTTCAGACATCACTGGAGGGAAAGGCCATGCCCTTCATCAGGATAAGACAAATAAGATGAGGACCAAACAAAATATTCGTTCCTTTCAAACTTCAAAGGTGGTCCCTCTACTTCTTCCCCTGCTGCAAAGCAAGAGGGGAATTTTGTTCAATCCAAATCAGTCTGGAGACCTAACCAGACTTGGAACAAGGGTAAACAGGTCAAGAAGCCCGCTGCTGCCACCAAGACAGCATGAAGGGGTAGCCCCCGATCCGGGACTGGATCTATTTGGGGGCAGACTTTCTCTCTTTGCTAAGGCTTGGGCAAAAGATGTTCAGGACTCCCTGAGCTTTAGAAATCGTAACCCAGGGGTATCTTCTTGATTTCAAAGATTCTCCTCCAAGGGGGAGATTCCATCTTTCTCAATTGTCTGTAACAGACAGAAAAGGAGATGTTGGAAACAGAGAATTATAGGCCAGAAATTCAGTTAAATATAATTCATATAAGGCACAGTTCAGTAAATATATGTATAAATTGGAGGAGCCTGTGGCCAGAGTTCATAACTTAGTAAGTAAATATGTATACTGGTATCAGTGGTGTACGTGACAAAATTACCCACCAGCTGTCCAAATAAAACTTCCAATAAAGCCGCCAAGACGTGGGCGTTAGGACCGCTGTCTGCCGACAGTAGCGTGAAATCACCAGTGTCAAAATATATTCATGTATTCATATATGGCTTGCCTCCCAGCTACATTTGTATACGCACAAAAAATATATATCTAGATATATATATTTTTTGTGCATATACAAATGTAATTACAATATTCTGAGTAATGAGGTGTGCACTTTCACTTTTTTACCGCTTAACCAAAAGTTTGTATAATTTATTTATTTTTGTATAAATGTTTAGGTAACTCTTTGTCAGTAATTTATTATGCATTTTCATATAGAGGGCTGTTCTATCCCTTCCCTACATGGTGTTTCAGGTATTAAGGGTTAAACTATTGAGTTCTAATCAGCTGTGTTCAATCTTGTTTTTTGTTTTAACCAATGGCTGTGGAATGGGGATTATTTAAGTTTATACCTCTGTCTGCTTTAGTTAAGCTATGATTATGGCTCCTGCCGAAACGCGTATGCTTTATTTCACAGCTGTTTCTTGAACCTTTGCACTTTTGTGTGTTTTTATGGTGGAGTTACTATGGACTTTTAATTACCCAATTGGGTGAAATAAATGCTATGTTTTATATATTATGGATTGGCTCAATTCCTCTTTTCTCTAATATGTCAATTGTCTGTAAACCAGAGAAAAAGAGAGGCGTTCTTACGCTGTGTAGAAGACCTATATACCATGGGAGTGATCTGCCCAGTTCCGAAAAAAGAACAGGGGCAAGGGTTCTACTCCAATCTGTTTGTGGTTCCCAAAAAAGAGGGAACCTTTAGACCAATTTCGATCTCAAGATCCTAAACATATTCCTCAGAGTCCCATCCTTCAAGATGGAGACCATTCAGACTATTTTACTAATGATCCAGGAGGGTCAATATATGACCACCGTGGACTTAAAGGATGCGTATCTACACATCCCTATCCACAAAGATCATCCCAGTTCCTCAGATTCGCCTTTCTGGACAAGCATTACCAGTTTGTGGCTCTTCCCTTCGGATTGGCCACAGCTCCCAGAATTTTCACAAAGGTGCTAGGGTCCCTTCTGGCGGTTCTAAGGCCGCGAGGCATAGCTGTGGCGCCTTATCTGGACGACATCTTAATTCAGGTGTCGACTTACCAACTAGCCGGGTCTCAGGGAAAACAGGCCTGAGGAAACAGGGTTATCCCTGAGAAACGCATCACTATTATCTCTGTACATACAAGGAGATTTGCCTTTCAAACACACCCAGCTGTATTTTGATGCACTGATGGTATTTTTATTCTTGCACAATAAAATACTTGTTTTAATTTTTATACAAGCCTGGTGTTAGTGTGGCATTTCACTTGCAAGTAACCTAAGGGCTGTTTAGCCTTTCTCCCCTCTTCACTCCAGTTCCTTTCTGCTGAAAGTGACCCAGGCAAGGGTCACGGTTGGGATAACAAGAACCATAGGATATCACGACGGGGATTCCCTTGTACAGCCAGCTGGTTTGCTGTGAAAATACCAGCCTGTTCCTATAGGCACAATTGAGTGCCTTCACGTTTGTGAGTATCTTCTTTGTTTGTTGTCTATTCTGGAAAATGCAGAGGTCAAAAAGCTTTGGCTACCTCTCTTTCTTTTTGACTGAAAAGCATCATCCGTTTGGCATACGAGACTGCTGGACAGCAGCCTCATGAAAGGATTACAGCTCACTCTACTAGAGCGGTGGCTTCCACATGGGCTTTTAAAAATGATGCTTCTGTTGAACAGATTTGTAAGGGTGCGACTTGGTCTTCGCTTCATACCTTTTCCAAATTTTACAAATTTGATACTTTTGCTTCTTCGGAGGCTATTTTTGGGAGAAAAGTTCTTCAAGCAGTGGTGCCTTCTGTTTAACCATCTGTCATGTCCCTCCCGTTCATCCGTGTCCTGTAGTTTTGGTATTGTATCCCACAAGTAAAGGATGAATCCGTGGACTCGTCGTACCTTATGGAAGAAAAGTAAATTTATGCTTACCTGATAAATTAATTTCTTCTATGGTACGACGAGTCCACGGCCCGCCCTGTCATTTTAAGACAGATTATATTTTTTTATTTTAAATTTCAGTCACCTCTGCACCTTGTAGTTTCTCCTTTTTCTTCCTGTACCTTCGGTCGAATGACTGGGGGTGGAGCTAAGGGAGGAGCTATATAGACAGCTTTGCTGTGGTGCTCTTTGCCACTTCCTGTTAGCAGGAGGATACTATCCCACAGAGATATTAATAGAAGAAGAAATTAATTTTTCAGGTAAGCATAAATTTACTTTTTTCTTAAGTGATTCAGACACAGTGATGTGCAGTCACTAGAGGCAGGTGAGGCAGTGCTTCACCTCTCATATGGGCAAAAATATGTATTTTTTTATGGGCTTTAAAAAAATAAAATAAAAAAATTGCAATTTTTTTCCCCAGCATTTTTTTTTCACAGATACATGTTGTGCAATGGAGAGGCACAAGCAGGTCTGCCCACCATTACACAACATGCTGCGCCACCTACTGGATTAAAGTGGTTAAGCTCATTGCATGTCCCATAATTGCTTATTTGAGGCAGTCCTATTTGGGCTGAACCAATCTAGTGAGAGGCATTAGTCAGTGGAACTTAGGGTTGGGGCTGGATGTTAAATCATATAAAACAAAACAAAAAATGGAAAAAAACTACTTTCATTTATTTTGTTGCTGTGCTGTGAACCTGCTAGCTTTGCTAAAGTGAAAAAGAGAGTTCTGTTCTTCCCCTCTAAGTGCAGTGGAATGTGCCACTGTCCCTTCCTTAATACAGACAGAGGCAGAGCAGGAAGAGATTCAGTGTTTAATCCACATCTTAGTAAGTTCTGCAACCTTAGATTTCACTGAAAGGGATTCTGTTAGTGAAAATTATAATTTAATGAATGTGGTTTAGTATTTTTTGTTTTTTTTACTCTTTAACAGCAGTTGAATGATCGTTTTGGTATTTTGTTTCCTCAACCTTTACACCCACTAACTTAACAGCTTGCCTTCACTTTCTGAACTCTCTGTAGCTCTGCTGTTTTATTACTTAAAAATGCAGTGGTCTCTCTCCCTCCCCCCTTGTGTGTGTCTCTCTCTCTCTCTCTCTATCTATCTATCTATCTATCTATCTATCTATCTATCTATCTATCTATCTATCTATCTCTATCTATCCATCTCTCTCCTTATGTGTTGTTCTCCCCCATGGTCTCTCTGTCTCTCTTCCTCCCCCTCTGACTCTCTCATCCCTTATGTGTCTCTCTAACCCTCTGTGTTTGATTGTGTCTCTCTCTCTTTCTCTAACCCTCTGTGTGTGATTGTGTGTCTCTCTCTCTTTCTCTCCCTCTCTAACCCTCTGTGTGTGTCTCTCTCTCTTTCTCTCTCTATCTCTCTTTCTCTCTCTCTAACCCTCTGTGTGTCTCTCTCTCTTTCTCTCTCTAACCCTCTGTGTGTGTCTCTCTCTCTCTAACCCTCTGTGTGTGTCTCTCTTTCTCTCTCTCTCTAACCCTCTGTGTGTCTCTCTCTCTTTCTCGCTCTAACCCTCTGTGTGTCTCTCTCTCTTTCTCTCTCTCTCTAACCCTCTGTGTGTGTCTTTCTCTCTCTTTCTCTCTCTTTCTCTCTCTAATCCTCTGTGTATGTGTTTCTGTCTACCTTTTATTGATTTAATTAATGAATTGGTAGTGCCATCTGATGGTGTGGCTTTATTTAAAGGGGTGGGGTCAAGCGCCCCACCATCTTTCAATTTCACCATAATTTGCAGCATTAAAGTAAAAAGTATGTTTTAAACATATTTTAATGGGGATGGATTTCTAGATCTCATAATCAGAGCAAGCATTTTGTTATCTGGCAAGTGTTTCTGTTACAATCCTTTAGACTAAAATCAGATGTTTACTAAGTTGACCAGTTTTCCAAGACACCATTTAAAGGGACATGAAACCCATATGTTTTCTTTCATGATTTAGAAAGAACATGCAATTTAAATAACTTTCCAATTTACATCTAATATCTAATTGTCTTCATTCTTTTGATATCCTTTGTTGAAAATCATATCTAAATATGCTCAGTAGCTGCTGATTGGTGGCTGCACATACATACCTCATGTGATTGGCTCAACCATGTGCATTGCTATTTCTTCAACAAAGGATATCTAAAGAATGAAGGCGTATCCAAGCCAAAGCCTCACCAGCCTCTGACGTCACTGCACGTCACTGTTCAGACAGAACAATGTACATCTATTATCAAATTTACTTCATTCTTTGTTGAAGAGATATCTAGATAGGTAGCGTGCACATTTCTGGTACAGTACATGACGGGAAACACTGCTTCCACCTTGTGCTCAAAAAAAGCATACCAACAAAACTTAGTCAGTTTGTAGGGGGTTTCTTCTCCCACCACCTCTTTAACAGCAGCAAATAATAAGGTATCTTATTAATGACAATGTGCTCTGAGTTAACTGTGCAGAGTCCTCCTACTCACGTAACTGTACAGTCCTCCTATTCACGTAACTGCACAGAGTCCTCCTACTCACATAACTGTGCAGTCCTCCTACTCACATAACTGTGCAGTCCTCCTACTCAAATTACTGTGCAGAATCCTCCTACTCACGTAACCGTGCAGTCCTCCTATTCACATAACTGCACAGAGTCCTCCTACTCACGTAACTTTGCAGAGTCCTCCTCCTCACATAACTGTGCAGTCCTCCTCCTCACATAACTGTGCAGTCCTCCTACTCACATAACTGTGCAGAGTCTTCCTACTCACATAACTGTGCAGAGTCCTCCTACTCACATAACTGTGCAAAGTCCTCCTACTCACATACCTCTCTAACAGCAGCAAATAAGGTATCTTATTAATGACAATGTGCTCTGAGTTAACTGTGCAGCGTCCTCCTACTCACATAACTGTGCAGTCCTCCTATTCACGAAACTGTGCAGTCCTCCTATTCACGTAACTGTACAGTCCTCCTATTCACGTAACTGCACAGAGTCCTCCTACTCACATAACTGTGCAGTCCTCCTACTCACATAACTGTGCAGTCCTCCTACTCACATAACTGTACAGTCCACCTATTCACGTAACGCAGAGTCCTCCTACTCACGTAACTGTGCAGAGTCCTCCTACTCACGTAACTGTGCTGTCCTCCTACTCACATAATTGTGCAGTCCTCCTACTCACGTAACTGTACAGTCCTCCTATTCATGTAACTGCACAGAATCCTCCTACTCACATAACTGTGCAGAGTCCTCCTACTCACGTAACTGTGCAGAGTCCTCCTACTCACGTAACTGTGCAGAGTCCTCCTACTCACGTAACTGTGCAGTTCTCCTACTCACATAACTGTGCAGTCCTCCTACTCACATAAATGTATAGAGTCCTCCTACTCACATAAATGTACAGAGTCCTCCTACTCACATAACTGTGCAGTCCTCCTACTCACATAACTGTGCACAGTCCTCCTACTCACATAACTGTGCAGTCCTCCTACTCACATAACTGTGCAGTCCTCCTACTCACATAACTGTGCAGAGTACTTCTTCTCACATAACTGTGCAGTCCTCCTACTCACATAACTGTACAGTCCTCCTACTCACGTACCTGCGCAGAGTCCTCCTACTCACATAACTGTGCAAAGTCCTCCTACTCACATAACTGTGCAGTCCTCCTACTCACATAACTGTGCAGTCCTCCTACTCAAATTACTGTGCAGAATCCTCCTACTCACGTAACCGTGCAGTCCTCCTATTCACATAACTGCACAGAGTCCTCCTACTCACGTAACTTTGCAGAGTCCTCCTCCTCCTCACATAACTGTGCAGTCCTCCTCCTCACATAACTGTGCAGTCCTCCTACTCACATAACTGTGCAGAGTCTTCCTACTCACATAACTGTGCAGAGTCCTCCTACTCACATAACTGTGCAAAGTCCTCCTACTCACATACCTCTCTAACAGCAGCAAATAAGGTATCTTATTAATGACAATGTGCTCTGAGTTAACTGTGCAGCGTCCTCCTACTCACATAACTGTGCAGTCCTCCTATTCACGAAACTGTGCAGTCCTCCTATTCACGTAACTGTACAGTCCTCCTATTCACATAACTGCACAGAGTCCTCCTACTCACATAACTGTGCAGTCCTCCTACTCACATAACTGTGCAGTCCTCCTACTCACATAACTGTGCAGTCCTCCTAATCACGTAACTGTACAGTCCACCTATTCACGTAACGCAGAGTCCTCCTACTCACGTAACTGTGCAGAGTCCTCCTACTCACGTAACTGTGCTGTCCTCCTACTCACATAATTGTGCAGTCCTCCTACTCACGTAACTGTACAGTCCTCCTATTCATGTAACTGCACAGAATCCTCCTACTCACATAACTGCGCAGAGTCCTCCTACTCACGTAACTGTGCAGAGTCCTCCTACTCACGTAACTGTGCAGAGTCCTCCTACTCACGTAACTGTGCAGTTCTCCTACTCACATAACTGTGCAGTCCTCCTACTCACATAAATGTATAGAGTCCTCCTACTCACATAAATGTACAGAGTCCTCCTACTCACATAACTGTGCAGTCCTCCTACTCACATAACTGTGCACAGTCCTCCTACTCACATAACTGTGCAGTCCTCCTACTCACATAACTGTGCAGTCCTCCTACTCACATAACTGTGCAGAGTACTTCTTCTCACATAACTGTGCAGTCCTCCTACTCACATAACTGTACAGTCCTCCTACTCACGTACCTGCGCAGAGTCCTCCTACTCACATAACTGTGCAAAGTCCTCCTATTCACATACCTCTCTAACAGCAGCAAATAAGGTATCTTATTAATGACAATGTGCTCTGAGTTAACTGTGCAGAGTCCTCCTCCTCCTCACATAACTGTGCAGTCCTCCTATTCACAAAACTGTGCAGTCCTCCTATTCACGTAACTGTACAGTCCTCCTATTCACGTAACTGCACAGAGTCCTCCTACTCACGTAACTGAGCAGTCCTCCTACTCACATAACTGTGCAGTCCTCCTCACATAACTGTGCAGTCCTCCTACTCACATAACTGTGCAGTCCTCCTAATCACGTAACTGTACAGTCCACCTATTCACGTAACTGTGCAGAGTCCTCCTACTCACGTAACTGTGCAGAGTCCTCCTACTCACGTAACTGTGCAGAGTCCTCCTACTCACATAATTGTGCAGTCCTCCTACTCAGGTAATTGTACAGTCCTCCTATTCATGTAACTGCACAGAATCCTCCTACTCACGTAACTGTGCAGAGTCCTCCTACTCACGTAACTGTGCAGAGTCCTCCTACTCACGTAACTGTGCAGAGTCCTCCTACTCACGTAACTGTGCAGTTCTCCTACTCACATAACTGTGCAGTCCTCCTACTCACATAAATGTATAGAGTCCTCCTACTCACAAAAATGTACAGAGTCCTCCTACTCACATAACTGTGCAGTCCTCCTACTCAGATAACTGTGCAGTCCTCCTACTCACATAACTGTGCACAGTCCTCCTACTCACATAACTGTGCAGTCCTCCTACTCACATAACTGTGCAGTCCTCCTACTCACATAACTGTGCAGAGTACTCCTTCTCACATAACTGTGCAGTCCTCCTACTCACATAACTGTGCTGACTCCTCCTACTCACATAACTGTGCAGTCCTCCTACTCACATAAATGTACAGAGTCTTCCTACTCACATAACTGTGCAGTCCTCCTACTCACATAACTGTACAGTTCTACTCACATAACTGTGCACAGTCCTCCTACTCACATAACTGTGCAGTCCTCCTACTCACATAACTGTGCAGTCCTCCTACTCACATAACTGTGCAGTCCTCCTACTCACATAACTGCAGTCCTCCTACTCACATAACTGTGCAGAGTCCTCCTACTCACGTAACTGTGCAGAGTCCTCCTACTCACGTAACTGTGCAGAGTCCTCCTTCTCACATAACTGCACAGTGTCAGTATATGGCCGGGTTATGATACAATATATTTAATAATGATTCTTTAAAATAAACCCTCAATCAATATGCATATATTAGAAACCATAAAATTAATATAAATTCCTGAATTCTTTTTATTAGTTAATATTTATAGACACATTAAAATATATTTGTAGGAGCAAGAATATGAATCAATACTATACACATTTAAAAACTATTAAAATATGCTATGCAAAGTTCATAAAAGTTGCCTTGTTCACAAATCAGAGTTACATTTAAAATGTCACAATGAGACTAAAATATAAGCCACTAAACATTCAGCAATACAATCAGCTATTTAGCCACAATTTATCCTATATAATTCCAATTTAAAACATCAGAAATTGTATATATTATTTGTGCCAATAACCAAATTCTATGCCAATTTATCTAAGCTGAATTAAATTCTTACACCTAGATTTAGAGTTCTGCGTTAGCCGTCAAAAGCAGCGTTAAGGACTCCTAACGCTGCTTTTGACCGCCCGCTGGTATTTAGAGTCAGGCAGGAAAGGGTCTAACGCTCACTTTCAAGCCGCGACTTTTCCATACCGCAGATCCCCTTACGCCAATTACGTATCCTATCTTTTCAATGGGATCTGCCTAACGCTGGTATTTGGAGTCTTGGCTGAAGTGAGCAGTACACCCTCTACCGACAAGACTCCTAACGCCAAAAAAAGTCAGTAGTTAAGAGCTTTATGGGCTAACACCGGTTTATAAAGCTCTTAACTACTGTGCTCTAAAGTACACTAACACCCATAAACTACCTATGTACCCCTAAACCGAGGTCCCCCCACATCGCCGCCACTATAATAAATATTTTTAACCCCTAATCTGCCGACCGCACATCGCCGCCACCTACATTATCCCTATGAACCCCTAATCTGCTGCCCCTTACACCGCCGACCCCTATATTATATTTATTAACCCCTAATCTGCCCCCCCAAAGTCTCCGCTACCTTACCTACACTTATTAACCCCTAATCTGCCGATCGGACCTCACCGCCACTATAATAAATGTATTAACCCCTAAACCGACGCACTCCCGTCTCACAAACACTATAATAAATAGTATTAACCGCTAATCTGCTCTCCCTAACATCACCGCCACCTAACTTCAAGTATTAACCCCTAATCTTCCGACCAGACCTTGCCGCTACTCTAATAAATGTATTAACCCCTAAAGCTAAGTCTAACCCCAACCCTAACAACCCCCTAAATTAAATATAATTTTAATCTAACAAAATAAATTAACTCTTATTAACTAAAGTATTCCTATTTAAAACTAAATACTTACCTGTAAAATAAACCCTAATATAGCTACAATATAACGAATAATTATTATTAGTAGCTATTTTAGGATTTATATTTATTTTACAGGCAACTTTGTATTTATTTTAACTAGGTACAATAGCTATTAAATAGTTATTTACTATTTAATAGCTACCTAGTTAAAATAAGTACAAAATTACCTGTAAAATAAATCCTAACCTAAGTTACAATTAAACCTAACACTACACTATCAATAAATTAATTAAATAAATTACCTACAATTACATACAATTAAATAAACTAAACTAAATTACAAAAAAAATAAACACAAAATTAAAAAAAAAAAAAAAAGATTACAAGAATATTAGGCTAATTACACCTACTCTAAGCCCCCTAATAAAATAAAAAAGCCCCCCAAAATAATAAAGGTCCCTACCCTATTCTAAATTAAAAAGTAATCGGCTCTTTTACCAGCACTTAAAAGGGCTTTTTGCGGGGCATGCCCCAAAGTAATCCGCTCTTTTGCCTGTAAAAAAAATACAACCCCCCCCAACATTAAAACCCACCACCCACATACCCCTACTCTAACCCAAACCCCCCTTAAATAAACCTAACACTACCCCCCTGAAGATCTCCCTACCTTGAGCCGTGTTCACCCAGCCGGGCCGAAGTCTTCATCCGATGGGGCAGAAGAGGACATCCAGACCGGCAGAAGTCTTCATCCTATCCGGGCAGAAGAGGACATCCAGACCGGCAGACATCTTCATCCAAGCGGCATCTTCTATCTTCATCAATCCGGAGCGGAGCCATCTTCTTTCCAGCCGACGCGGATCCATCCTTCTTCACCGATGCCTACTCGCCGAATGAAGGTTCCTTTAAATGACTTCATCCAAGATGTTCCGATCAGCCAATAGTATGCAAGCTCAATCTGATTGGCTCATTGGATCAGCCAATCGGATTGAACTTGAATCTGATTGATCAGATTTTTCCTACCTTAATTCTGATTGGCTGATAGAATCCTATCAGCCAATCGGAATTCGAGGGATGCCATCTTGGATGACGTCATTTAAAGGAACCTTCATTCGGCGAGTAGGCGTCGGTGAAGAAGGATGGATTCGCGTTGGCTGGAAAGAAGAGGGCTCCGCTCCGCATGGATGAAGATAGAAGATGCCGCTTGGATGAAGATGTCTGCCGGTCCGGATGTCCTCTTCTGCCCGGATAGGATGAAGACTTCTGCCGGTCTGGATGTCCTCTTCTGCCCCATCGGATGAAGACTTCGGCCCAGCTGGGTAAACATGGCTCAAGGTAGGAAGATCTTCAGGGGGTAGTGTTAGGTTTATTTAAGGGGGGTTTGGGTTAGAGTAGGGGTATGAGGGTGGTGGGTTTTAATGTTGGGGGGTTGTATTTTTTTTTACAGGCAAAAGAGTGGATTACTTTGGGGCATGCCCCGCAAAAAGCCCTTTTAAGGGCTGGTAAAAGAGCGGATTACTTTTTAATTTAGAATAGGGTAGGGACCTTTATTATTTTGGAGGGCTTTTTTTTTATTATTAGGGGGCTTAGAGTAGCTGTAATTAGCCTAATATTCTTGTAATCTTTTTTTTATTTTTTGTAATTTAGTGTTTGTTTGTTTTTGTAATTTAGTTTAGTTTATTTAATTGTATGTAATTGTAGGTAATTTATTTAATTAATTTATTGATAGTGTAGGTTTAATTGTAACTTAGAATTGAAAAATAAGGTAGGGAGGGAATTCAATCCTATATATGTGGACCCCAAAATAGTTAACAATAAATATATAGTATATAATAGGGTAATCTTACCCATATACTCCTAAATTAGCTAGTTACTGAAATATAGTGGGGGGTGCTCATTATCCGGGTAAATAGGTAGAAAAAAAACAAAAAAGTAATGGATAAACCAGAGCACTCTTATATATCAATGAATAGGAATGTAGAACAGTGAGGTAATATGCAGTGGGTATGAAATAAAACTTAACATTTAATTGTATTATTAAAAAGGTAGTAATAACTACCTGTGTGGTGTATTAAAAGACTGTATTGTAGTACAGTAGAGCTGGCAAGCCTAGGATAATATCCTTAAAGACGTAGCTGCATACAATGTAACCATAAGTAAACTTATATAGAGAAAAGGAAGATAGTCTGCTGCAAAAACACCATAATATGCTCACGGATTGCACTGAAAACTATTCTAGAAAGAGGACAAGCCCCACAACAAATTATACTAAACTGGTGCAATGCTGGAGCGGTGTGTATTGCAGCAGAAATTCCAATACAACAATTAGGATAAGGAACAGAGTATAGAGCTAAAACCGTCTGTAAGGCTGCAGAGCTCTAAATTAAGCGCCTGATGCGCATTTCGCCATATGCTGGCTTTATCAAAGGCTAACCCGACTGGGTAAAGCCTCACTGCTTATACGTAGTGTGTTGGCCAATCAAAGGGGTGTTGATCCTACACACCCCTTTCTTAACGTGCACGTAGGCGTCACTCCTCATTGGTTCTGTTATACCACATGACTCCAGTCCGGTGTGAGTCACATGGGGCAGGATTAGTTTTGACAGCGCTTGCGATTGTAAATACAATCAGCGCTTAGAATAAAAGACAATACACATTGTGTAAGTTAAGGGTATCATATGAGGAATCATATACTGGGTAATCAGTCTATTCTATTGTTATATCAGTCCACACTTATGAAGTTTAAATAGGTGAAATCGATATATGTATACACGGGCTATTTACAAAAGTATAATATTTCAGTTTCATAAATAAAGATCTGATTGTAATAGCTGTTACATTACTATGTATAACCATGATTATTAGGTGCCCCTATAGTTTTTTAGGGTATGACCATAATCATATTAGGTATGTACATTTAGAATTGACAGCGCTGATTGTCGTATGTTCATTCCGTACTCAAACATAAATAGACATCAGATCAGCTGCTGATGGTTGTCTCATACAGACCCTATATTATTCATTAATCATATAATGACAGAATTCTTAAAGTTCGCACTCCTGACGTTTTGTCCATTAAGATTAGTAATTCCATATGTACAGGGATACAATTAATTACGTGTATATATAATTAATTAGTAAGGAATAAGCAACTAGTTATTAGTCTTCATTGTTAAGACCTCTATACAAAACCGGATTTCATAACTTAATATATCAGCTAATAGTGGTTGAAAGAACAGTTGAGATATATTTCACTAAAAGTGTTTGTATATTATAATAAATCGCTTGTTAAGGTATTTCTCATCATATATATATATCAAAGGATAAGTAAAAGATTGAGGTCAATTATTTGTAATGTCGATGTTATTCCCATTTATTATTCCACCAAAGGATAAAAGAGAGTAAGGTCAGTCCATTAGATGGTAAAAATTATCCAAATTGATAAATACAGTGAAGTCAAAGCCTGATAATGAAATAAAATGTCTCTATATTAATGATCCATCGTTATTGAAGTTAGACAGCATAAGTAGTATTCCAATATCCAATTATGGAATGAGAGCGAGGGACATGATAATGCAAACACTGAGAAATTTTTGGATAAAAAAATCAAATTATAGTCTAAATATATGCCTCCAATATCCAAATTTCCACAGATTGAGGTTTTTCTCAAAATGGTGATGACTGATTTCCTCCAATTAAACAATAATGCTAAACGTAATATTAGTAAAATTGAAGAACAATCTTTGAAGGAAATCAATTCTTGGGAAGATGTCCTCATTAAGCCATCTGACAAAGGGGGCAACATAGTGGTATGGAAAAAAGACAAATATGTAATCGAAGCTAAACGACAACTAAATGACAAAACGTGTTATAAATGTCTCTTTTCAAATCCAACAGCACAATTTTTGTGCAAATATAATAGGCTGATTGATAATGCTAAAGATAATAAGTTAATTAGTCTAAGAGAATACTCCTTCTTACAAGTCAAGGCACCAAGAATTGCAACACTCTACTTACTACCCAAGGTTCACAAAAATAAAGAAGGAAGACCGATAGTTCTTTCAACCACTATTAGCTGGTATATTAATTAGCCTGTGTGAGCAAGCAAGCAGATTCCTTGATTTATATCTAAGGGAAATAGTTTGGACTCTACCATCGTACACTAGGGATACTATGGACATTCTCAGTAAATTGAATGACTTAACATTAGAAGATGAGTCAATACTAATTACATGTGATGTTGAATCACTATATACGTCTATCCAACACGAATATGGGTGCAAAGCAGTTGAGTATTTCCTTAGTATGCAATCAAGTGACAAAATGGAACGTAATAAGTTTGTGATAGAATTACTCAAATTTGTATTGAAACACAACTATTTTGTCTTTAATGATTACTTCTATCTCCAAATACAAGGCACTGCCATGGGGTCACCATGCGCACCCACATATGCGAACATCTATCTTGGTTGGTGGGAAAGAGAACATGTCTTTAATGAAAATCTATCAGCGTATACAGAACATATCAATCTATGGTGCCGCTATATAGATGACCTCTTCATAATATGGACAGGTAATTAAACACTCTTCAAAGAGTTCATCTCTATCCTAAATCAAAATACAATGAACCTAAAATTGACTTACAATCTGAGTAAGGAAAAAGAGGAATTTCTTGATGTTTCCATCTATAAGGATGTGAACAATAAGATAAAAACGGATCTTTACAGGAAGGACACAGCAACAAATTCTATCTTACTATATGATAGTTGCCATGCTGTCAGCACTAAAAAAGCAATACCAACTGGAGAATTTCTAAGGATTAAGAGAAATTGCACTGATTTTGAAGTGTTCAACCAAAGAGCCAAGGAACTGAAACTGAGATTGAGAGAAAGGGGTTATAGCCGAAAAACAATACGTGTAGCTTACCAAAGGGCTAAGAGAACTTCACGTGATTCCCTCCTAACTCCCAAGGCTAAAATAAAAAGTACTAACAACGAAAACAGAATTTATGCTTAACTGATAAATTACTTTCTCCAACGGTGTGTCCGGTCCACGGTGTCATCCATTACTTGTGGGATATTCTCCTCCCCCACAGGGAAAGGCAAGGAGAGCACACAGCAAGAGCTGTCCATATAGTCCCTCCCAGGCTCCGCCCCCCCAGTCATTCGACCGACGGTTAGGAGAAAAAAAAGGAGAAACTATAGGGTGCCTTGGTGACTGTAGTGTATAGAGAGAGAAATTTTTCAAACCTGATTAAAAAACCAGGGCGGGCCGTGGACCGGACACACCGTTGGAGAAAGTAATTTATCAGTTAAGCATAAATTCTGTTTTCTCCAACATTGGTGTGTCCGGTCCACGGCGTCATCCATTACTTGTGGGAACCAATACCAAAGCTTTAGGACACGGATGAAGAGAGGGAGCAAATCAGGTTACCTAAACAGAAGGCACCATGGCTTGCAAAACCTTTCTCCTAAAAATAGCCTCCGAAGAAGCAAAAAGTATCAAATTTGTAGAATTTGGCAAAAGTGTGCAGAGAAGACCAAGTTGCTGCCTCACATATCTGATCAACAGAAGCCTCGTTCTTGAAGGCCCATGTGGAAGCCACAGCCCTAGTAGAGTGAGCTGTGATTCGTTCAGGAGGCTGCCGTCTGGCAGTCTCATAAGCCAATCGGATAATGCTTTTCAGCCAGAAAGAAAGAGAGGTAGCAGTAGCTTTTTGTCCTCTCCTCTTACCAGAATAAACGACAAACAAAAAAGAAGTTTTGTATGAAATCCTTTGTTGCTTCTAAATAGAACTTTAAAGCACGGACTACATCTAAATGGTGTAACAAATGTTCCTTCTTTGAAACTGGATTCGGACACAAAGAAGGGACAACTATTTCCTGGTTAATATTCTTGTTGGAAACAACTTTTGGAAGAAAACCAGGCTTGGTACGCAAAACAACCTTATCTGAATGGAACACCAGATAGGGTGGATCACACTGCAAAGCAGATAGTTCAGAAACTCTTCTAGCAGAAGAAATAGCAACCAAAAACAGAACTTTCCAAGATAGTAACTTGATATCTATGGAATGTAAGGGTTCAAATGGAACCCCTTGAAGAACTGAAAAAACTAAATTTAGACTCCAGGGAGGAGTCAAAGGTCTGTAAACAGGTTTGATTCTGACCAAAGCCTGTACAAAAGCTTGTACATCTGGCACAGCTGCCAGTCGTCTGTGTAACAAGACAGATAAAGCAGATCTCTGTCCTTTTAGAGAACTCGCTGACAATCCCTTATCCAAACCTTCTTGTTAGAAAGGAGAGGATCCTGGGAATATTAATCCATGAGAATCCCTTGGATTCACACCAACAGATATATCCTTTCCATATTTTATGGTAAATCCTTCTAGTCACAGGTTTTCTGGCTTGGACCAGAGTATCTATCACTGAATCTGAAAACCCGCGCTTGGATAAAATCAAGCGTTCAATTTCCAAGCAGTCAGCTGGAGAGAAACTAGATTTGGATGTTCGAATAGACCTTGCACTAGAAGATCCTGTCTCAAAGGTAGCTTCCATGGTGGAGCCGATGACATATTCACCAGGTCTGCATACCAAGTCCTGCGTGGCCACGCAGGAGCTATCAGAATCACTGAGGCCTTCTCCTGTTTGATCCTGGCTACAAGCCTGGGAAGGAGAGGGAACGGTGGAAATGCATAAGCTAGGTTGAATGACCAAGGCGTCACTAATGCATCCACTAGAGTCGCCTTGGGATCCCTGGATCTGGACCCGTAGCAAGGAACCTTGAAATTCTGACGAGACGCCATCAGATCCATGTCTGGAATGTCCCATAATTGAGTCAACTGGGCAAAAACCTCCCGGTGGAGTTCCCACTCCCCCGGATGGAAAGTCTGACGACTCAGATAATCCGCCTCCCAGTTGTCTACTCCTGGGATGTGAATTGCAGATAGATGGCAGGAGTGATCCTCCGCCCATTTGATGATCTTGGATACCTCTCTCATCGCCAAGGAACTCTTTGTTCCTCCCTGATGGTTGATGTAAGCTACAGTCGTCATGTTGTCTGACTGGAATCTTATGAATCCGGCCTTCGCTAGTTGAGGCTAAGCCCGGAGAGCATTGAATATCGCTCTCAGTTCCAGGATGTTTATCGGGAGAAGAGACTCTTCCCGAGACCATAGACCCTGAGCTTTCAGGGAATCCCAGACCGCGCCCCAGCCTAATAGACTGGCGTCGGTCGTGACAATGACCCACTCTGGTCTGCGGAAACTCATTCCCTGAGACAGGTGATCCTGTGACAACCACCAACGGAGTGAGTCTCTGGTCATCTGGTCTACTTGAATCTTTGGAGACAAGTCTGTATAGTCCCCATTCCACTGCTTGAGCATGCACAGTTGTAATGGTCTTAGATGAATTTGAGCAAAAGGAACTATGTCCATTGCTGCAACCATCAACCCTACTACTACCATGCACTGAGCTATGGAAGGCTGCAGAATAGAGTGAAGAACTTGACAAGCTTTAGAAGCTTTGACTTTCTGACTTTTGTCAGGAAGATCTTCATTTTTAAAGAATCTATTATCGTTCCCAAGAAGGGAACTCTTGTCGACGGAGACAGGGAACTCTTTTCTACGTTCACCTTCCACCCGTGAGATATGAGAAAGGCTAGAACAATGTCTGTATGAGCCTTTGCTTTGGAAAGAGACGACGTTTGGATTAGAATGTCGTCCAGATAAGGTGCCACTGCAATACCCCTTGGTCTTAGAACCTCTAGAAGGGACCCTAGCACCTTTGTGAAAATCCTTGGATGATCTTTGTGGATAGGAATATGTAGATACGCATCCTTTAAATCCACGGTAGTCATAAATTGACCCTCCTGGATTGTAGATAAAATTGTTCGAATGGTTTCCATTTGAACGATGGAACTCTGAGAAATTTGTTTAGAATTTTTAAATCCAGAATTGGTCTGAAAATTCCCTCTTTTTTGGGAACTACAAACAGATTTGAGTAAAACCCCCGACCTTGTTCCACAGTTGGAACTGGGTGTATCACTCCCATCTTTAACAGGTCTTCTACACAATGTAAGAATGCCTGTCTCTTTATTTGGTTTGAAGATAAGTGAGACATGTGGAACCTTCCTCTTGAGGGTAGTTCCTTGAACTCCAGAAGAAAACCCTGAGAGACTATTTCTAGTGTCCAGGGATCCTGAACATCTCTTGCATAAGCCTGAGCAAAGAGAGAGAGTCTGCCCCCTACTAGATCCGGTCCCGGATCGGGGGCTACCCCTTCATGCTGTTTTGGTAGCAGCAGCAGGCTTCTTGGCCTGTTTACCCTTGTTCCAGCCTTGCATTGATTTCCAAGCTGGTTTAGTCTGGGAAGCGTTACCCTCTTGTCTAGAGGCTGCCGAGTTGGAAGCCGGTCCGTTCCTGAAATTGCGAATGGAACGAAAATTGGACTTATTCTTAGCCTTGAAAGGTTTATCTTGTGGGAGGGCATGGCCCTTTCCCTCAGTGATGTCTGAAATAATCTCTTTCAATTCTGGCCCAAAAAGGGTCTTACCTTTGAAAGGGGTATTAAGCAATTTTGTCTTGGAAGATACATCCGCCGACCAAGACTTTAGCCAGAGCGCTCTACGCGCCCCAATTGTAAACCCTGAATTTTTCGCCGCTAACCTCGCTAACTGCAAAGCGGTGTCTAAAATAAAGGAATTAGCTAACTTAAGTGCGTGAATTCTGTCCATGACTTCCTCATACGGAGTCTCCCTACTGAGCGACTTTTCCAGTTCCTCGAACCAGAACCACGCCGCTGTAGTGACAGGAATAATGCACGAAATAGGTTAAAGGAGGTAACCTTGCTGTACGAAAATCTTTTTAAGCAAACCCTCCAATTTTTTATCCATAGGATCTTTGAAAGCACAATTGTCCTCAATAGGAATGGTCGTGCGCTTGGCTAGAGTAGAAACCGCCCCCTCGACCTTAGGGACTGTTTGCCATGTGTCCTTCCTGGGGTCGACCATAGGGAACAATTTCTTAAATATAGGAGGAGGGACAAAAGGTATGCCTGGCTTCTCCCACTCCTTATTCACTATGTCCGCCACCCGGTTAGGTATCGGAAAAGCATCAGGGTGCACCGGGACCTCAAGGAACTTGTCCATCTTGCACAATTTTTCTGGGTTGACCAGATTGTCACAATCATCCAGAGTAGATAGCACCTCCTTAAGTAATGCGCGGAGATGCTCTAATTTTGATTTAAATGTCACAACATCAGGTTCTGCCTGCTGAGAAATTCTTCCTGTATCAGAAATTTCCCCATCTGACAAACCCTCCCTCACTGCCACTTCAGATTGGTGTGAGGGTATGACAGAAAAATTATCATCAGCGCCCTCCTGCTCTACAGTGTTTAAAACAGAGCAATCGCGCTTTCTCTGAAATGCTGGCATTTTGGATAAAATATTAGCTATGGAGTTATCCATTACTGCCGTCAATTGCTGCATAGTAACAAGCATTGGCGCGCTAGAAGTACTAGGGGTCGCCTGCACGGGCATAACTGGTATAGACACAGAAGGAGATGATGTAGAACTATGTCTACTTCCTTCATCTGAGGAATCATCCTGGGCAACTTTACAATTTGTGACAGTACTGTCCTTACTTTGTTTGGACGCTATGGCACAATTATCACACATATTTGAAGGGGGAACCACATTGGCTACCATACATACAGAACATGATCTATCTGAAGGTACAGACATGTTAAACAGGCTTAAACTGGTTAATAAAGCACAAAAACCGTTTTAAAACAAAACCGTTACTGTCTCTTTAAATGTTAAACAGGGCACACTTTATTACTGAATATGTGAAAAACTATGAAGGAATTATCCAATCTTTACCAAATTTTCACCACAGTGTCTTAATGCATTCAAAGTATTGCACCCCAATTTTCAAGCTGTTAACCCTTAAAATATGGAAACCGGAGCCGTTTTTAATTTTAACCCCCTTACAGTCCCAGCTACAGCCTTTGCTGCGACTTCACCAATCCCAGGGGGTATATGATATCAAATGAAGCCTTCTAGGAACGTTTTTAGTGGATTCCAGACCCACACACATGCAGCTGCATGTATTGAACTCAAAATTAACTGCACAGTAATGGCGCGAAAATGAGGCTCTGCCTTCTACAGAGAAAGGCCCTTCCTGACTGGGAAGGTGTCTTAACAAGTGCCTGGTGCTAAAAAACGTTCCCCAATGTTATAAAAGTGTGAAATTCAATCTCAAACTGCATATAATACTTAAATAAAGCAATCAATTTAGCCCTTAAGAGTGTCTACCAGTGTATAGCCCATAATAAGCCCTTTATTCTGTTTGAGACTAAGAAAATGGCTTACCAATCCCCATGAGGGAAAATGACAGCCTTCCAGCATTACACAGTCTTGTTAGAAAAATGGCTAGTCATACCTTGAGCAGAAAAGTCTGCAAACTGTTCCCCCCAACTGAAGTTCTCTCAGCTCAACAGTCCTGTGTGGGAACAGCAATTGATTTTAGTTACTGTCTGCTAAAATCATAATCCTCTTTTAAACAGAACTCTTCATCTCTTTCTGTTTCAGAGTAAATAGTACATACCAGCACTATTTTAAAATAACAAACTCTTGATAGAAGAATAAAAAACTACAACTAAACACCACAAACTCCTCACCATCCCCGAGGAGATGCTACTTGTTCAGAGCGGCAAGGAGAATGACTGGGGGGGCGGAGCCTGGGAGGGACTATATGGACAGCTCTTGCTGTGTGCTCTCCTTGCCTTTCCCTGTGGGGGAGGAGAATATCCCACAAGTAATGGATGACGCCGTGGACCGGACACACCAATGTTGGAGAAATCAGATTTGTGACAACCTTTAATGCCAACCATACAAAAATCAATGAAATTCTGAACAAACATCATAATATATTGAAATCAGATGAATCCTTATCCAAGTGTTTGGGTGAAAGAATTTTAACCAGTTGGAGAAGAGCTCCCACTATTGGGAACAGACTGGTGAAAAGCCACTTCACAAGAAGGAATCCGAGTAATAGGAATATTACTGGAACATACGCCTGTGGGAACTGCAGTTTCTGCAAATTTATGACAAATGAAAAAGAATTCACTACCTGTGTAGGTGACACTAAACGGATGTTTAGTTTTGCAAATTGTAAGAACAAAAACGTGGTTTATTGCTTATTCTGTAAATGTGGAATGAAATATATAGGCATTACGACACGGGAACTCCGTGTAAGACTGGGTGAACACATTAATAGTATAAAAAACTGCGAAAAAGACCATAAGAAAGGTAACACTTTAACACCAGTGGCGAAACACTATCTTCGCAAACATGGCAATAAACCAGACTTGAAAATTTCAGTTGTACAAGTAATTAAAACAGGTATTAGAGGAGGAAATGTGGAAAACATGCTTTTACAGGCTGAGTGCCGATGGATCTTTTGGCTAAACACCTTAACACCACATGGACTAAATGAACAGAATGGATACAATTCTTTTCTATAACTTAACTCATATGTGTGGAAAAAAACATAACAGAACCAAATACTAATTATGTCCGAAATGAATATGAAATACAAGATATTGGAATACTACTTATGCTGTCTAACTTCAATAACGATGGATCATTAATATAGAGACATTTTATTTCATTATCAGGCTTTGACTTCACTGTATTTATCAATTTGGATAATTTTTACCAACTAATGGACTGCCCTTACTCTCTTTTATCCTTTGGTGGAATAATAAATGGGAATAACATCGACATTACAAATAATTGACCTCAATCTTTTACTTATCCTTTGATATATATATATGATGAGAAATACCTTAACAAGCGATTTATTATAATATACAAACACTTTTAGTGAAATATATCTCAACTGTTCTTTCAACCACTATTAGCTGATATATTAAGTTATGAAATCCGGTTTTGTATAGAGGTCTTAACAATGAAGACTAATAACTAGTTGCTTATTCCTTACTAATTAATTATATATACACGTAATTAATTGTATCCCTGTACATATGGAATTACTAATCTTAATGGACAAAACGTCAGGAGTGCGAACTTTAAGAATTCTGTCATTATATGATTAATGAATAATATAGGGTCTGTATGAGACAACCATCAGCAGCTGATCTGATGTCTATTTATGTTTGAGTACGGAATGAACATACGACCATCAGCGCTGTCAATTCTAAATGTACATACCTAATATGATTATGGTCATATCCTAATAAACTATAGGGGCACCTAATAATCATGGTTATACATAGTAATGTAACAGCTATTACAATCAGATCTTTATTTATGAAACTGAAATATTATACTTTTGTAAATAGCCCGTGTATACATATATCGATTTCACCTATTTCAACTTCATGAGTGTGGACTGATATAACAATAGAATAGACTGATTACCCAGTATATGATTCCTCATATGATACCCTTAACTTACACAATGTGTATTGTCTTTTATTCTAAGCGCTGATTGTATTTACAATCGCAAGCGCTGTCAAAACTAATCCTGCCCCATGTGACTCACACCGGACTGGAGTCATGTGGTATAACAGAACCAATGAGGAGTGACGCCTACGTGCACGTTAAGAAAGGGGTGTGTAGGATCAACACCCCTTTGATTGGCCAACACACTACTTATAAGCAGTGAGGCTTTACCCAGTCGGGTTAGCCTTTGATAAAGCCAGCATATGGCGAAATGCGCATCAGGCACTTAATTTAGAGCTCTGCAGCCTTACAGACGGTTTTAGCTCTATACTCTGTTCCTTATCCTAATTGTTGTATTGGAATTTCTGCTGCAATACACACCGCTCCAGCATTGCACCAGTTTAGTATAATTTGTTGTGGGGCTTGTCCTCTTTCTAGAATAGTTTTCAGTGCAATCCGTGAGCATATTATGGTGTTTTTGCAGCAGACTATCTTCCTTTTCTCTATATAAGTTTACTTATGGTTACATTGTATGCAGCTACGTCTTTAAGGATATTATCCTAGGCTTGCCAGCTCTACTGTACTACAATACAGTCTTTTAATACACCACACAGGTAGTTATTGCTACCTTTTTAATAATACAATTAAATGTTAAGTTTTATTTCATACCCACTGCATATTACCTCACTGTTCTACATTCCTATTCATTGATATATAAGAGTGCTCTGGTTTATCCATTACTTTTTTGTTTTTTTCTACTTAATTGTAACTTAGGTTAGGATCTATTTTACAGGTAATTTTGTACTTATTTTAACTAGGTAGCTATTAAATAGTAAATAACTATTTAATAACTATTGTACCTAGTTAAAATAAATACAAAGTTGCCTGTAAAATAAATATAAATCCTAAAATAGCTACAATATAATTATTCGTTATATTGCAGCTATATTAGGGTTTATTTTACAGGTAAGTATTTAGTTTTAAATAGGAATACTTTAGTTAATAAGAGTTAATTTATTTTGTTAGATTAAAATTATATTTAATTTGGGGGGGGGGTTAGACTTAGCTTTAGGGGTTAATACATTTATTAAAGTAGCGGCGAGGTCCGGTCAGCAGATTAGGGGTTAATACTTGAAGTTAGGTGGCGGCGATGTTAGGGAGAGCAGATTAGGGGTTAATACTATTTATTATAGTGTTTGTGAGACTGGAGTGCGGCGGTTTAGGGGTTAATACCTTTATTATAGTGGCGGCGAGGTCCGGTCGGCAGATTAGGGGTTAACAAGTGTAGGTAAGGTAGCAGCGACTTTGGGGGGGGGGGCAGATTAGGGGTTAATAAATATAATATAGGGGTCGGCGGTGTTAGGGGCAGGAGATTAGGGGTTCATAGGGATAATGTAGGTTGCGGTGGTGTACGGAGTGGATGATTAGGGGTTAATAGTATAATGCAGGTGTCAGCGATAGCGTGGGCGGCAGATTAGGGGTTAATAAGTGTAAGGTTAGGGGTGTTTAGACTCGGGGTTCATGTTAGGGTGTTAGGTGCAGACTTAGAAAGTGTTTTCCCATAGGAAACAATGGGGCTGCGTTGGGAGCTTAACGCTGCTTTTTTGCAGGTGTTAGGTTTTTTTTCATCCCAAACTGCCCCATTGTTTCCTATGGGGGAATCGTGCACGAGCACATTTTGACAGCTTACCGCTACCGTAAGCAACGCTGGTATTGAGGGTTGAAGTGGCGGTAAATTAGGCTCAACGCACCCTTTTTGGAGCCTAACGCAGCCCCTCAGACAACTCTAAATACCAGCGTTGTCTTAAGGGTGCGTTGGGAAAAAAAGCTGCGTTAGCTACGCAGGTCTTTACCGACAAAACTCTAAATCTAGCCGTTAGTTACTTACAATTAAAACCAATTCTGAGTTATAAATCTATATTTGCAAAGATAAACTACTTAACACTAAAGACTTGTTTAAAATACGCAGGCTATGAAATACAAGTTTTAAAATACAATTTATTCCTTTAAGTCTGCTACCTACAGCAACAATGGATGTTTGTTTTATATATTTACCTATGTTTAACTACCTCATAAACTTTACCAAAATAATGGCCAAATCAATAAGTCAGTTTCCAAAAACTTCTTGTTTCATCTCAGAAGACAAATAGGTATATTTTGCAATCAATGAGAAAAGGTCAGCAGCATGTCCTTTTTCCTTCTCTTGCATTAGCTTATATATGTTTCCAATCATTTATGAAACCATATGGGCGGCCCTACGGAAACTGATCATCCCATTGGTCACCTGGGAAGCATCTCTCTGTATGGCCCTAGGCGAGGCATGGTTACTATGGAGACGCATCTTTTAACAGTCAAATCAATCAAATCATAACTGTGTAGAGTCCTCCTACTTAAATAACTGCGCAGAGACCTCCTACTCAAATAACTGCGCAGAGTCCTCCTACTCACATAACTGTGCAGTCCTCCTACTCAAATAACTGTGCAGAGTCCTCCTACTCACATAACTGTTCTAAGTCCTCCTACTCACATAGCTGTGCAAAGTCCTCCTACTCACATAACTGTGCAGAGTCCTACTCACATAACTGTGCAGAGTCCTCCTACTCACATAACTGTGCAGAGTCCTCCTACTCACATAACTGTGCAGAGTCCTCCTACTCACATAACTGTGCAGAGTCCTCCTACTCACATAACTGTGCAGAGTCCTCTTACTCAAATAACTGCGCAGAGACCTCCTACTCAAATAACTGTGCAGACTCCCCCTACTCACATAACTGTGCAGACTCCTCCTACTCATATAACTGTACAGAGTCCCCCTACTCATATAACTGTACAGAGTCCCCCTACTCACATAACTGTATAGTCCTCATACTCACATACTGGAATAATTTGCTAAATGTTTTGCCAATAGCACAAACAGAGGAATGTTCACTGCATATTAAAGGGTCATTATACACTCATGTATAATTTTGCTTATTTTTAAATAACATTGCTCTGATTTTCAGACTCCTAACCAAGCCCCAAAGTTTTATTTGAATACCGTCAGCTACTTTCTCCAGCTTGCTCCTGTTTGTGTAAAGGGTCTTTTCATATGCAAAAGAAGGGGGAGGGGGGGAGTGTCTTGTTTCCCACTTGCAGTGGGCTTTCCAACTGCCTTTTCAACAGAGCTAAACTGTAAGCTTCTAAGTACATTTTTAAACCATTTTATACTGGATTTTTATATCAGTATCTGTGCATCTTATTCTTTATAGTAGTGTCTATTACATGCAGTTATATGAAAATGAGTGTATACTGTCCCTTTAAGGTAATATACTGTTAGTAGTTTGAGGCTTTATAGTTTATCTTATGTTGCTTCTTTTGTGTTTAATATTATGTTTTTCTTCGTTATAACTGTATAATTTCAAGAGGGTTAATGAGGGTTAATTCTTTTCAATACCCACTGTATATATATATACTGTATGTGTGTATATATATATATATATATATATATATATATATATATATATATGTGTGTGTGTTTATTGTCTGGCCATATTTCACTTTATTGTCCCCCTAAACAAATTTCTGCAGCCCCTACAGACAAACACAAAACTATCAGTTAACTAATCAGCAGCTTTAGTCACACAGGTGGGTCATGGGAAAAGCACTGCGGATTGGGTCAGAGGCAGTTTCCGCTTGGGACCAGCAGTTCTCTGCAGCTCCTGAGCGGTACTTTAAAGTGACAGTAAAGTCATAATTAGATATTATTGATTAAGACAGAGCATATCATTTTAAACAACTTTCCAATTACTTCTATTATTTAATTTGCTTCCTTCTCTTGTTATCTGCTAAAGGGTGGCTACATAAATAAACCGATTGTCATTGTCTCAACCATGTGTTCAGTTAGAAACCAGCAGTGCACTGCTGCTCCTTCAACAAATGATACCAAGAAAATGAAGTTGATAATAGAAGTAAATTGGAAAGTTGTTTAAAATTGTATGTTCTACTTAAATCATAAAAGAAAAATCTGTGGTTTTACCCCCTTGTGGGGTTTACACATATAGACCTGGGGCATCACCAGTGATTAAAGGACATGCTCTAACAATTTAGATTGTGCTATTTTTTCTTTATTATGGCTCTTCCAGTAACACAAAGAAATGATAGATTTGAAGTATATTGTAAAGTTGTTTGACTGCACAGAATTATACAGCGGCCAGTTGTAAATGAGCTTGTGCACTGCTCTAAGCAATTACATCATGATGTAGCATGTAGTAAGGCTGTGTTTATAGTGGGACACTATGCTGAAACAAACTATGACTGCACACTGCGTTTTTTACTGTACATTTTTTGGCTTATCTGATTTTGAAGATATCTGTGTAAATCAAATAAGCAGTGATTGTTTGGCTGAACTGTATGTATTTCCTGATGCTTCCAGCTCTGTAACTGTACTGTCCTCTCTCTCTCTCTGAGCAGATGCGATCCCGATTAAAGACGTTTTCACAGCACTGGGAGATATTAAACGTAATCTGGCAGAGGTGAGCAGGTGTATGGGATATATTAAATCCTTCCTCAACGTGTCTTAATACATTTCCAATCATACATTAACAAATTAATTATAAACATTAAAGGGACACTGAACCCAAATTTTTTCTTTTGTGGTTCAGATAGAGCATGCAATTTTAAGCAACTTTCTAATTAACACCTATTATCAAATTTTCTTTATTCTCTTGGTATCTTTATTTGAAAAGCAAGAATGTAAATTTAGATGCCAGCCCATTTTTAGTGAACAACCTGAGTTGTCCTTGCTGATTGGACAGCACCAATAAACAGGTGCTGTCCATGGTTCTGAACCAAAAATGTGCTTAGCTCCTTAGCTTAGATGCCTTCTTTTTCAAATAAAGATAGCAAGAGAACAAAGAAAAATTGATAATAGAAGTAAATTAGAAAGTTGTTTAAAATTGCATGCTCTATCTGGAACATGAAATAATATTAAATTTGGGTTCAGTATCCCTTTAAATAAAATTGTGCATACCAATTACAGTCATTTCTCCACGTGCCCCCAGTTTTGACAGGGGAGGCAGAGCCTCCCCATTCCAGTGAGATTACTTCAGCCCCACAACTAGGGTTACCACCTCGGTTATGTTTTCCTGGGCACTTATGAGTTAAACATGGTGCAGGGTGTGCAGAGAACAACATGCGTTGCGCACCTTGATAGCACACATATACTGAGCAGAATATTTAAGTTCCTCCCTGCACACACTGCAGCATGTGTAACTCATAAGTGTCCAGGAAAACGTGTCCATGCAACCCTACCCACAACACCCGCTCTCTACATAAGGAGGAATGTGTGCTCGCAAGTACAAGAAACCAACCCATGCGCATTAGCTTTCAATCCGCTCCAATGTAAACAATGAATCACGAGATTCATTGTTTACTTATTAGACAGGAGCGGATGAGAATGAACAAGGTTGCGGCACAATTCAGGGAGCATGACAGTAGTGTACTGTGTGACGTAAGCAGGGATTCTCATTTCGTAAAGCGCATGCACAAAAAAAGAATGCTCGTAGTCTCAGGTCCCTCAAACACAGAAGCGGATGTGCAAATCGTCAACGGGGCATATTGCCTTCTTCAATTAACGATTGCCAAAACATCACAGAAACAAAATGTTTTGCATCAGCAACGGGCGGAGTATAGCGGTAATAAATGTATTATTAGGCGTTAAAAATAAATAAATAGATGAATTAAAGTTTGGCTTAAACGTATAGTTTACATTCACTGTATTCTCCATACCAGTTGTATTTTTGTGCTCTACTTGTAATCTGGCTGTTTGAGTTTAAATGGACAATTCAGCCAAAATTGGAATCCACGTGGATGTATTTCATCTTTGAATAGAAGCATTTTTGTATTATACATGTATTTGCAAAAATGCTTCTAATGAAAGCTATAGCTGTTTCCAATGTGTATTTAAAGTGAATGTCAATTTTTTTTTTTTTTATTATATTCTTTTTATTGAAGACATAGAAAAAGCAATAAGGTTACATGCATATTATCACGAAGTTACATAGACATAAGAATATATAGGAATGTAAAATTATACATATTCTAGATCTGTAGGAATGGTTATAATACACAAACTTGCCAATGAAAAGTATTTAATTTTTTTTTAGAGTAAGTCAGATGCAAACAATAGTTATGGCATATATTTCACAATATGAAAATAACGAATGGTCTTCATGTGTCTTCCTTATTTTTTATAATACAGCAAAACAAGATTTTTTTATATATAAGTAGTGTGATGAAATTGAAAATATTAAACTTAAAACTTTTAACTCGATTTGTAAGTGAAGCTTAACAGTTTTGCTTGACTAGGTAGGAGGAATAAGGTCAACTTTATGGTAGAGTTAAAAACTGCACATAGAAAAAGAAAATAGATGGGGTAGGTTGCGGTACTGGTTAGAAAAACCTCATAGATAGGCCTCCTTACCTAGGAGGTACATTATAAGATAGTGGTGAGGGGAGGAGGTGGTTATTTGAAGTGTGGTAAGTAACTTATATTCTGATTAAATATTGGGCTAATGTTATTTCTGGTCCGGGGGAGCCTCAAGTACTATATTCAAAGGGCTGACTCAGCTTATGGAGCTTAATCAAACTGTTGTATATAATAAAGGCGTAGATGCTAATAATAGTGTAGGGCCTACCTACACCAATGACAGTCTGATAAGCTTCTGGCTAAAACTATGCATCACAGTATAGCTATGTGCCACCCAGCAAGTTATGGGTTTACACTCTACATCTTAAGTTAGACCGGAGGAGCACCTAGTAGGATACTTGTGGGCTAAGCAGCCAAACCTAATGACAAGTGATTTGTAACTTCTAATCTCTGTCCACATCTGCCAAGCTCCAACTAGGTGGGATATTCATTTAATAATATATTATAGCCACTGTATATTAATTAAGGTGGGTCTGAGGGCAGCTCCACTCTAACAAATAGGACTAGCCTGCTAAGTAGGGGCCATATGTTTCATCTGAGTAAACCAGAGTGCTCGCATACTCATAATAAAGATTATATTTATAAAGTGTGGTGATATATCTTCATCAATAAAAGTAAAAGTATTGTAAAGTATAAGGGTAGTTGCATTCCAATTGGAAATCACATATTTTCTATTCACTTAGTAGAAACTTGGTGACTGGGCATGGGCCCTATGCCTATCACATGTGGTCCCACACAGCTAGAGGTCATATATATCCAAGGGAAAGGAAAATATAAAGGGTTACTCGGTAATGTGAGTGAGAAAAAAAATATTGGGGTGTCATTATACAACACCCCAATATAACAGAGTAAGTGAGCATTGAAAAGGCAATATTCTTGGTCTACACAATATAAGAACTAGGCGTATGGAGGATGTGATCACCCAATATATCTAGGGTATACCTCTAATATTAAAAAGAACACAAGTCCAAAAGGCTTGACAAAGTTATCACCCCTCCCATTTAGTGGTTATATAAGCCTACAGTTAACTGAATAAAAATGAGACTCAGGTGATGGGGAAAATTTCAAGAAATACTAAGATGAGCACATTAACAAGCTTAAGAACGCAAACTATAAAATACAAGTTGTAGCACTAAAGGAATCTCAGGGTTGGAGCTTACATATAATGCCATTCACTGTACCACAGTATTAACACCAAGAATATTTGCAGAGTGTAATTATAGGCAATTAATATACAGGAAACTAAATAAAATAAAAAGATTAGTTACTGATGGAACATAAACGACTTAGAACACAGTTCGATCTATATATAGTACATCAATTTTCAAGTTTTCATTCATATATCATGTTCAGTTCCCAATAATGCAAATGTTACTCATCTTTTCCTATTATCTCATGAGACAGTGTAGTAAAGAGAGCAGCCAAGAGCATAGATACTGTGCTGATTAGTACCAACAAAATTGTGCCTGCTAATTCACAATAAGTATGCTTAGGGTATAGATCCATAATGTGTCTCAGCTTTGGAAATGTTTTGTAATATACGGGCGTTGGGTTATATCTGGTTATAGTAGTAACACTCCATTACTGTCCTACGCAATAGAGGGGTATAACATATGAGGCAGTCCAGTGTATAAGTACATCTCAGGTGTTGGTTCCAAATCAGATGATTTAAGAAAATAGTATGTCCATTTTATCCTATACCTCTCTTCCACATCTGTGCCTCGAGCCTGAAGTCTGCCGTCTCCGCCGCATGGACCTCTGAGAGGCTATGCCAGGGGATATGAAGTAGAAAGCGTTGTCTCCGTGTAATCTCTCGAGACCCATGACTTGTCTTGTTTCTAAGTTGGCCTCTTTGAGTGGGGTCATCTTCCGTATGAGTTTTGAAGACCATGCTAAATGTTAGCACCTCATTGCTATTCCCCTCAGCCTTACAAGATGACTCCGCCTCAGTTGATAGAAAGCTGGAGGTGTGCGGGAGATACTGTGGCCCCAGGATAGCCCCATTAGTTGTGGTTGCCTCAGTCAGGTCCGAAGACCGCATAGTCACAAGCTCGCATTCCTCCGTCAAGTCTGCGGCACTATCTAAAGTTGAAAAGAGCTTTTTTTGATGATGCGCTAGGAGTTTACCGATCTCGGCTAGTATAAATTGGATGTCGGCCATAGCAGCTGTATTCCCACGAGGATGGTAAAATGGCCGCCACCTCTGAAGTTCCAGAATAGGTTTGTTAGATCCAGCACATGATTAGTGCATAAGAAAGATGAGGCTTTAGATGGGCAATCATGTGATGGCAAAAACTATTTGTACATTAAATCCCGGTATTAAATCATTCTTAGATAACAATATACCGGAGCTCTGAGAACTTGCGACCTCTCCTGTGCGTTGCTGGCTCCGCCCCCAAGTGAAGGTCAATTTTGATGAATTAGTGCCCGGTTTTTAATAATCCTATTAAAAACAAGTGCACTTTAAAGGGACATTATACACTCATTTTTTCTTTGCATAAATGTTTTGTAGATGATCTATTTATATAGCCCATAAAGTTTGTTTTTTAAAAAGATGTATAGTTTTGCTTATTTTTAAATAACATTGCTCTGATTTTCAGACTCCTAACCAAGCCCTAAAGTTTTATGAGAATACCGACAGCTACCTTCTCCAGCTTGCTCCTGTTTGTGTAAAGGGTCTTTTCATATGCAAAAGGAGGGGGAGGGTGTCTTATTTCCCACTTGCAGTGGGCTTTCCGGCTACCTTTTCAACAGAGCTAAACTGAGAGCTTATAAGTAAGTTTTTAACAGTTTTATACTGGATTTTTATATCAGTATCTGTGCATCTTATTCTTTATGGTAGTGTCTATTACATGCAGTTATATGAAAATGAGTGTATACTGTCCCTTCAATCAAAATTGACATTTCACTGTTTTCTTCAAAAACGTACCTTTTAATCCTGGCAGCCGTTCCAGCGATTCCCCCGGCCGTCGGAAGCCTCTGCAGACATCAGAAATGACAAATCCAGATTCCTCCAATCACGGCTTCCCCCCCAGGGGAAGCTTGGCCTGATACAACGCCGTGATTGGAGGAAGACGGATTCGTCGTTTTGGACCCGCGAAGACGGCTTGCAACGGGCAGAGGAAGTGCATTATTAGGATTATTAAAAACTGGGCACTAGTTCATCAAAATTGACCTGCACTTTAAGTATGCACCGTGCACCAGCATCTTAAACACAGCACTTGCTCTGAGAGCCTAAGGTGCTTGCACCATCTGGTAATGACTCAGTTTGTTATTTGCTGACATGATAGAAGCCCCACTGTCGCTATGATCAGCTGCAGTTATTAAAATGCTGGTGCACTGAGAATATCTAGATAATATGCTGGTGCACTGAGAATATCTAGCTATGCGTCACATGCACATGCAAAGAAACATGTTAACACTAAAACAGTGATGACTCTTACTAGAAGCATTTTTGATAATACATGTATATTGCAAATATGTTTCTATTCAAAGATGTAATTCATCAATGTGCATGTCCCTTTAATGCCCGATTAAACGTTTGTGTTTTTGCCACTCTTTATAGATTGGGATTGAGAGTTATTCTAGCACAGCTGACTGCCAGTTACGCCCTAACCAGCCTCGTAGCGACTACGGCAAACTCTTCATTGTCTTAGTAATTATCGGTTCTATCTGTGTGATGATCATCATTGGTGGAGTTGTATACATCTGCTGGCAGAGACGCCTACCCAAGCTGAAGAGCATGGTGAGAGTGGCAGCAATGAATCTGCGGGGGGCTAATAAAGCTGCTTACTGTGCTTTGTTCGCAGAGCCTCAAACAGGAAATGACACAGTGATAAACAGCTGCACAATCTGTACCAGAGGTTTATTGTAATGCATAAAAACTAGCGCAGCCACTGCCTCATCACTGAGCTGCTTTGGCAATAGAAGACTCCTGTTATAAGTGGCCAGAAAACACAAAGCCGTGCTGGTCTATTTTTGCGAGAGATTGGATCTCTTGGGTTTTATTTGAAAGCCTGTTGTTAGGACCAAGTATCTGCAATGTTTTAAATGTATTATACTTTGTTGCAGCATTTCAGATGTGCAGTAAGCATAACATAATCTATAAATAAGTATTGAGTAGACTACAACTAAAGTAAATTAAATGAAGATGTTTTACTGACTAGACGAACAGCTTGATGGTAATAGCTGTGTGTAATGCAGCTGATTATCAGTGGGTCTTGCTGGCTGTGACTCTGGGCCCTTAGCACCTGGAACTAAGTAATTCCAGTTCTAATTCTCTCTCTCTCTCTCTCTCTCTCTCTCTCTCTCTCTCTCACTCTCTCATTCTCACTCTCATTCTCACTCTCATTCTCACTCTCTCACTCTCACTCTCTCTCTCACTCTCTCACTCTCTCTCTCTCTCTCACTCTCTCTCTCATTCTCACTCTCATTCTCACTCTCACTCTCACTCACTCTCTCACTCTCTCTCTCACTCTCTCTCTCACTCTCTCTCTCTCTCTCTCTCTCTCTCACTCTCTCTCTCATTCTCACTCTCATTCTCACTCTCACTCTCTCACTCTCTCTCTCACTCTCTCTCTCTCTCTCTCTCTCACTCTCATTCTCACTCTCACTCTCTCACTCTCACTCTCTCTCTCACTCTCTCTCTCACTCTCTCACTCTCTCACTCTCTCTCTCTCTCTGACTCTCATTCTCACTCTCATTCTCACTCTCACTCTCTCACTCTCTCTCTCACTCTCTCTCTCTCTCTCTCCCTCTCATTCTCACTCTCATTCTCACTCTCTCACTCTCTCACTCTCTCTCTCACTCTCTCATTCTCTCACTCTCTCACTCTCTCTCTCTCTCACTCTCATTCTCACTCTCATTCTCACTCTCACTCTCTCTCTCACTCTCTCACTCTCTCTCTCTCTCTCTCTCTCACTCTCTCTCTCTCATCCAAAACACTTGTGTTTCAATACATAGAGTGCAAATTGTGTCTCAGGGTTCTGCACAATAACGCCCAAACTAAATACAAAAGCACAGCAGCACTCCAAAACCCACACTTAAATCTATATGGTGCCAAAAGACATAATTTTAGGGCTCAGCCGTAAACTACCAAGTTTAAATATCCCCATCACCAAACCTACCATATATTTTTTCCCCAACATTTTTTTATTGAAGAATGAGTTAAAGGAGCATTACAACAGTAAATGCATACATCTTTTACATCAGTAAGTAATAATATCAATGTACATCTACACTCTGATAAGGTTACATGACAACCAGAGCAGAGTAAGATAAAATGTATTGGTCTAGACTGGAGATGCACTCAAGGTCAATTATGGTGTAGGATGGTAAGTGTGATAACTAATGTTCAGGTGTTGGGGGGGGGGGAATTACCGGTCTTGTCAAAATAAATGAAGGGAGGGGGAGAAGGAAAGCAAAAAAAAAGGGGGGGGGTAGAGAGAAAGGAAATAGGAGGGGGGTACTACAGGGGGAATTTAATGGTGCAACCCCCACGTGTCAGGGGTCTCTCTTTATTTATCTAATCTTTTCCACTCATCCCAAGCTTGTAGATTTATTTTATTATTAAGGGTGAAAATTGGGCTCTCCATATTTTCTAGGTAGCACATTATTTTAGAAACGTCATTCCATGTGGGAGGTATGGGCTGTTTCTAAAGTCTAGCTATTGACAGTTTAGCTGCCATGAGTAGGTACATTCTGAGGTTTTTGGGGGTTAGAGGGGACTCTATGTTCAAATGGAACAGAATGGCTTGTGGTCTGCCCCACTTCAGAGGTTCTAATCTGGAACACCTACACAAGAGTAAGTTCTAGAAAGGTTTCAACACTGGACATTCCCACCATATGTGGGCTCCCACCATACCACCTACCATATATTAACACCCTTAATATCACGTATAATCATAGACATATATATAGTCTAAACATACTGCCACCTAGTGGGATATGCATGTATCAGATTATACTACCTATTACATTGTAGTTGGGGTGTTAGTCATAGTAACATGACATAGGACTGAGGCCCGAAATGTTGATGTCTTTTGGCACCTAATAAATTTGTTTGGATTTTGAGGCTCTAGTGTCCTTTTGAATCTTAGTATTAGTTATTTTGTAATAAGTCAGACAAACTGTTTTTTTCTTCTTCTTATGCTCTGTCCCTTTGCATTTCTGCGAGGAGCTGCATTTTGTGGAGAACGGTTGCCATGACAATCCTACCCTTGATGTGGCGATGGATGGCCAGGCTGAGATGCAGGAGAAGAAACCAAGCCTTAATGGAGGAACATCCCACCCGGCAGATGGCTGGGAGAACCTGATAAACAGCGGGGCCAAGGAAGAGTGTGACCCCACAGAGGAAGACACCCACCTGTAGATCTTCGTGAAATCAGCAGCCCAAGAGGGATTCAAAAGAGAGGCGCTACTGTGCTCAGTGGTTTGTCTGAGTGTACAAAATGTGTTGGACTCTATGGCAACATTATACAGTGCACTAACCTTAACTGTGGTTCTTGCTGCTAATCAGATAGTAGTTTACAGCTTGTGTAGCAATGAGGCTGTAGAACTGCAGGAGATTTCTTTGTTCATTACCCAAACACAAACACATTTACACGCACATATATACATGCATACATACATACACACACACATGCATACATACATACACACACACATGCATACATACATACACACACACATGCATACATACATACACACACACACATATACATGCATACATACATACACACACACATGCATGCATACATACACACACATATACATGACTACATACATACATACACAAACACATACATACACATATACATGCATACATACATACACACACAAACACATAAACATACATACACACATACACATATACATGCATACACTAACACACACATATACATATACATGCATACACTAACACACACATGCATGCACTAACACACACATATACATGCATACACTTACACACACATATACATGCATACATACATACACACACAAACACATAAACATACATACACACATACACATATACATGCATACACTAACACACACATGCATACACTTACACACACATATACATGCATACACTAACACATACATAGACATATACATGCATACACTAACACATACATACACATATACATGCATACACTGACACATACATGCATACACACATACAAACATATACATGCATACATACACACACAAATACATATACATGCATACACTAACACACACATATACATATACATGCATACACTAACACATAAATGCATACACACATAAAAACATATATACATGCATACACTAACACATGCATACACATATACATGTATACACTAGCACACACATACACTAACATACACATATACATGCATACACTAACACGTACATACACATATACATGCATACACTAACACACACATACATATATACATGCATACACTAACACACACATACACATGCATACACTAACACACACATACACATACATGCATACACACATAAAAACATATATACGTGCATACATACACACACAAACACATATACATGCATACACTAACACATACATACACACATAAAAACATATATACGTGCATACATACACACACAAACACATATACATGCATACACTAACACATACATGCATACACACATAAAAACATATACGTGCATACATACACACACAAACACATATACATGCATACACTAACACATACATACACATATACATGCATACACTAACACACACATACACATATACATGCATACACTAACACATACATACACATATACATGCATACACTAACACACACATATACATGCATACACTAACACATACATACACATATACATGCATACACTAACACACACATATACATGCATACACTAACACACACATACACATATACATGCATACACTAACACATACATACACATATACATGCATACACTAACACACACATATACATGCATACACTAACACATACATACACATATACATGCATACACTAACACACACATATACATGCATACACTAACACATACATACACATATACATGCATACACTAACACACACACATATACATGCATACACTAACACATACATACACATATACATGCATACACTAACACACACATATACATGCATAAACTAACACATACATACACATATACATGCATACACTAACACATACATACACATATACATGCATACACTAACACACACATATACATGCATACACTAACACACACATACACATATACATGCATACACTAACACACACATATACATGCATACACTAACACACACATATACATGCATACACTAACACACACATACACACATATACATGCATACACTAACACACACATACACATATACATGCATACACTAACACACACATATACATGCATACACTAACACACACATACACATATACATGCATACACTAACACACACATTTACATGCATACACTAACACACACATACACATATACATGCATACACTAACACATAGATACACATATACATGCATACACTAACACACACATATACATGCATACACTAACACATACATACACATATACATGCATACACTAACACATACATACACATATACATGCATACACTAACACACTTATACATGCATACACTAACACACACATATATACATGCATGCACTAACACATACATACACATATACATGCATACACTAACACACTTATACATGCATACACTAACACACACATATATACATGCATGCACTAACACATACATACACATATACATGCATACACTAACACATACATACACATATACATGCATACACTAACACACTTATACATGCATACACTAACACACACATATATACATGCATGCACTAACACATACATACACATATACATGCATACACTAACACATACATACACATATACATGCATACACTAACACACACATACATGCATACTACACACAACTCTCTTTCTTCTTATCAGCCTCATTGTTTAGTTTACAGCTATATGTTAGACACCTTTTCCCCTAATTCTTTCTGTGAACAAGCAGAATCCTTTATTATACTGATGTGGTCTGAATTCCTCAACGGAACCTTTTATTAACCTTTACCAGAGATACTGAAAATGCACAATTTGGTATCATGTCAGGGGCCCAGTGCCAGGCTCGGTGGCATCATGTGCTGTGCTAGTTACCCATAATGTAACATACCTGACCCCTGCAAGATAATATCCAGTAACAAGTCGTTGTCATAAACACAAAGCAGATCTACTAACCTTGCATTAAATGGCTGGTGCATATGACCGTAATGTACTAAATGTAACAGAAAGCATTGGCATTCAATGGCAGAGATACAGGCATGTTGCACATACGTACACTACATTCTGTATAAAACACCTTGCCATTTGCGCTGCAGCTCTGCAGTGGGCACTGGATCAATGACCTTGTGTTTAAATAAAGCAGCAGTGCGTGGTGTTGCTCTATATTGCATTACTAGCGATAAAACATGATTATTACCTATAAATCACTAGCAGCCGCTGGCTGAAAAGCTTGCACTCTGGGTGATGTTACAGTATTGTTATATAGATGGGATCTGTGTGTGTAGCCAGAGCTTCTATGTGTTTTCACAGCTTTTTAGTGTTGGCCGTTTTTTAATGTCCATGCTTAGTTTGTGGTGGCTTATACAGAGCCACCACCAAACAACCCACCTGCCTAATGTCAGTAGCAGGTCGCACTGCAGCCTGTTTCATAGCAAAAATAAATAAAATCCCTGTCTCTCACTGGCTCACCAGTAATAATTTACTGTGCTGTAGATTCAGTCAAATTAAAACTGAAATTGAGTTGTGAGTTTTGTCATTTCTGGTTATCGTTCACGTTAAAGGGACATTTACATTATTTTTTTTACTTCTTGCATCTAAAAGAGACCATTTTAAAATGTGTTACATGTGTTAAAACTAACAACAAACTGAAGTTCCTGTGCTGAAAAAAAAATACTTTTTGTTCTTATGCTTGTCGGGAGTGTCAGAGCAAAGCTCTGAGAGTTGTGAGCTGTCACTCAGGGGTTAATAATGCACAAACAGTTGAAGTGGAGGACTGGTTTGACAATAAAATCAAAATGAAACATTCCTGGTTCAGATAGATAGTGCATGTACTTTTATGCAATTTTACAATGTATTTCTATTGTCTAATTTGCTTCATTCTTTTGGTATCCTTTGTTGAAAAGCCTAAATATGATACTAAACCCAATTTTTTTCTTTCATGATTCAGAAAGAGCGCAGCAATTTTAAGCAGCTTTCTAATTTACTCCTATTATCAATTTTTATTCGTTCTCTTGCTATCTTTTGCTATCTTTATTAAAAAAAAAGCAGAAATGTAAAGGTTAGGAGCTGGCTCATTTTTTGTTCAGCACTTGGGTAGCGTTTGTTGATTGGTGGCTAAATGTAGCCACCAATAAGCAAGCGATATCTAGAGTGCTGAACCTAAAATGGGCTGGCTCCTAAGCTTTACATTCCTGCTTTTTAAATAAAAAGATAGCAAGAGAACGAAGAAAAAGTGATAATAGGAGTAAATTAGAAAGTTGCTTAAAATTGCATGCTCTATCTGAATTAAAGAAACAATTTAGGTTTAGTGTCCCTTTAATAATAAATGTCTGCAGCATATAGACATGACAAATACACAAGTAAAATGTCACATGCTGTCATATAAACAATGGGGTGATTTGTCCTTGTGCACATTTCTTAAGCCCCTCCCCCATATTTAGTGGCAACAATATATTTTATTTGTGCTGTTTTTAATTTTCATTTTAAACAACTTTCCAATTTATAATCACATTTGCTTCATTCTCTTGTTAGCCTTAGCTGATGAAACAGCATTGCACTACTGGCAGCTAGCTGAACACATCTAGTCAGCCAATCACAAGAGAAAAATGTGTGCAGCCAATCAGCAGCTAGCTCCCACTAGTGTATGATATGTGTGTATTCATTTTCAACAAGGGATACCAAGAGAGCGAAGCACATTTGAAAATAGAAGTGAATTTAAAAGGTTATTAAAATTACATGCTCTATATGAATCATTCAAGTTTAATTTTGATCTTCCTATCCCTTTAACTTCTTTAAAGAATTGAATAAAAACAGAATATGGTGTATTTAGTGCATACAAACATCTAGATCTATAAAAGACTGAACAGAAGTTGCAGAGTAACTGTAAAATACTGAGGCACCATATGAAATGTAATGTGATTTGTTAGATTCAGCCCCATAACTGATCGTAATACAGAACAATTATAAACTGGCAAGTACTATAAAAGCCCAGGAAATCCTCCATATCACTTATATTATTACCAGCTCTGGCCGTTATATGGGCACCTCTGCTTTATGAATGGTCACTCTGTCCAGCAGTGCCACCTACTGGAGAGAAACCAGTATTACATGGATGGTTGGATCAAGAACAGAGATATGTGCCACATAGTGATAATCGGTGAGATAGTCGCACGGCTCAGCTGTGTAACTAGTGCTGCTGATTCAGTGCTCGTTACCAGCGGTGCTCTGTGGCTCCGGAGAAGCACTTCTGCTGTGTGTTTAACCCCTTGCGAGAATTAAACACACAGCAGTGCAGGGCCACTAGTCTTAAAATGACATGCTCTAATGAATTAAAGTAAGTCACTTTTTAAACTATTATGGCCCTTTACATTTGGCCCAACCCACATTTTCAGAAACTCAGCATCTCAGAGTCTGTTGCTTAGCAACTGTAACCAATAGTATTTATTTTGTGGGTACCACCTTCACCTGTAATCAATTCAGTCACAAGACACACAAATATATTCTCTAATATTTAATAAGCTATTTATATTGATGCCAAACTCACTTGATTAGTTAATATATTTTTATTTATGGTTTTTAGTAATATATTTTACGACATGATTCAGACAGAGCATTTTTTTTTTTTTTGTAGTTTAAATTTTTATTGGAGTTTTTAAAGTGAAAAATACAGACATAGAAAGAAAGTTTCTGTTACAAGACAACATCATATATATGCTAACAATATTAAAATACCCAGGTGCAAGTAGGTTTGGGGGTAATATTGGAGAACTTGATAGCCTATCTATAAACCTGCTAGTTAGAATCTGGAGGATCTCCAATGCGTCTAATCTGAGTGTCAATAGCGATAGAAGGGAATAGTTAGCAATCCGAGAGGCCTCTTTGTGGTCTCATTAGTAAAACTCTAGTTTGGGTTATTAGGTGAAGGGTGATAGAGCTCGGAAATAAAATAAGGTTATAGGAGGGCCTACATGCCCTCGAGAGATCACATGTACTTATGTAAATAGAAGGTGTAGGGGAACTGGGAAGGGGAGAGGGAAGGAGGGGGAAATGAAGAAAATGTGGGGATGGCTAGGTCTCAAACGGTGTCCCGTTGTGTTAAACATTAATGTGTATGAGGGCGCGATCAATAGTTAAATGTCATGGGTAGTGGTGTTGGGCTTCCAGTTGGTGTCGTACTGTTCCTTCCAGTCTGCCCAAACAAGTTTGAACAAGTCAGAATTGTTCAATTTATAAAAATGTCCTTCTCCATAGTATATATATACACCATTGTGTTGCAGACTACAGACCAACTATTGGGGAATTCCTTTTTCCACGAACAAGCTATGGCGTGCTTAACAGTCATGAATAAATATATACAGATGTATGAGTGGTGTTTAGGCAAAGTGTGTATTTTTTTTTTTTTTTGAATAATTTTTATTGAGGTCAAGAGAAAAGATATGCATACAGATAAGTGCAGTTACAATATTCACATAAATATGCAAAAAAGACATTTTAGTCAAGAAAACTACATCATTAAACCAATCCTGTTTCATCACAGAATAAACAAAGAACAAACCTCACATTTTTTGCTTTTTTGTAACCGTAGTACAACATAAATTATAGTAGCAGTGACCTATAGTAGTGTACAAATGTAGAATCTAAATAGTAAATTTCCAATAAGGAAGGGGGGGTAGACATACAACCAAAACAATATATCCACCATCAACATATTGTATACAAAAATAACCTACATAGAGCTTTGGCTCATAGATTGACGTGGAATATGAAAAAATGCACAACAGCAAACATATATCCCATGAGTACAAGATTATTTCAAACTAAGCAGTGTATATTTCACAAAAAAATAGTATATGCAGCAAAAGATAGGCACACTCCAGAGTACAACAACATATGAAAAAAGGCTGGGGTACATGTAAATATGATTATAAACCAACATAATGAGCATATTATATACCAGTATGCAAAATATATGAGTAAATATATATACAATGCTTGCAATAACTGAGGAAATATAGGGGAAAACAGTGCAGTATGTAGCCAGGCAAACCGCAAAGGTACATTCTGGAAAACACCAGAAGTCCTGGGGACATACAAAGGGAGGGAAGGGGGAGGAAAAAGGAAGGAGGGGAAAAGGTAAGGGGGGAAAATGCAGTATACTACTAGGTAAACCACAGAAGTAACTACTGGAAAATACCAGAGTACTTTAGGATGGGGGGGGAGGGGGGGGGGTGGAGACTTAACTATCAACAGGACAGTGGCTCTCTTATGGTTTCTACTCGCATTGGGTTCATTAAAATGCAAGCTACAATACAGCTAAGAGTATGAGAGAGATATCAAGTGAGGAAATAGTTGGCCCTACTAGAAATAGCAACCTCTATGGATAAGCTAATAGCAGGGCCCTGGCTCACCTTTAGTTACTAGTAGCATAGAGTTAAAATCCTTACACATATGGGTTACCATCACCACATAAGAAGGTGCGTGTGGTCAGTAATACAATATGAGAGCTGAGGGGTGATAGCTGTCGGTAAACATAAGAACATAACCAAAGTCCCTACGCAAATAGTCTATAATTTCCAAGCGAAAAGGCCCATATAGTCAGCCATCTCCTTGATATTTAACAATGAGTTCTCAGCGGTAAACCTTTATCTATGCATAATAATACAGACACATTATGCTGTCTCAAAGTGTGGATCTTTAAGTGCAGAAGGGCTGAGGAAGGCAATTTAGGGAGAGGGATACCAATACCAGTCAGGGCTTTAAAGCATTTCTGCCACAAGGGTTGACAGAGCATTTTTAACATCTTTCTAATTTACTTTTATTAATCTAATTTACGTCTATTATCTAATTTGCTTCTCTTGGTATATAGTTGCAAAGCATACCTAGGTAGGCTAAAGAACAACAATGCGTTACTAGGAGGTGATTGGTGACTGCACATATATGCCTCTTCTACTCATTAGTTCCCCCAATGTGTTCAGCTGGCTCCCGGTAGTGCATTGCTGCTTCTTCAACAAAGGAGACCAAGATAATTAAGCAAATACAATAATAGAAGTAAATGGGAATGTTGTTTAACAATCTCTGTCTGAATTATGAAATAAAAATTTGGGGTTTCATGTCCCTTGAACCCCTTCACTACTGGGAACTTCAGAGAAAACCTTGCCCAAAGTAATGGACAATTTTTAGCATTTTTGCTATCCCTCTGGGTACATTTATATCCCTGCAGGTGGACAGGTTAGCAAGTAGTGAACCTGTCCGCCTGCCGTCACCACTTGCAATGTCTCATCACAGGGCGAAATGTATAATTGCACAAGTGGATTCTTAGGCACTGCTGCCCATTGCATCGGCACAACCTATTGTGCTAGAGCAGGGCATGTCAATCATCCAAATGAGCGAGTGTCGGGGGGCATCTCGCCACTTCTGAGGTGGCAGAGAAGAAAAACTTCTTAAAGGGACAGTCTACACCAAAATTTTTCTTATTTAAAAAGATAGATAATCCCTTTATTACCCATTCCCCATTTTTGCATAACCAACACAGTTATATTAATACGCTTTTTACCTCTGTGATTACCTTGTATCTAAGCCTTTGCAGACAGCCTCCTTATCTAAGTGCCTTTGACAGACATGCAGTGTAGTCAATCAGTGAAGACTCCTAAATAACTTCACGGGAGTGAGCACAATGTTATCTATATGACAGATGTGAACTAGCACAGTCTAACTGTGTAAAACTTTCAAAATGCTCTGAGCTAGGAGGCAGTTTTCAACGGTTTAGAAATCAGTTTGAGCCTAGCTAGGTTTAGCTTTTCAAAAATACCACCAAGGGAACAAAGCAAATTTGATGTTAAAAGTAAATTGGAAAGTTGTTTAAAATTGCACGCCCTATCTGAATCATGAAAGTTTAGCTTTGACTTTGCTGTCCCTTTAAATATGTGGAGCAGGCTCCATAATGCATTATTCCATTCCACAAAAACATGTAGCTTTCTAACTGTAGAACAAAACATCTCAACATTGTTTTCATTGGCATCCTCTAATTCAGCTAAGACCAAACATGTATATATTATTTATTATTTGATTATTGTAAGGTCTTTATCTGCAGCTATATCTAAAGTCTAAAGTTATGCAATGGGATATCTCTGATTTGGTAGAGCAGAACTGCCCAAATTGGCCTCCAAATGTGATCATATAAAAAATGGTTAATTTTTCACAAACTTTGAGTTTCTCATTAAAATTATTTAAACACCACTACTACAGTCATAAGACAAATGGTTGTAAAAGCTTTTCTTCTATAAGATACGACGAGTCCACGGATTCATCCTTTACTTGTGGGATATTATCCTCCTGCTAACAGGAAGTGGCAAAGAGCACCACAGCAGAGCTGTCTATATAGCTCCTCCCTTGACTCCACCCTCCAGTCATTCTCTTTGCCTATACTAAGTAATAGGAAGGGTAAAGTGAAAGAGGTGATAAAATGTTAGTTTTTATTTTCTTCAAGCAAGAATTTTTTATTTTAAATGGTACCGGTGAGTGCTATTTTTTCCCAGGCAGCAGATGGATGAAGATTTCTGCCTGGAGACTGATGATCTTAGCAGTTGTTACTAAGATCAAGAGTAGTTCCCACAGAATGGCTGAGGAGTACTTAAGAAACTTCAGTGTGAGGAACGGTTTTCATGCTACAAGCATTGAGGTATGTTCAGTCATTTTTTTCTGGAGAGACTGTGTTATTTCAGAATTGGCTGACAGTATCCCCATGAGGGAAGGGGTAAGCAGTAATCCTATTGTGAAAAAGAGTATTACTGGACCTGTATGTTGGGCTATAAAATGATTGACACTGATAACATAATGTTTGTGGGCAAACGATTATATGTTGGGAGATAACTTAAGGTTTTTTTGTGACAAACGTTTTCTTTTTTATTGGCAATGGAGGGTACACATGGCTTCAGTTAGATTTGGGTATATGAACCCACATGGCTAGATTTTTAGACCGCTTTGGAGCGGTCCTTTTGCAAGGCTGTGAGACATCGAGTAGATGGGCGGGGCCTATTTTCGCGCCTCAGTTGCGCAGTTGTATTCCCCATGCAAGCAGCAAGCTCCAGCTCCGGTGGGCCCTTCAAGAAAGTTTGGGCCTAATCGCAGGATTAATCCGATTTTGCAGATCCCTGAGGGCAGGTAGGCGCCACAGCAGGGCTGTGGCGAGGTGCAGGTTTTTTTTTTTGACTGATTATAACGTTTTTTGTCTAACGTTTTTATACATAAGAGTTAAGTGATCCTTTTCTTGTGGTGCAATCTTAGCTGGAAAGTTAGGATATATTTAGCATAAAATTGAGATAATTTTATCATTTTGAAGCAGTTTTGGAAAAATTGTATGCTTTTTTTCTCTTAAAGGCGCAGTACCGTTTTTTTCAGATTGTTATTTTTTCACTAAATAAAGTGTTTTCTAGCCTGTTTGTGGTTATTACTAGCCTGTTTAACATGTCTGACATTGAGGAAAGCCAATGTTCCATGTGTTTAGAAGCCATTGTGAAACCCCCACTTTAAATGTGTCCCTCATATACTGAAAGGGCCTTACATTGCAAAGACCATATTTTAGCTGATAAAAGTATGTCTCAGGATGATTCTCAGTCAGAAGAGAATCAGGTTATGCCATCTGCTTCTCTCCAAGTGTCACAACCTTTAACGCCTGCCCAAGCGACGCCAAGTACTTCTAGTGCGTCTAATTCTTTCACCCTGCAAGATATGGCTGCAGTTATATCTACTACCCTTACAGAGGTATTATCTAAACTGCCAGGGTTACAGGGTAAGCGCAGCAGGTCAGGCATTAGAGTAAATGCTGAGCCCTCTGATGCTTTATTGGCCATCTCTGATGTACCCTCACAGTGTTCTGATCTGGGGGTGGGGAATTGCTGTCTGAGGGAGAGCTTTCAGACACAGGAAAAATGTTCCCTCAAACAGACTCAGATGTGACGGCCTTTAAGTTTAAGCTTGAACACCTCTGCTTGTTACTCAGGGAGGTCTTAGCGACTCTGGATGATTGTGACCCTATTGTCATACCACCAGAGAAACTGTGTAAAATGGATAAATATCTAGAGGTCCCTACTTACACTAATGTTTTTCCAGTCCCTAGAAGAATTTTGGACATTGTTACTAAGGAATGGGATAGACCAGGCATTCCGTTCTCTCCCCCTCCTACTTTTAAGAAAATGTTTCCCATATCTGACACCATTCGGGATTCGTGGCAGACGGTCCCTAAGGTGGAGGGAGCTATTTCTACCCTGGCTAAGCGTACAACTATACCTATTCAGGACAGTTGTGCTTTCAAAGATTCTATATATAAAAAATTAGAGGGGCTTCTAAAGAAATTGTTTATTCATCAGGGTTTTCTTCCAAAACCTATAGCGTGCATTGTTCCAGTAACTACTGCAGCAGCTTTTTGGTTCAAGGCTCTAGAGGAGTCTCTCAAGGTTGAGACCCCATTAGATGATATTTTGGATAGAATTAAGGCTCTCAAGCTAGCTAATTCTTTTATTACAGATGCCGCTTTCCAAATGGCTAAATTAGCGGCAAAGAATGCAGGCTTTGCCATTTTAGCACGTAGAGCGTTATGGCTTAAGTCATGGTCTGCTGATGTGTCATCTAAATCCAAGCTTTTAGCGATTCCCTTTAAGGGTAAGACCCTATTCGGGCTTGAACTAAAGGAGATCATTTCTGACATTACTGGAGGTAAAGGTCATGCCCTTCCTCAGGACAAGACGGTTAAAATGAGGACCAAACAGAATAATTTTCGTTCCTTTCGAAACTTTAAAGGCGGTCCCGCTACTTTCTCATCCGCCTCCAAGCAGGAGGGGAACTTTACTCAATCCAAGTCAGTCTGGAGACCTAACCAGACCTGGAATGAAGGTAAACAGGCCAAGAAGCCTGCTGCTGCTACCAAGACAGCATGTAGGGGCAGCCCCCAATCCGGGACCGGATCTAGTAGGGGGCAGACTTTCTCTTTTCGCTCAAGCTTGGGCAAGAGACGTTCAGGATTCCTGGGCATTAGAAATTGTGTCCCAGGGGTATCGTCTAGAATTCAAGGATTCTCTCCCAAGGGGGAGATCTCATCTTTCACATTTGTCTGTAGACCAGACAAAAAGAGAGGGGCTCTTACGCTGTGTAGAAGACCTATATACCATGGGTGTAATCTGCCCAGTGCCAAAATTAGAACAAGGGCAGGGGTTTTATTCCAATCTGTTCGTGGTTCCCAAAAAAGAGTGAACCTTCAGACCGATTTTAGATCTCAAAAGTCTAAACAAATTTCTCAGAGTTCCATCGTTCAAGATGGAGACCATTCGAACAATCTTACCAATGATCCAGGAGGGTCAATATATGACCACCGTGGATTTGAAGGATGCATATCTTCACATTCCTATCCACAAAGATCATCACCAGTTCCTCAGGTTCGCCTTCCTGGACAAACATTACCAGTTTGTGGCCCTTCCTTTCGGGTTGGCCACAGCTCCCAGAATTTTTACAAAGGTGCTAGGGTCCCTTTTGGACAGTTCTAAGACCACGGGGCATATCAGTGGAGCCCTATCTGGACGATATCTTGATTCAGGCATCAACTTACCATCTAGCCAAATCCCACACGGACATCGTGCTGGCTTTTCTAAGAACTCACGGGTGGAAGGTGAACATAAAAAAGAGTTCACTTGTTCCTCTGACAAGAGTTCCATTCCTAGGAACTCTGATAGACTCGGTAGACATGAAGATTTTTCTGACGGAGGTCAGAAAATCAAAGATCTTAACTACTTGCCGAGCACTTCATTCCATTCCTCGGCCGTCAGTGGCTCAGTGTATGGAGGTAATTGGATTAATGGTAGCGGCAATAGACATAGTTCCGTTTGCCCGCTTACATCTCAGACCACTACAGCTGTGCATGCTCAGACAGTGGAATGGGGATTATGCGGATTTATCTCCGCAGATAAATCTGGATCTAGAGACCAGAGACTCTCTTAATTGGTGGTTATCACAGGATCATCTGTCCCAGGGAATGTGCTTCCACAGGCCAGCATGGGTCATAGTGACGACGGACGCCAGCCTCTTGGGCTGGGGTGCAGTCTGGAATTCCCTAAAGGCTCAGGGTGTGTGGACTCAGGAGGAGTCCCTACTACCAATCAATATTCTGGAACTGAGAGCGATATTCAACGCGCTTCAAGCGTGGCCTCAGCTGGCTTCGGCCAAATTCATAAGATTCCAGTCGGACAATATCACGACTGTGGCATATATCAATCATCAAGGGGGAACAAAGAGTTCTCTAGCGATGATAGAGGTTTCCAAGATAATTTGATAGGCAGAGACTCACTCTTGCCACCTATCAGCAATATATATCCCAGGAGTGGAGAACTGGGAAGCGGATTTTCGAAGTCGTCAGACTTTTCATCCGGGGGAGTGGGAGCTCCATCCGGAGGTGTTTGCCCAATTGATTCATCAATGGGGCACACCGGAATTGGATCTGATGGCATCTCATCAGAATGCCAAACTTCCTTGTTACGGGTCCAGATCAAGGGATCCTCAAGCAGTACTGATAGATGCTCTAGCAGTACCTTGGTTGTTCAACCTGGCTTATGTGTTTCCGCCTTTTCCTCTTCTTCCTCGTCTGATTGCCAGAATCAAACAGGAGAGGGCTTCGGTAATCTTGATAGCGCCTACGTGGCCATGCAGGACTTGGTATGCAGACCTGGTGGAGATGTCATCTCTGCCACCGTGGAAACTGCCACTGAGACAGGACCTTCTCATTCAGGGTCCGTTCCAACATCCAAATCTAATTTCTCTGCAACTGACTGCCTGGAGATTGAACGCTTGATTTTATCTAAGCGGGGATTCTCTGAGTCGGTCATTGATACTTTGATTCAGGCTCGAAAGCCTGTCACTAGGAAAATTTACCATAAGATATGGCGTAAATATCTTTATTGGTGCGAATCCAAAGGCTACTCATGGAGTAAGATCAGGATTCCTAGAAGGATTCCAAGAAGGATTGGAGAAGGGGTTGTCAGCTAGTTCCTTAATGGGACAGATTTCTGCTTTGTCAATCTTACTGCACAAGCGTCTGGCAGATGTCCCAGACGTTCAGTCGTTTTGTCAGGCTTTGGTTAGAATTTAGCCTGTGTTTAAACCTGTTGCTCCGCCATGGAGTTTGAATTTAGTTCTTACTGTTCTTCAAGGGGTTCCGTTTGAACCTATGCATTCCATAGATATTAAACTTCTATCTTGGAAAGTTCGGTTTTTAGTTGCTATCTCGAAGAGTTTCTGAGCTATCTGCATTACAATGTGACTCGCCTTATCTTATATTCCATTCTGATAAGGTGGTTTTGCGCACTAAACCTGGATTCCTTCCTAAGGTTGTGTCTAATAAGAATATTAATCAGGAAATTGTTGTTCCTTCTCAGTGTCCTAACCCTTCTTCTAAGAAGGAGCGTCTGTTACATAACTTGGACGTGGTTCGTGCCTTGAAGTTTTACTTTCAAGTGACCAAGGATTTCCGTCAAACATATTCTCTGTTTGTTGTCTATTCTGTAAATGTAGAGGGCAAAAAGCTACGGCTACCTCTCTTTCTTTTTGGCTGAAAAGCATCATCCGTTTGGCATACGAGACTGCTGGACAGCAGCCTCCTGAAAAGATTACAGCCCATTCTACTAGAGCGGTGGCTTCCACATGGGCTTTTAAAAACGATGCTTCTGTTGAACAGATTTGTACGGGTGCGACTTGGTCTTCCCTTCATACCTTTTCCAAATTTTACAAATTTGATACTTTTGCTTCTTCTGAGGCTATTTTTGGGAGAAAAGTTCTTCAAGCAGTGGTGCCTTCTGTTTAGGTATCTGTCTTGTCCCTCCCGTTCATCCGTGTCCTGTAGCTTTGGTATTGTATCGCACAAGTAAAGGATGAATCCGTGGACTCGTTGTATCTTGTAGAAGAAAAGGAAATTTATGCTTACCTGATAAATTGATTTCTTCTAAGATACGACGAGTCCACGGCCCGCCCTCTCAAATTAAGACAGATTATATTATTTTGTTTAAAACTTCAGTCACCTCTGCACCTTTTAGTTTCTCCTTTTTCTTCCTATACCTTCGTTCGAATGACTGGGGGGTGGAGTCAAGGGAGAAGCTATATAGACAGTGTCACGGATACCAGATGGCTAAGGCTACCCCCCACCCCCCTACAACCTCACCCCTGTTGTTTCTCAGTGGTTTTGAGCTCCTCAGAGCAACCACAATCTCTGGAAACTTTTGGTTGCATGGTTTTGTGTTCCAAACTTCTTTAGAAAAGAGCTGGTGTATGACCAAGAAAACCCTCCTAGGCTGGCCGGGCTCCTGGAACTCCTGGTCGGCTACAGGACAGCAGGACACCCGCTAACTTTACCCCTGGTCGCTCCAGCAACCATGTGCCCCAGAGCTCCGCTATTTTGGGGATTAGTAGCCCCTATGGAGAACAAGAGGTGGGTAAATTACCGGAGGGGAGCTCCTTTGGGAACCAGGGGTTTTGGACACCCCTAACCCCATAATTTCAACGGACTGTAACTCTGGTCCCCAGTAACGAATTATGCTTATTTTTGGACTGTGGAATCTGGGTACCGAGAGCTTTAAAATGACACCCGGAAAGTGCCGCCGCTCCACCGGGATCACCCCGAAACCGCCACCCATATGTATTGGGATTATGTGGGACTGTGGCTCCTATGGAGGTGCCGGGCTGTCTGGAGGGGTGGGAATTGCGGGAAAATAGTGGGATTGTCCAGGGTCTTATCAAGATGAGCTGTCTGTATAAAAGGAGTGCATGTTTTCAATAAAATCAGTTCCTGTTTAACCTGAATGCTAGGCTGTCTAGTTATTTGGGTTTGCTCCAGCTAAAATCACTTTCCTGAGCTACATAGCAGCCTGTTCCAGGCAGAGGAAGGACACTCTGACAGAGCTACCTAGTCTGGTAGCTGGAGTCTGCTACAGGGTGGGACCCTGAGTACTGGTGCTGTCATGCATCAGGGGTGGCTACAGGCTGTGGTCACTTGCCAGCTACATAGCTGCAATCGGCAGGGAGGAAGCAGGACCCGTTTGGCGGAGCTACCCAGTCGGGGTAGCCGGGGGTATCCGTCACATTGGCTGGCAGCGGTGGGATCTGCTTCTTTCACACAGTTTCTGCTGACAGAGGAGACGTACCACAGTAGCCGGTACAAAAGATGCTGACCGGAACAAATGATCCTTGTTCGGAACAGGACGTTCTGACATGGAGGAACCTTGCCCTCCGAGACCTCTGGTGGGAGGCTCTGCAACAGGAGCAGGAAACTGGAAAGGTCCTCCCCATGAATGACACGAGATTCCGGGTTCGGTGGACCGTGAGACTGCCTTTCCTGGGAGAACAGCCAAAGAAGGAATGGCTAGCTATTCTACATAGACTGATACAGCAAGAGATGTGGGTGGAGGATGGCTATCGGGCCCTCCAATGGCTCGCTATGCAAGCGCAGCCATGGCTGGAGGAAGGCTCCCCCACTTTGGCTTTGGCGGCCCTGGATTGCTGTTTACAAAAAGGACAGAGGACCCACAGTTTGGGAGCAAGACAGACCAGGGTCTGGAGGATATCTCTGGGCTCCAAGAGGAACTGCTGGATCTCTTGGAGGAGACCTGGATGCTGGACGATCTGGATTTTATAATTGACCAGGAAGAGGCACTTGTCAAGGAATATAAGAGGCTGCTGGATCTCGCTAAGCATCGTGCCAGGGGCATACAGATATGGGGTGCAGCCCTCTGGGATTCATGGAGCTTGACTGTGGAAGAGTGGCAGCAAAGAAAAAAGGAACCAGGGCTGCGGGATCCTGAACATCAGTCTGGCTCTGAGTTTATAGACTTGGACAAGGGAGCCACCCCAGCAGAAGCGCCGACAACAGGGCCCAGCACCTGTAACAGCTCCAGGAAACCCGGGAGCGGAGGTAGTAGTCCTCCCTCCCCTTACAGAGATCCCCTTCCCGGGAGTGGAGACAGTCGGTCTCTCTCCCCAGCGGCAGAGCCAGGAGCCGGGAGAGGAGACAGTCGGTCTCTCTCCCCAGCGGCAGAGCCATCCCCTGGGAGGGGAGATAGTCATCCTCCCTCCCCGTAAACAGAACCCCTTCCCAGGAGAGGAGACAGTCGGTCTCTCTCCCCAGCGGCAGAGCCAGGAGCCGGGAGAGGAGACAGTCAGTCTCTCTCGCCAGCGGCAGAGCCATCCCCTGGGAGCGGAGGTAGTCGTCCTCCCTCCCCGTAAAGAGAACCCCTTCCTGGGAGAGGAGACAGTCGGTCTCTCTCCCCAGCGGCAGAGCCAGGAGCCAGGAGAGGAGACAGTCGGTATCTCTCCCCAGCGGCAGAGCCATCCCATGGGAGCGGAGGTAGTCGTCCTCCCTCCGCATAAAGAGAACCCCTTCCTGGGAGAGGAGACAGTTGGTCTCTCTCCCCAGCGGCAGAGCCAGGAGCCGGGAGAGGAGACAGTCGGTCTCTCTCCCCAGCGGCAGAGCCATCCCCTGGGAGCAGAGGTAGTCGTCCTCCCTCCCCGTGAAGAGAACCCCTTCCTGGGAGAGGAGACAGTTGGTCTCTCTCCCCAGCAGCAGAGCCAGGAGCCGGGAGAGGAGACAGTCGGTCTCTCTCCCCAGCGGCAGAGCCATCCCATGGGAGCGGAGGTAGTCGTCCTCCCTCCCCGTAAAGAGAACCCCTTCCTGGGAGAGGAGACAGTTGGTCTCTCTCCCCAGTAGCAGAGCCAGGAGCCGGGAGAGGAGACAGTCGGTCTCTCTCCCAAGCAGCAGAGCCATCCCCTGGGAGTGGAGGTAGACGTCCTCCCTCCCCTTTCAGAGAAGCCCTTTCAGGGAGAGACGGGTATCGATTTCTCTCCCCAGCAGCCGTATCCCTTTCTGGGAGAGGAGACAGTCGGTCTCTCTCCCCAGCGGCAGAACCCCGTACAGGGAGCACAGACAGCCGGTCTCCCTCCCCAGCGGCAGCACAGTTTCCCATGGAGCAGAGGTAGCAGAGCTCCCTCCCCAGCAGTAGATCTCCTTCTCGGGAGAAGAGACAGACGGTCTCTCCCCTCAGTAGCTTGGCAGGGTCTATACCCTATTCTTGTCCTGGAGTATATCTCACAGGGGGCAGGCCAGGGGGGTACCCGCTCATGCAGTTGGTGCCACCAGTTTGGGCACCCGAGTTTGCCTGCCCCACCAAGGAGCAACCTCAACCTACATTCTGGGGTGGGTATACCACCGGGAAACTGGTACTGGCTTTGTTTGTGGGTGGGTCAGCCGGTACTCAACAGAGTGTCACAGAGGGAGACAGTTTGGCCATGGAATTTAAGGACACTGGAACTTGTGGAGCAGCAATTGTTTGGGAGCCGGCCTTAGCAAACTTGTTTGGGACTTTGCATTATGTGACTATCCCTGCGCCCTGGGCACAGGGTATAAACGCCACCAGGAACCCCAAGATCAGGAGAGATGGGATAACCTCTCTCAGCCCCAGGCCGACCCGTTAAGGGTCTAGCCGAGTCTGCCGAACTGGAGGGGGAGAGATGTCACAGATACCAGATGGCTAAGGCTACCCCCCACCCCCCTACAACCTCACCCCTGTTGTTTCTCAGTGGTTTTGGGCTCCGCAGAGCAACCACAATCTCTGGAAACTTTTGGTTGCATGGTTTTGTGTTCCAAACTTCTTTAGAAAAGAGCTGGTGTATGACCAGGAAAACCCTCCTAGGCTGGCCGGGCTCCTGGAACTCCCGGTCGGCCGCCTCACAACAGACACCCGCCTAACCCCTCTCAGGCTGTCCAAGCTCCTGGAACTCCCGGTCGGCTACAGGACAGCAGGACACCCGCTAACTTTACCCCTGGTCGCTCCAGCAACCATGTGCCCCAGAGCTCCGCTCTTTTGGGGATTAGTAGCCCCTATGGAGAACAAGAGGTGGATAAATTACCGGAGGGGAGCTCCTTTGGGAACCAGGGGTTTTGGACACCCCTAACCCCATAATTTCAACGGACTGTAACTCCGGTCCGCAGTAACAAATTATTTTTGGACTGTGGAATCTGGGGACCGAGAGCTTTAAAATGACACCCTGGAAGTGCCGCCGCTCCACCGGGATCATTTTGAAACCGCCACCCATATGTATTGGGATTATGTGGGACTGTGGCTCCTATGGAGGTGCCGGGCTGTCTGGAGGGGCGGGAATGGTGGGAAAATAGTGGGATTGTCCAGGGTCTTATCAAGATGAGCTGTCTGTATAAAAGGAGTGCATGTTTTCAATAAAATCTGTTCCTGTTTAACCTGAATGCTAGGCTGTCTAGTTATTTGGGTTTGCTCCAGCTAAAATCACTTTCCTGAGCTACATAGCAGCCTGTTCCAGGCAGAGGAAGGACACACTGGAAGAGCTACCTAGCCTGGGTAGCTGGAGCCTGCCACAGGGTGGGACCCTGAATACTGGTGCTGTCGGGCATCAGGGGTTGCTACAGGCTGTGGTCACTTGCCAGCTACATAGCTGCAGTCGGCAGGGAGGAAGCAGGACCCCTTTTGGCGGAGCTACCCATTCGGGGTAGTCGGGGGTATCCGTCACAGACAGCTCTGCTGTGGTGCTCTTTGCCACTTCCTGTTAGCAGGAGGATAATATCCCACAAGTAAAGGATTAATCCGTGGACTCGTCGTATCTTAGAAGAAATCAATTTATCAGGTAAGCATAAATTTCCTTTTTTATGATCCCCTTTATTCATAAATGGCAGACATACATGACATTGCCGTTGTTTTTTAGTAATTAGAAGGCTGCTAATTGCAGCTGCTCAGCATACTTGAAATTCCCAGGAGCAAAGTGGCTGTAGTGTAGGGATTACTCTCCCATCTGATCCCTCCAAAACAACTCATTTGCCTCCCCCCTCCCATTTGCCATCATTATCTTAGGTACTGGCAGCCAGTATGCAGTTTAGGGCTTTTTTTTGTGTGCTAATTATTATTTAATTTTATTATTATGTTCTGCAGTGTAAGGATCCCTCCTCACCTTCCCACCTCCCTGATCCCTCCCAAACAGCTTTCTTCCCTTCATCTTCCCACCTGGTCAACGCCATCTTTGTTACTTTCAGATTGGCTGCCAGTAACATTTTTTTTTAATAACTTTTATTTTTTATTTATTTATTTCTGTAGTGTAAGGATTCCCCCTCTCCCTCCCCTCCTCCCCCTGCAAACAAATGCATAGTTTAAAATGTTTCTGTAGTGTAGGACCCACTTTCCCCCTCCATTGGAGAACCCAATTTCTGTAGTGTAGGGCCCAGTCCTCCTGGGATAATTTGCTGTAGTGTAGGGAACCCTCTTCCACCTTGAGCTGCCCACCCACCTCCTTCCTTAACCTCCCACCAGCTGCATCACATCATCGATACATACAGAGACACTATCCGCGCACCCTTACCATATGAAGGTTGATGCCTTATGCCCCCAGCTACAGTCTCCGCTGTCTGAACTGATAGAGGGGGCCACAGTGTTGGATGCAGGTGCTATGCTAGGCTAGTATTGTATGATGTAGTACCTACATCTACATCTACTTTGTTCAAGGGGTTAATAAATCATATCTCAGGATTTATTATATTTTATATTTATTTATAGGTACTATATATTTTTTAAATAATTTATATATATATATATATATATATATATATATATATACACACAGTCTTATGCAAAAGTTTAGGCACCCCTGACAATTTACATGATTTTTATTTATAAATAATTGGGTGTTTGGATCAGCAATTTCATTTTGATCTATCAAATAACTGAAGGACACAGTAATACTTCAGTAGTGAAAACAGAATTTATGCTTACCTGATAAATTTCTTTCTCTTGTGATGTATCGAGTCCACGGATTCATCCATACTTGTGGGATATTCTCCTTCCCAACAGGAAGTGGCAAAGAGAGCACCCACAGCAGAGCTGTCTATATAGCTCCTCCCTTAGCTCCACCCCCCCCCCAGTCATTCGACCGAAGGCTAGGAAGAAAAAGGAGAAACTATAGGGTGCAGAGGTGACTGAAGTTTTTCAATAAAAATATACTACCTGTCTTAAACAGACAGGGCGGGCCGTGGACTCGATATATCACAAGAGAAAGAAATTTATCAGGTAAGCATAAATTCTGTTTTCTCTTGTAAGATGTATCAAGTCCACGGATTCATCCATACTTGTGGGATACCAATACCAAAGCTTTAGGACACGGATGAAGGGAGGGACAAGACAGGCACCTTAAACGGAAGGCACCACTGCTTGTAGAACCTTTCTCCCAAAAATAGCCTCCGAAGAAGCAAAAGTATCGAATTTGTAAAATTTGGAAAAAGTATGAAGCGAAGACCAAGTCGCCGCCTTACAAATCTGTTCAACAGAAGCCTAATTTTTAAAAGCCCATGTGGAAGCCACTGCTCTAGTAGAATGAGCAGTAATTCTTTCAGGAGGCTGCTGGCCAGCAGTCTCATAAGTCAAATGGATGATGCTTTTCAGCCAAAAAGAAAGAGAGATAGCCGTAACCTTTTGACCTCTCCGCTTACCAGAATAGACAACAAACAATGAAGATGTTTGACGGAAATCTTTGGTTGCTTGTAAGTAGAACTTTAAAGCACGAACCACATCAAGATTGTGCAACAGACATTCCTTCTTTGAAGAAGGATTAGGACACAGCGAAGGAACAACAATTTCCTGATTGATATTCCTATTAGAAACAACCTTAGGAAGGAATCCAGGTTTGGTACGTAAAACCACCTTATCTGCATGGAAAACAAGATAAGGTGAGTCACACTGTAAAGCAGATAACTCAGAAACTCTTCGAGCCGAAGAGATAGCTACTAAAAACAGAACTTTCCCAGATAGAAGCTTAATATCTATGGAATGCATAGGTTCAAACGGAACCCCTTGAAGAACTTTAAGAACTAAGTTTAGGCTCCATGGCGGAGCAACAGGTTTGAAGACAGGCTTGATTCTGATTAAAGCCTGACTAAATGCTTGAACGTCTGGGACATCTGCCAGACGCTTGTGTAAAAGAATAGACAATGCAGAAATCTGTCCTTTTAAGGAGCTAGCTGATAAACCCTTCTCCAATCCTTCTTGGAGAAAAGACAATATTCTAGGAATCCTAATCTTACTCCATGAGTAACCCTTGGATTCACACCAATAAAAATATTTGCGCCAAATCTTATGATAGATTTTCCTGGGTACAGGCTTTCTAGCTTGAATCAGGGTATCAATGACCGACTCAGAGAAACCACACTTTGATAAAATCAGGCGTTCAATCTCCAAGCAGTCAGACGCAGAGAAATTAGATTTGGATGCTTGAAAGGACCTTGGATTAGAAGGTCCTGCCTCATTGGTAGAGTCCACGGTGGAACCGATGACATGTCCACTAGGTCTGCATACCAAGTCCTGCATGGCCACACAGGTGCTATCAGAATCACTGAAGCTCTCTCCTGCTTGATTCTGGCAACCAGACGTGGGAGGAGAGTAAACGGTGGAAATTCATAGGCCAGATTGAAGGACCAGGGCACTGCTAGAGCATCTATCAGTACCGCCTGGGGATCCCGGGACCTGGACCCATAACGAGGAAGTTTGGCGTTCTGCTGGGACGCCATCAGATCCAATTCTGGTGTACCCCATAGCTGAGTCAGCTGGGCAAATACCTCCAGATGGAGCTCCCACTCCCCCAGATGAAAAGTCTGACGACTTAGGAAATCCGCCTCCCAGTTCTCTACCCCTGGGATATGGATTGCTGAGAGATGGCAAGAGTGATCCTCCGCCCATCGGATTATTTTGTTTACCTCCATAATCGTTAGAGAACTCCGTGTTCCTCCTTGATGATTGATATAAGCTATAGTCGTGATGTTGTCCGACTGAAATCTGATGAATTTGGCCGCAGCTATCTGAGGCCACGCCTGAAGCGCATTGAATATCGCTCTCAGTTCTAGAATGTTTATCGGGAGGAGAGTTTCCTCCCGAGACCATAAGCCCTGTGCTTTCAGGGAGTTCCAGACTGCACCCCAGTCTAGCAGGCTGGCATCTGTCGTTACTATGAGCCACTCTGGCCTGCAGAAACACATTCCCTGAGACAGGTGGTCCTGAGACAACCACCAGAGAAGAGAGTCTCTGGTCTCCTGGTCCAGATGCAGTTGAGATAAATCTGCATAATCCCCATTCCACTGTTTGAGCATGCATAGTTGCAGTGGTCTGAGGTGTAGGCGGGCAAAAGGAACTATGTCCATTGCCACTACCATGAGTCCGATTACCTCCATACACTGAGCCACTGATGGCCAAGCAATGGAATGAAGAGCTCTGCAAGTGGTTAAGAGTTTTGATTTTCTGACCTCCGTCAGAAATATTTTCATTTCAGAGTCCCTAGGAAGGAAACTCTTGTGAGAGGGAAGAGAGAACTCTTTTTTATGTTCACCTTCCACCCGTGAGATCTCAGAAAAGCCAACACGATGTCCGTGTGAGACTTGACTAGCTGGAAAGTCGACGCCTGAATTAAGATGTCGTCTAGATAAGGCGCCACTGCTATGTCCCGCGGTCTTAGAACCACCAAAAGGGACCCTAGCACCTTTGTGAAAATTCTGGGAGCCGTGGCCAACCCGAAGGGAAAGGCCACAAACTGGTAATGCCTGTCCAGAAAGGCGAATCTGAGGAATTAATGATGATCTCTGTGAATAGGGATGTGTAGATACGCATCCTTTAAGTCCACGGTAGTCATATATTGACCCTCCTGGATCAGAGGTAGAATAGTCCGAATAGTCTCCATCTTGAATGTTGGTACTCTGAGGAACTTGTTTAGAATTTTGAGATCCAAAATTGGTCTGAAAGTTCCCTCTTTTTTGGGAACCACAAACAGGTTTGAGTAAAACCCTAGCCCCTGTTCGGCTTTTGGAATTGGGCGGATCACTCCCATGGTATGTAGGTCTTCTACACAGCATAAGAACGCCTCTCTCTTTGTCTGGTTTGCAGACAATTGAGAAATGTGAAATCTCCCCCTTGGGGGGGAGTCTTTGAAGTCCAGAAGATATCCCTGGGACACAATTTCTAAAGCCCAGGAATTGTGGACATCTCTTGCCCAAGCCTGAGCGAAGAGAGAGAGTCTGCCCCCTACTAGGTCCGGTCCCGGATTGGGGACTACCCCTTCATGCTGTCTTGGAGGCAGCTGCAGGCTTCTTGGCCTGTTTACCCTTGTTCCAAGCCTGGTTAGGTCTCCAGACTGACTTGGATTGGGCAAAATTCCCTGAAGCGGGACCACCCTTGAAGTTCCGAAAGGAACGAAAATTATTTTGTTTGGTCCTCATTTTATTTGTTTTATCCTGAGGGAGGGCATGGCCTTTCCCTCCAGTGATGTCTGAAATAATATCTTTCAGTTCAGGCCCGAATAGGGTCTTTCCTTTGAAAGGGATGTTCAAAGGTTTAGACTTTGATGATACATCAGCAGACCAGGACTTAAGCCATAACGCCCTGCGAGCTAAAATGTCAAAACCTGAATTCTTTGCCGCTAATTTAGCTAGTTGGAAAGCGGCATCTGTAATGAAAGAATTAGCCAACTTAAGAGCCTTAATTCTATCCATAATATCCTCTAATGGAATCTCCATCTGAAGAGCCTCTTCTAGAGCCTCGAACCAGAAAGCAGCTGCAGTAGTTACAGGAACAATGCACGCAATAGGTTGGAGAAGAAAACCTTGGTGAACAAAAATTTTCTTCAGGAGACCCTCTAATTTTTTATCCATAGGATCTTTGAAAGCACAACTGTCTTTGATAGGTATAGTTGTACGCTTAGCAAGAGTAGAAATAGCTCCCTCCACCTTAGGAACCGCCTGCCACGAGTCCCGCATGGTGTCAGATATGGGAAACATTTTCTTAAAAACAGGAGGGGGAGTGAACGGAATACCAGGTTTATCCCACTCCTTAGTAACAATATTCACAATCCTCTTAGGGTCTGGAAAAACATCAGTGTAAACAGGAACCTCTAAGTATTTGTCCATTTTACACAATTTCTCTGGAACCACTATAGGGTCACAATCATCTAGAGTCGCTAATACCTCCCTGAGCAATAAGCGGAGGTGTTCAAGCTTAAATTTAAAGGCCGTCATATCAGAATCTGTCTGAGGGAGTGTCTTTCCTGAATCAGAAATTTCTCCCTCAGATAACAAATCCCTTACCCCTACTTCAGAACATTGTGAGGGTATATCGGATACGGCTACTAAAGCGTCAGGCGGCCCAGCATTTGTTCTTGACCCAGAGCTGTCACGCTTCCCTTGTAAACCAGGCAGTTTAGAGAAAACCTCTGTGAGGGTTTTATTCATAACTGTGGCCATGTCTTGTAAAGTAAATGAATTTGACGCACTAGAGGTACATGGCGTCACTTGTGCGGGCGTTACTGGTTGTGACACTTGGGGAGAGCTAGATGTCAAACACTCATTTCCTTCTGTCTGAGAATCATCTATTGCTATATTTTTAAGTGCTAAAATATGCTCTTTAATTTATAGACATATCAGTGCAAGTGGGACACATTCTAAGAGGGGGTTCCACAATGGCTTCTAAATACATTGAAAAAGGATTTTCCTTGATGTCAGACATGTTAAACAGGCTAGCAATGAAACAAGCAAGCTTGGAAAACACTTTAATCAAAGCAAATAATACTTAGAAGAAAAACGGTACTGTGCCTTTAAGAGAAAAAAATGCACAAACTCTGCAAAACAGTGTAAAAAAGCAGTAAAATGTACGAAATTTTTACAGTAGCATCATAAAGCCTTAGTAAGATTGCACAGCTAGACAAATAAATGATTAACCCCTTAATGTAAAAACCGGATTGACAAAACGTCAAAAACCGGTAAAAAAAACCTTCAGCACCTTGCCACAGCTCTGCTGTGGCGCCTACCTGCCCTTTTAGGAAAGATTTGTGGGGTAAAAAACTTATTTTAAGCCCTAAACCACAGTAGGACCCTCTGGAGAAGCAGCTGGATGTCTCTGAGTAAAAGAAACTGCGCAACTGAGGAGCAAAAATAGGCCCCTCCCACCTCACTCGATGTTATGGGGCCTAAAAGAAACACACCAGAGTGTTTCTAAACTATCCATGTGGATTAACAACCCTTAAATAAGCCACAATGACCCCTCAAAGCCCCTCAAAAAAAATTATGTTTGCAATGAAAAAACGTTTTTTCCTAACAGTGTCACCAGTAACCAATGAGCCCTTATATGCAAGCTGGGATTCCTCTAAGTGTCTGAATACAGCTTACCCTTCCCTCATGGGGATATTGCCAGCCTTTTCTAGAATAATCCATTTAAAATAACAAACTTTTGCTTGAGAAAATAAAAACTAAAATTTTTGTCACCACACTCACTTTACCCTTCCTAGCAGTTAAGCAGGCAAAGAGAATGACTGGGGGGTGGAGCTAAGGGAGGAGCTATATAGACAGCTCTGCTGTGGGTGCTCTCTTTGCCACTTCCTGTTGGGAAGGAGAATATCCCACAAGTATGGATGAATCCGTGGACTCGATACATCTTACAAGAGAAATTAGGTTTATTGGATTAACAGAAAATGTGCAATATGCATCAAACGAAATTAGATAGGTGCATAAGTTTGGGCACCCCAACAGAAATATTGCATCAATATTTAGTAGAGACTCCTTTAGCAGAAATAACAGCCTCTAGACGCTTCCTATAGCCTGTAATGAGATTATGGATGAAGGTATTTTGGACCATTCCTCCTTGCAAAACATCTCCAGTTCAGTTAGGTTTGATGGTTGCAGAGCATGGACAGTCCACTTCAAATCACCCCACAGATTTTCAATGATATTCAGGTCTAGGGACTGGGATGGCTATTCCAGAACATTGTACTTGTTCCTCTGCATAAATGCCAGAGTAGATTTTGAGCAGTGTTTTGGGTCGTTGTCTTGTTGAAATATCCAGCTCCGGCGTAACTTCAACTTCAACTGATTCCTCAACATTATTCTCAAGTATCTGCTGATATTGAGTGGAATCCATGCGACCCTCAACTTTAACAAGATTCCAACTACCAGCACTGGCCACACAGCCCCACAGCATTATGGAACATCCACCAAATTTTACTGTGGGTAGGAAGTGTTTGTCTTGGAATGCTGTGTTCTTTTGCCGCCATGCATAACGCCCCTTGTTATGACCGAATAACTCAATCTTTGTTTAATCAGTCTACAGCACCTTCTTCCAAAATGAAGCTGGCTTGTCCAAATGTGCGTTTCCATACCTCAAGCGACTGTTTGTGGCGTGTGTGCAGAAAAGGCTTCTTCTGCATCACTCTCCCATACGCTGAATTGTTGATAGATGCACAGTGACACCATCTGCAGCACGATGATGTTGGAGGTGGTCTGTGGGCTGTTTTTGACCGCTCTCACCATCCTTTGCCTTTGCCTCTCCGATATTTTACTTCTGGCCTTAATAAGAACTGTGCCTGTGGTCTTCCATTTCCTCACTATGTTCCTAACAGTGGACACTGACAGCTTAAATCTCTGCAATAGCTTTTTGTAGCCTTCCCCTAAATCCTAATGTTGAACAATCTTTGTTTTCAGGTCATTTAAGAGTTGTTTTGAGTCCCCCATGTTGCCACTCTTCAGAGGAGAGTCAAAGAGAACAACAACTTGCAATTTGCCTCCTTAGATACCTTTTCCCATGATTGGATGCACCTGTCTATGAAGTTTAAGGCTTAATGGGCTCACAAAACCAAAATTGTGTGTTCCAATTAATCAGTGCTAGGTAGTTACAGGTATTCAAATCAACAAAATGACAAGGGTGCCCAAATTTATGCATTTGTCTAATTTTGTTTTGATGCATATTGCACATTTTCTGTTAATCCAATAAACCTAATTTCACTACTGAAATATTAGTGTCCTTCAGTTATTTGATCAAAATTAATTTGCAAAATTAAATTGCTGATCCAAACACCCAATTATTTATAAATGAAAATCATGGAAATTGTCAGGGGTGCCTAAACTTTTGCATACGACTTATATATATATATATTTATATATATATATACAGGGAGTGCAGAATTATTAGGCAAGTTGTATTTTTGAGGATTAATTTTATTAGTTGAACAACAACCATGTTCTCAATGAACCCAAAAAACTCATTAATATCAAAGCTGAATAGTTTTGGAAGTAGTTTTTAGTTTGTTTTTAGTTATAGCTATTTTAGGGGGATATCTGTGTGTGCAGGTGACTATTACTGTGCATAATTATTAGGCAACTTAACAAAAAACAAATATATACCCATTTCAATTATTTATTTTTACCAGTGAAACCAATATAACATCTCAACATTCACAAATATACATTTCTGACATTCAAAAACAAAACAAAAACAAATCAGTGACCAATATAGCCACATTTCTTTGCAAGGACACTCAAAAGCCTGCCATCCATGGATTCTGTCAGTGTTTTGATCTGTTCACCATCAACATTGCGTGCAGCAGCAACCACAGCCTCCCAGACACTGTTCAGAGAGGTGTACTGTTTTCCCTCCTTGTAAATCTCACATTTGATGATGGACCACAGGTTCTCAATGGGGTTCAGATCAGGTGAACAAGGAGGCCATGTCATTAGATTTTCTTCTTTTTATACCCTTTCTTGCCAGCCACGCTGTGGAGTACTTGGACGCGTGTGATGGAGCATTGTCCTGCATGAAAATCATGTTTTTTCTTGAAGGATGCAGACTTCTTCCTGTACCACTGCTTGAAGAAGGTGTCTTCCAGAAACTGGCAGTAGGGACTGGGAGTTGAGCTTGACTCCATCCTCAACCCGAAAAGGCCCCACAGGCTCATCTTTGATGATACCAGCCCAAACCAGTACTCCACCTCCACCTTGCTGGCGTCTGAGTCGGACTGGAGCTCTCTGCCCTTTACCAATCCAGCCACTGGCCCATCCATCTGGCCCATCAAGACTCACTCTCATTTCATCAGTCCATAAAAACCTTAGAAAAATCAGTCTTGAGATATTTCTTGGCCCAGTCTTGACGTTTCAGCTTGTGTGTCTTGTTCCGTGGTGGTCGTCTTTCAGCCTTTCTTACCTTGGCCATGTCTCTGAGTATTGCACACCTTGTGCTTTTGGGCACTCCAGTGATGTTGCAGCTCTGAAATATGGCCAAACTGGTGGCAAGTGGCATCTTGGCAGCTGCACGCTTGACTTTTCTCAGTTCATGGGCAGTCTATTTTGCGCCTTGGTTTTTCCACACGCTTCTTGCGACCCTGTTGACTATTTTGAATGAAACGCTTGATTGTTCGATGATCACGCTTCAGAAGCTTTGCAATTTTAAGAGTGCTGCATCCCTCTGCAAGATATCTCACTATTTTTGACTTGTCTGAGCCTGTCAAGTCCTTCTTTTGACCCATTTAGCCAAAGGAAAGGAAGTTGCCTATAATTATGCACACCTGATATAGGGTGTTGATGTCATTAGACCACCACCCCTTCTCATTACAGAGATGCACATCACCTAATATGCTTAATTGGTTAGTAGGCTTTCGAGCCTATTACAGCTTGGAGTAAGACAACATGCATAAAGAGGATGATGTGGTATATACTCAATTGCCTAATAATTCTGCACTGCCATGTATATATATATATATATATATATATATATATATGACATATCCATTTGTGTTTTTTGTGTTACAGTAAATGCTGAATATGGCTCCTGACAGCAGCATTTGGCTTACTTGTGAAAATCTAGATCTTTGTGTTTTGCTGTCAGACACCCATATTCAGCATTTATTGTAACACAAAAAACACAAATGCACGTCTAAAATATATATATAAAGCAACAAGTTAGCACTCTCCTCTGGTTATATTATTGTATATTTAATTGTGACATTTCAGGGAGGACAATCCCGTTAGTCAAACCTCAGAGTGCTGAGTTCATTTTTCCTGGGGTATAATTTGTCCTTTGGGATTTCTAAGCACCCCCAGTTGTTTAAGGTATTTTATTTTATAATAGATGTTATATATAATATATATTATTACAGGGGTGGAAAAATATCACTATAGCTTACTAGTCAGGGGTTAAAAGCTACCAGTCAAAATAAGAATCCTGGCGCGCATAATCTCTATGCAAAAGTGCAAAAATGATAAGTACATCACAAGTGACAGGTCAGGTAGCAGCATGTAAAACTTCACATAAAAGACAGGAAGCACCCCTCCCTCCCACAGCATCTGACGCGTTTCCGGGAACCCTATAATCATAGGATACCAGCCCAGAGGGAAATGTTACTAGTCCACTCAATGCTAAAGAAAGGAAAAAGTTAATTGTTTTACTTGTCCACTGCAATTTCTTAATCATCTGGGACTAGTGGAAAATTCAAGCTGTATATATTAGAGTCAACATAATTCTTAAATAGATATAGGGTTTTATTTAACATGTGTGTGTGTTTTAAACTCTTAAAAATAATCAAATTAGTTGTAAAGGGCATTCTGACCCTTTATGTCTAGCAGAGGATGTCGGAAACTTGACTCCATTAATGACAGCAAACTGCAAGTGGGTAATGGCCTCAATGTAAATTGAGCACAGTTTTTTTTTTTTTTTCTCCCCTTGTTGACTTCAATGGAAACCCAACTTCCTATTGGATTTTTATTTGCTTTCACCAAATTGCAGCTACAACAGTTTTGATGATGTTATATTTTTCAATAGCTGTTTTAACGTCTACTGACCAACTGACAATTATTAATACCAGCGATGAAAACATGACCAGTATTGTCACCGGCACTGTCTCTCTCTGTCCTTCACTCTCTGTGCACCTGGATTTCATATTGCCCTTGTCATCTTCTGTGATTCCTCTCCAGTTTGTCTTCCTCTCTCATTCAAGCTCGTACCCACTAGTTATTAAGTACATGTGGTACAGTGTGTAACTGGAAAATGGGCAATTACAGCACAAAATGCCCAGTGTAAGTATAGTACCTGCTACGCAGTGCTTTTATCAGGATATCTTGCTCCTGACCAGGGCTATATTTGCTGCTTATACCCAGAACCTATATTCAATCCTAGATTGCTGTAGCATAAAGTAGGCACTTTATATTACAGTGACGTGTTTTGTTGTTTCCTTATAAAAAAAAAGAACCTACATATATCTCACCCATGCAGCTGTAACCTGTGGTTATTTAACCAATTTCATGCAAGTTAAGCAAAAGAAAAATAAATAATATACCTCTATGGTAATGCAAATACAAATGCTTATTTGTAACTAAACGTGACATTAATAGCGCCTAGGCATTTAATGCGGGTGACCCTGTGTTCCTCAGAGTGCTGAGCTGTGTATTTTGTTCTGATCCATTTGCTGTTCCATGTTTATTGCTGTGATGAGGGCGTCCTGGGATTCTCGCCCTGCAGCACTATGAAAGTGCTAATTGAAGAATGGAGTCTTTGTGGCCACATTTCACAGGCAATGTGTTTGCACTATGCAGCTAGAAAAGTAGTAAATGCAATGATGTGAATCCTTCCATCATAAACTCATCCGAGCTTGTCCTAAAAAACTCCAGCCTGTTAGTGGTTTCCCAGTAGTATGATGACCCAACAAGCATGTCTTTGGATTAATGGAAGGAGTGACCATTGGGGCAAGGCTGTGTTTGCCCCTGGTATCATCCTAAATCCTCAAATCACTTTAAAAGAACTGGCTGGGCCACTGATTCCTGATTTATTTTTATCTGTATGTTTTCTAGAGATTCGTTAGTGTGAGATCCTGACATTTACATATATAGTTACATTAAATGCTTAATACATGATACTCAAACATGAGACGCTACTGCTAAGTGATTAACTTCAGAAATACACTTGAAACACAGGTAATGTAAATATTTGTCTGACTTTTATTATAGAAAAGTAGTTTTACTGCATACAACAAAAGGTGTGTGACAAACTTCACATACACCAATGAGAGGCTGATTGTGATAGGCCCAGAGCCTCCTGGGGGCGTGGCAGACAGATTTCACCTTTACTGACGTCAACCATGTTGAATTCATTTCTCTTATGAAGGATCTTGTCTAGTCGTCGTCTTTCTTTTTTTCTTCTCTGTGTGAATGCGTTAAAGGGATATGAAACCCAAAATTTGTCTTTCAGGATTGAGATAGAGCAGCAATTTCAAACAACTTTCTAATTTACTTCTATTATCAAATTATCTTCATTCTCTTGTTCTTTTGTTTAAAAGCAGGGATGTCATCTCAGGAGCGTGCACGTGTCTGGAGCACTATGGCAGCATTTTAGCAACAATGTTATCCATTTGCAAGAGTACTAGCGGGCAGAACTATTTCCTGCCATGTAGCGCTCCAGATACTACCTAGGTATCTCTTCAACACAGAATATCATGGGAAATTAGAAACTTTTATTAAAATGATATAGGTTGTCGGAATCACTAAAGAACATGTTGGGGTTTCATATCTCTTTCATTTTATCAATGGTCTTTTTTCCCCATTTTAATTTGTTCTGTAATGTTTTTAAAACCTAACTTGGTTTATGGGCCGAGAGATAAACAGTAATGAGATAGAACAGGTATAAAACTCTTTACATTTCTCAATTTTCAAATTGCAATGATTTTTTTCATGCAAGATATAAGTTTCACAAACTGGGCCACACTGGAATCCTTGCCCCAAAGATCTTATAAGGAGAGGGCGTTACGTCCCAGCAGATATGAGGTTGGTTGGATTCAGATAGAGAATAGAAATTTAAACAACATTACAATTTACTTCTATTATTTATTTTGCTAAATTTTTTAGATATCCTTAGTTGAAGAAAAAGCAATGCACATGGTGAGCCAATCACACGAGGCTTCTATTTGCAGCAACCAATCAGCAGTTCCTGAGCATATCTAGATATGCTTTTCAGCAAAGAATATCAAGAGAATAAAACAAATGAGATAATATAAGTAAATTAGAAAGATGTTTAAAATTGCATTTTCTTTCTAAATCATGAAAGAAAAAGTGTGGGTGTCATGTCCCTTTAAGTGCCACAGATGTAACTTTAACACAAGAGCTATAAAATACTTTTTAAAGGGATAGGAAAGTCCAAATTAGACTTGCATGATTCAGATAGAGCAGGTCATTTTAAGACACTTTTAATGGGGCACTCAAGTCAAAATAAAGTTAGAAAGAACACGCAGTTTTAAGACACTTTTCAATTTACTTCCATTGTCAAATTTTGCACAGCCTTTTTATATTCACACTTTCTGGGGAACAAGATCTTACTGAGCATGTGCACAAGCTCACCGGGTATACGTATACTAGTCTGTGATTGGCTGATGTCTGTCACATGATACAGGGGGCTGGAAAAAATAAATTTGACTGAAAAAAAATCTACTGTTTATTTGAAATTCAGATTAGGTGTTATTGCATTGTCTTTTTATTATGTACGTGTTAATTATGCAATTCTACTGCATTGAGTGGTCCTTTAAATTAATTTATATTGTCAAATGTACTTCTCTTCAAATGTGTTCTCCTGGTATCCATTGTTCAAAAAAGAATATGCATATATCCTACACTAGTGGGAGCTAGAGGGTGATTGGTGTTTGCACACATTTGTCTCTTGTGATAGGCTCACTAGATGTGTTCAGCTAGCTCCCAGTCGTGCATTGCTGCTCCTTCAGCAAATGACAACAAGCAAATGAAGCAAATTTTGTAATAAAAGTAATTTGGAACGTTGTTTAAAAACATAATTTATACTTACCTGATATTTTATTTATTTTTTCTGGCATGGAGAGTCCACGAATCCATTCAATTACTAGTGGGAATTCAACTCCTGGCCACCAGGTGGAAGCAAAGAACACCCCAGCAAAGCTTTAAGTATCCTTCCATTACCCACATTCAGCCGGGGATTTATGGAAAGAAAAGAAGACACAAGGGTATAGAGGTGCCTGAGGTTTAGAAAAATTACAAAAAGCAGTCTTAAAATAAGGGTGGGTCATGGACTCTCCATGCCAGGAAAGAAAATAATTTATCAGGTAAGTATAAATTATGTTTTATTTCCAATGGCATGGAGAGTCCATAAATCCATTCAATTACTAGTGGGAACCAATACCAAAGCTAGAGTCCACAGAATGGAAGGGAGAGATACACAAGACAGGCAAACCTAAACAGAAGGCACCACAGCTTGAAGAACTTTCCTCCCAAAAGAATCCCCAGCTGAGGCAAAAACATCAAATTTGGAAAATTTGAAAAAAGTATGCAATGATGACCAAGTGGCCGCCTCACAAATCTGTTCCATTTTTAAAGGCCCAAGAGGAAGCGACAGCCCTAGTGGAGTGAGCCGTAATTTTCTCTGGAGGCTGCTGTCCAGCTGTCTTCATAAGCCAATCGAATAACACTTCTCAACCAGAAGGAGAGAGTAGAAGAAAAGGCCTTCTTACCTCTCCGTTTACCAGAAAAGTCAACAAAAAGAGCAGAAGATTGACGATAATCTTTTGTAGCCTGTAAATAGAACTTCAAAGCATGCACAACATCCAGATTGGAAAAAATGTGGTTTTCTCACAGCGCCGTCTCTATATCCTACTGGCTCCCCAGAAAAACAAGACACCTAGTATATCTTGGAATTGGTTACAAAATGAGAAGAGAGTCTAGGGAGCGCCTCAAGGTGGGCAGAGGATAATCCTGAAAAAGTTATATGATAAATAGAGGTGATAGGTGATGATGATTAACAAATTTATTAGCGTATACACAATGGTAAAATTAACAATATAAAATATAAAATAACCAGTAGATAATTACTCAACATAAAAATATCACATACAAATTTTTCTTAAAAATTATTCATGGATCCATGTTACACAAAAATTAAAATAAATACATAACCATCATAAGTGAAGATTGCAGTATAAATAGGTATGTTTGAGTGTATTGTTCTATGCCTCGGTTAGGAGGGATAGTATACCATCAAATGAAATTCTTAAAGAAACAGTCCTAAAAAGTCCTAAAATGACAATCTAAAATAACAATCTTAAATTGCTACTAAAAATAGCTTGTATTAGTCAGTATATTTGCGTTTCCGCATATAATATGAATGATCCCTGATTCACAGGGTGTGAGTGATTCTCCAAGTCTTTTAAGGGCAACCAAGTGCTATAGAAAGCTCCTAAATACAGTCTCTCCTGTGGGGAAAAATTGATGTGAAGAAAAGTTGATGTGAATGTGTCCAAAAAGTGAAAATGCTAAAACTGTGTCTCAAAAATGATGCAAACATGATGAAAAACCATAAAAGTATGAAAAAAATTAAAAATAAAAAATACAATAAAAATAAAATAGTGAAAAATAAGAATCCAATTTGGTCAGTTTAAAACACAATTGAAGGAAAAAAAATTTGAAGAAAAAACAAAATGGTGAAAAATCAATTTGAAGAAAGCTGATGAGGTGCTTGTGTTAATATCCTGTGTATTCTGTGGTAAGGTTCAAACCAGAAATAATACAATTAATCCAAAAATAGAACATAAATTCCCAGTGTACCTGTGGAATACAAATAACAAAATAGTGCAATAACGCTAAATCAATCCTAAATCTAAATGAAATTAGGCTTACCATAAAATAGCCAACGCGTTTCGTCCCTTCCTTGGGCCTTTCTCAAAACTGTGTTATGGTAAGTCATATTGAGCCTCCTTATATACTGAAAATTGTTCAACCAAATGGCGCCATTTTCGCACCAAAAAGTGTGCCTCTGAACCGGAAGTGATAACTTCCAATCCATATCCTTTTGTTTCGATTGTATTTCTAATATGTAGTGTTCAATTTATTTTTATAGAGTTCTCATATTCTCGTTTAATATGGCCTGATGCTCGCTATGTCCAATTTTGGGTGCTTGTTCTAAAATATCAAAAATCCGTCACAAGTCCGGTATTGCCGAAACCGGAAGTGTAATAGTGTGCTGGTATCACTTCCGGTTTACGGGGTTTACGGCATATTGCCGGTATTTTGCCTGCTTGTCTGATTATTGAAATTTTGCTGACCTGTCTGTGAGCACCTGAGATGTACAATGTACTTTAGTTTATCCGGATTAGAGGATATTTTGTTTTTATTACCTTCTTAGTTACAGCATACTGGTAAGTTCTGTCGTGTAACCGGAAGTGACATCACTTCCGGAATGTGGTCTTTATCGATGCATGCTCTAATGGCCTGTGGGTTGTCCTCTGATTTGAAAAAACGTGTGCAATTATTAAATATATTTCAATTAAAATCGTCTATTTCCATTTATTACATTAATTGAGAAAATATTCATTGGTCAATAACCGGAAGTGATGTGGCCCTATTCTGCCTGGTATCTGTCATTTATTATGAGTCAATTCACCAATGGGATGGTTTAAAAAATGCTTACTATCAATAAATCACATATGATGTTCATTATTCATAGTGGCGAATAAAATTTGATTAAAGTACAATTAGAAATGTTGGGTGATGGATTCTTCATGCTGACAAATGGACATTATTTAAAAGATAAAATTAGAAAATTAAAAATTATTATTCGCTATGTTAGCTATATTAGCAGCAGATTATATATTATGAGAAAATGATCTCCTGTCTTGTACAATATATGGTGTATATAAATATATAGATTTTATATCTGTATAGTTAGCTGAGGTGCCCATAAAGGGTCATATAAAGATATGTGAGAGGTATAATTCATGGTTGGTTTCTTTGAGGATAGTTATAAGAGGTGTCAGAAATCACTGTTCCAATTTGTGTGCCTTTATATTGAGTTCATGTATAAATCTCAACAAAAAGAGGACTGAATTTCGCATTGGTGTCAATACTAATCTTATATCGGGGATGTGATTTCAAGTTATTATATATGATTTCAAGTTATTATATATTATATATGAAATATATATATAGTATATATATATATTATATATATAGTATAGTGTAAATGGTTATCTTGTGGGTGGAGATCTCTATAATACGATTCTTCCTTCTATCCTAGAACACATTAGTTTCAAAATTGAACTCCCAGGATACATTTCTTCACTTTATGGGTCTGTCACTTATTAGGAATTCTATAAGTATAAGCTCAGATGTGCTGACTGCGTTAACTCTCGGACATGGAGGAAAAAATGGAAATGATTGTGGAGGGGAGGGACGAGAGAGGGAGGTCGTGCTAACTAGATCTTTTGGCCTTTGTTATAATCTGAGTGTTCCTTCTGTCTCAGGGGGGGACATACTCTTACTCTGAGACACACTAATCAGTTACGCTAGTATGAAGATACATGCTAATAGTTGATTTATGTGTGTGCTTATGTATATGTAAGAGCATAGTTACTTCAGATTAAATAAATGTGACAGATCTTCCTTATTGTTTAGACCCCTGGGGTAAAGGCAATCTAGATTAAAAATCCATCTAGATTCCTCTATGAGTAATTTCTTCTCTTGGTCTCCCCCTCTCCAACTGTCATGATCCGGTGTACATGCGCTCAGGACACAGACCCTCGGGGCAGTGGTAGGGATTTGAAGACACCGACCCCTGACCCGGGGAAGAGTATCCTGGACGTGGATAGATGATATTCTGTGATTCATAGTTGCTAGAAGTTATTGTAGAATAAATGGAGAGTGCAACATTTGTATACAATATATTATGACTTCACTGTGACTTATAGTTAGTTAATAGAAGTAACTGCAGGATTCCATGAGAGAAAAAATATAGCAATGTGGAATGTTCAGGCTTCAGAGTAATCTAGTAAAAGATTGACACTTAGATGCAAACTAGGTTTGTTGCAGGTTCACAGTACATAATATTATATAAAGCTGTATGTCAGAGTTTAAGCACAGCTGCACAGGTACTTAGACAAGCTGCAAGTTTAGGCATTAATTACTGTTTGTGCATTTAGATGCAAACTTGGTTTGTTGCAGGTTCACAGTATATAATATTATAAAGAGCTGTATGTCAGTAATTAGCAGAGCAGCACAGGTGAAAGTTAAGTTTAAGGCATCAATTACTGTTTGAACATATATTGGAGAATCACATGAAAGCTTTAATTGAACACATAGATGCAGAGTTCAGAATATGTTAACATATTTGCAGCAGGATATTTCAGCAATGACAACTTGTAGCAGAGAAATAGTTATAAAGTTCTGAGTAAGATGCTGTTGTAATTAGAGAGTGATGATAACCAAAAGTATGCTTGATTTATAATAAAGTTTTGAGTTTGTTAAGTAGCAGTGTCCAGGAAACAGAAAATGGAATTATTTGGATACTTGCGATTTGATGATTTTAGGCATTGGAATAGAAAATGCTGTAGGTTGAAATAGTTGGTAAATTCATACAGGAAACAGTCACAGACCTCTGTTGTTCAGGATCACAACTTCAATGTTAATGCCCAGCACATTAGACCTGAGAAGGCTTAAAAAGAGGCTGAGGTAATCAGGTGCATGAATGATTAATCAGGCAGGCAAGCAAGCTGAATGTGAATACTGCCCAAATGCAGCAGTCAGAGAAGGATTTCTTAAAGGGATAGTGACATTAGGCTGAGATATGTTACACCAACTGGGGGTTACTAGTTGAATACCGCAGTAATTAAAATCTTTCTTATTGCCCAAATGTTGTTTGGTTAAATGTCTATACAATGGAGTCTCTATATTCTTATGTTTAATCTGTAGCAGGTGTTCCCTAATTCGATATTTTAGGGGTCTTGAAGTCTGTCCAATGTATTGGAGACCACAACTGCATTGGATTAGGTAGATGACTCCTTTACTGCTGCATCTTATATGGTCTCTGATGGGGTATTCTATTTTGGTGTTATGTGAGGTGAATTTCTTCGTTTGATTTTTCACCATTTTGTTTTTTCTTCAATTTTTTTTTCCTTCAATTGTGTTTTAAACTGACCAAATTGGATTCTTATTTTTCACTATTTTATTTTTATTGTATTTTTTATTTTTTCATACTTTTATGGTTTTTCACCATTTTTGCATCATTTTTGAGACACAGTTTTAGCATTTTCACTTTTTGGACACATTCACATCAATTTTTCTTCACATCAATTTTTCCCCACAGGAGAGACTGTATTTAGGAGCTTTCTATAGGACTTGGTTGCCCTTAAAAGACTTGGAGAATCACTCACACCCTGTGAATCAGGGATCATTCATATTATATGCGGAAACGCAAATATACTGACTAATACAAGTTATTTTTAGTAGCAATTTAAGATTGTTATTTTAGATTGTCATTTTAGGACTTTTTAGGACTGTTTCTTTAAGAATTTCATTTGATGGTATACTATCCATCCTAACCGAGGCATAGAACAATACACTCAAACATACCTATTTATACTGCAATCTTCACTTATGATGGTTATGTATTTATTTTAATTTTTGTGTAACATGGATCCATGAATAATTTTTAAGAATATTTTTTATGTGATATTTTTATGTTGAGTAATTATCTACTGGTCATATTTTATATTTTATATTGTTAATTTTACCATTGTGTATATGCTAATAAATTTGTTAATCATCATCACCTATCACCTCTATTCATCATATAACTATTTCAGGATTATCCTCTGCCCACCTTGAGGCGCTCCCTAGACTCTCTTCTCATTTTGCAACATCCAGATTGTGCAACAACCGCTCCTTCTTAGAGGAACGATTAGGACAAAATGAAGGAACAACAATTTCTTGGTTAATATTGCGTTCCAAAACCACCTTAGGTAAAAATCCTAATTTAGTACGGAGAACCGTGTTATCTTCATGAAGAATAAGATAAGGAGAATCACACTGTAGAGCTGAAAGCTCCGAAACTCTACTAGCAGAAGAAATTGCCAGCAGAAACATAACCTTCCTAGACAATAACTGAATATTAACAGAATGCATAGGCTCAAATGGAGCCTGCTGCAGAACTTTAAGAACCAGATTAAGACTCCAAGGAGGAGCAATTGACCTAAACACAGGCCTGAATCTAACCAAAGACTGGACAAAAGATTGAACATCTGGCAAAAATGTCAGACGCTTCCTAGGAAGGGATTCTGTGTAAGGGGAGGGAGGACGACTACCGCCGCTCAAAGGGCTTGGCTCTGCCGCTGGGGAGAGAAACCGACTCCCTCTCCCTGCTCCTGGCTCTGCCGCTGGGGAGAGAGACAGACTGTCTCCTCTCCCAGGAATGGGTTCTGTGTAAGGGGAGGGAGGACGACTACCTCCGCTCCCAGGGGATGGCTCTGCCGCTGGGGAGACAGAACGACTGTCTCCTCTACCTGCTCCTGGCTCTGCCACTGGGGAGAGAGCCTGACTGTCTTCTCTCCCGGGAAGGGGTTCTGTGGGTGGGGAGAGAGGTCTGCAACCTCTGCTCCCTGGTTTCCTGGAGCTGTTGCAGGTGCTGGGCAGAGGCCGGCGGCTCTCTGCCCTGTTGCCAGTGCTTCTGGCTCCCTGGTCCAAGACCATAAGCTCGGAACCAGACTACTGATTGGGATACAGCAGCCCTGGGTTCCCTTTTTGTTTGTTGCCACTCCTCCACGGTCGAGCTCCATGAATCCCAGAGTCTGCCACACGGGTCCTGCTTCCTCCCTGCCGACTGCAGCTATGTAGCTGGCAAGTGACCACAGCCTGTAGCCACCCCTGATGCCCAACAGCACCAGTATTCAGGGTCCCACCCTGTGGCAGACTCCGGCTACCCCGACTAGGTAGCTATGCCAGAGGGTCCTTCCTCCCCCAGACAAGGGGCTGCTATGTAGCAGAGAAGTGATTTCAGCAATCCCCACCCAAATAACTAGACAACTAGCATTTAGGTGGAACAAATAAGAACTGATTTTATTGGAAAACACACACTTCTTTTATACACAAAGCTCATCTTGATAAGACACTGGACAATCCCACAATTTTCCTGCCATTCCCGACCCTCCAGACAGACTGGTGCCTCCATAGCAGCCACAGTCTCACAGAATAGTAGTTCTCTTGGCTAAGGTAGATATAGTGCCTTCTAGGAACAGTGTGCCACAGATCTCGCACTGAATCAGCCACAGGAAACATCTTTTTAAACACAGGAGACGGGTTAAAAGGAACACCCTGCTTTTCCCATTCCTGAGATATAATGTCAGACATGCAACCTGGAACAGGAAAAACCTCCACAGATTTAGGGTTGACATCAAAAACTCTATTCAGTTTATTAGCATTTTTAGGAGCCTCTGCAACAGTTTCAGAGTCATCCAAAGTAGCTAAAACCTCCTTCGAAAGTGAACGGAGATGCTCCAGTTTAAATCTAAAATTAAATTCCTCAGAATCTATTGTACTAGGAACTGCAGATTCTGAATCAGAGATCTCGTCCTCAGAAGCTGCAGAGGAATGATTCTTGCTAGATAACTGAGAAAGACTAACCAAATCAGTCTTGGCGGAATCAGAACCTATAGAAATGTTCTTAGAATTCCTCTTCCTTTTACCAGAGTTAGGTAAAGCACTTAGGGCTGCAGAAACTGCAGAAATAAACTGTGCAGCAAAATCTTTAGGCAAATAAACACTCCCAAAGACTGACTAAGAGGAACCGCAGGACACTGCATGTGAATCTGTCAAAGACTGGGATATGTTAGCAGAAGGCTGAGACAACCCATGAACAGCATTATCCTGGGAAAAAGAAGGCTCAGATAGGGAATCCTTATCCTTAGATAATAAAACCTTATTCAGGCAAGGGGAACAAAATTGCACAGGAGGTATAACTGGGGCATCTGCACAATAAAGACATTTATTAAATGACAGAGAAATCTTGGGATAGGCTTCCATCCTATATAATAAAAGGCCAAATGTGTTTGTCCGAATCTGTCATGCACAGTAGAGACTGGGCGCGAGGACAAACGCACCTGGCCTTCCAACTGATCTGGCGTGGTGGGGTGGGTGTGGCCGGGCGGGTGCGACGTGGCCGGACGGGTGCAACATGGGTGGGTGCAGCGTGGGCGGGGCCCGGGTGTGACGTGTGGCATGGCCGGGCGTGACGCAGACGTGGCCAGATGCCGGGGCCGACTGCAAAGACATGAGAGCTCTAAAGAGGGGGGATAGAGAGAGGGAGACAGCAAAAGAGAGGGGGGGGGGAGAGCACAAAAGAGAGGGGGAGAGAGCACAAAAGAGAGGGGGCAGAGAGCGCAAAAGAGAGGGGGGAGAGAGCGCAAAAGAGAGGGGGGAGAGAGCGCAAAAGAGAGAGGGGGAGAGAGCGCAAAGAGAGAGGGGAGAAAGTGCAAAAGAGAGGGGGGAGAGAGCGCAAAAGAGAGGGGGAGAGCGCAAAAGAGAGGGGGGAAAGAGCACAAAAGACGGGGGAGTGAGCACAAAAGAGAGGGGGGAGAGAGCACAAAAGAGAGGGGGGAGAGAGCAAAAAAGAGAGGGGGAGAGAGCACGAAAGAGAGGGGGAGAGAGCACAAAAGAGAGGGGGGGAGAGAGCACAAAAGAGAGGGGGAGAGCACAAAAGAGAGGGGGGAAAAGAGCAACAAAAGAGAGGGGAGAGAGCGCAAAAGAGAGGGGGAGCGAGCCGCAAAAGAGAGGGGGGGAGAGAGCTCAAAAGAGAGGGGGAGAGAGCGCAAAAAGAGAGGGGGGGAGAGAGCGCAAAAGAGAGGGGGCAGAGAGCGCAAAAGAGAGGGGGGGAGAGAGTGCAAAAGAGAGGGGAGAGAGCACAAAAGAGAGGGGGGAGAGCATATAAGAGAGGGGGGGAGAGCACAAAAGAGAGGGGGGAGAGAGCGCAAAAGAGAGGGGGAGAGAGCGCAAAAGAGAGGGGGAGAGAGCGCAATAGAGAGGAGAGAGCAAACGAGAGGAGAGAGAGAGCAAACGAGAGGAGAGAGAGAGAGCGCAAACGAGAGGGGGAAGAGAGAGCAAAAGAGAGGGAGAGAGACAGCAAAAGAGGGGGAGAGAGACAGCAAAAGAGGGGGAGAGAGAGCAAAAGAGGGGGAGAGAGAGCAAAAGAGAGGGGGGAGAGCGCAAAAGAGAGGGGGGAGAGAGCGCAAAAGAGAGGGGGGGAGAGAGTGCAAAAGAGAGGGGAGAGAGCGCAAAAGAGAGGGGGGAGAGCATATAAGAGAGGGGGGGAGAGCACAAAAGAGAGGGGGGAGAGAGCGCAAAGAGAGGGGGAGAGAGCGCAAAAGAGAGGAGAGAGAGCAAACAAGAGGAGAGAGAGAGAGCAAACAAGAGGAGAGAGAGAGCGCAAATGAGAGGGGGGGAAGAGAGAGGAAAAGAGAGGGAGAGAGACAGCAAAAGAGGGGGAGAGAGACAGCAAAAGAGGGGGAGAGAGACAGCAAAAGAGGGGGAGAGAGAGAGAGCAAAAGAGGGGGGAGAGAGAGCAAAAGAGAGGGGGGGAGTGAGCAAAAGAGAGGGGGAGAGCAAAAGAGAGGGGGAGAGAGAGAGACCAAAAGAGAGGGGGGTGAGAGAGACAAAAGAGAGGGGTGAGAGAGCAAAAGAGAGGGTGAGAGAGAGCGCAAAAGAGAGGGGGGAGAGAGAGAGCAAAAGAGAGGGGGAGAGAGAGAGAGCAAAAGAGAGGGGGAGAGAGCAAAAGAGAGTGGGGAGAGTAAAAGAGAGGGGCGAAAGAGAGAGCAAAAGAGAGGGGGAGAGAGAGTAAAAGAGAGGGGCGAAAGAGAGAGCAAAAGAGAGGGGAGAAAGAGAGAGTAAAAGAGAGGGGCGAAAGAGAGAGCAAAAGAGAGGGGAGAAAGAGAGAGCAAAAGAGAGGGGGAATAGAGAGAGAGCAAAAAATGGCCCGTGTACACAGGCTTTAGGACTAGTAGTAAATAAAATAGCCCTTTTTTTTCCCTTATACTCTAATTTCAATATAAAAAATTTTAATAAAATTCTAAGCATTGATAAATAATTATTAAAACCGGCACCTCTACACCCCAGCCACCAGGAATCCAATCCACATCAGCAGATAAATCCTGTTCAAACTACAGATCCTAGAAAGCTGGCAGGAAAAACGAACTAATGCCAGAAAATCCGGTCCGTCTCCTAGAAAGTCCGTCATCCAAACAGCCAGCTAGAAACAAACTGTTCAGCACTCAGGAAGTAACAGAGCGGTGACATGATCGCAAATTCAAAAGTAAGGTGCGGTCTAACAACTTTCTTAAAGATGAACAAAAGAAGACAGCGCCTCATAGTGCAAGTAAGTTCCATAAGCTGGGGTCACAGAAAGAGACAAACGGTTGTAGGTATACTCACAAGAGTACTGGCACTCTTATGTAAAGAAGTGTGAATGGGCAGGCTGACATTTAACAGCAGTCAGTACGCTGGAACGGATGGCATCCAAACTTCCAAGGTGCAGCTGTGGGCTCTCCTCCATGAGTAGAAGGGAATCGTCTGGAGCAGCACTGTGTTGGAGAAAGCAGCTTTCACTGCATGCCGCATCCACTTTAAGCTGATGATCGCCAAAAAATATCCCAACGATAGTGTTTTCGAAAGGAAACCCTTGCAGAAGCAACGGGGTTTATGGAGATAAAAAAGCCAAAATAACCAGGCTTATGTGAAAAGAAATAAGAACAATTTATCTTTTCACATAAGCCTGGTTATTTTGGCTTTTTTATCTCCATAATCCCCGTTGCTTCTGCAAGGGTTTTCTTTCCAAAACACTATCGTTGGGATATTTTTTGGCGATCATCAGCTTAAAGTGGATGCTGCATGCAGTGAAAGCTGCTTTCTCCAACACAGTGCTGATCCAGACGATTCCCTTCTACTCGTGGAGGAGAGCCCACAGCTGCACCTTGGAAGTTTGGATGCCATCCGTTCCAGCGTACTGACTGCTGTTAAATGTCAGCCTGCCCATTCACACTTCTTTACATAAGAGTGCCAGTACTCTTGTGAGTATACTTACAACCGTTTGTCTCTTTCTGTGACCCCAGCTTATGGAACTTACTTGCACTATGAGGTGCTATATATATATAACTAGTGAGTGTGGCACAATTAGACAATATATAATGATATATAACTAGTGAGTGTGGCACAATTAGACAATATATATATATATATTATATATATAACTAGTGAGTTGTGGGCGCAATTAGACAATATATAATGATACATAAACTAGTGAGTGTGGCGCAATTAGACAATATATAATGATATATAACTAGTGAGTGTGGCGAAATTAGACAATATATAATGATATATAACTAGTGAGTGTGGCGCAATTAGACAATATATAATGATATATAACTAGTGAGTGTGGCACAATTAGACAATATATAATGATATATAACTAGTGAGTGTGGCACAATTAGACAATATATATATATATAACTAGTGAGTGTGGCGCAATTAGACAATATATAATGATACATAACTAGTGAGTGTGGCGCAATTAGACAATATATAATGATATATAACTAGTGAGTGTGGCCGCAATTAGGACAATATATAATGATATATAACTAGTGAGTGTGGCGCAATTAGACAATATATAATGATAATATAACTAGTGAGTGTGGCGCAATTAGACAATATATAATGATATATAACTAGTGAGTGTGGCACAATTAGGGCCATATTAGGCAATATATAATGATATATAACTAGTGAGTGTGGCGCAATTAGACAATATATAATGATATATAACTAGTGAGTGTGGCGCAATTAGACAATATATAATGATATATAACTAGTGAGTGTGGCGCAATTAAGACAATTATATAATGATATATAACTAGTGAGTGGTGGCGCAATTAGACAATATATAATGATATATAACTAGTGAGTGTGGGCGCAATTAGGACAATTTATAATGATATATAACTAGTGAGTGTGGCGCAATTAGACAATATATAATGATATATAACTAGTGAGTGTGGCGCAATTAGACAATATATAATGATATATAACTAGTGAGTGTGGCGCAATTAGACAATATATAATGATACATAACTAGTGAGTGTGGCGCAATTAGACAATATATAATGATATATAACTAGTGAATGTGGCGCAATTAGACAATATATAATGATATATAACTAGTGAGTGTGGCGCAATTAGACAATATATAATGATATATAACTAGTGAGTGTGGCGCAATTAGACAATATATAATGATATATAACTAGTGAGTGTGGCGCAATTAGACAATATATAATGATATATAACTAGTGAGTGTGGCGCAATTAGACAATATATAATGATATATAACTAGTGTGTGTGGCACAATTAGACAATATATAATGATATATAACTAGTGAGTGTGGCGCAATTAGACAATATATAATGATATATAACTAGTGAGTGTGGCACAATTAGACAATATATAATGATATATAACTAGTGAGTGTGGCGCAATTAGACAATATATAATGATATATAACTAGTGTGTGTGGCGCAATTAGACAATATATAATGATATATAACTAGTGAGTGTGGCGCAATTAGACAATATATAATGATATATAACTAGTGAGTGTGGCGCAATTAGACAATATATAATGATATATAACTAGTGAGTGTGGCGCAATTAGACAATATATAATGATATATAACTAGTGAGTGTGGCGCAATTAGACAATATATAATGATATATAACTAGTGAGTGTGGCGCAATTAGACAATATATAATGATATATAACTAGTGAGTGTGGCGCAATTAGGCAATATATAATGATATATAACTAGTGAGTGTGGCGCAATTAGACAATATATAATGATATATAACTACTGAGTGTGGCGCAATTAGACAATATATAATGATATATAACTAGTGAGTGTGGCGCAATTAGACAATATATAATGATATATAACTAGAGAGTGTGGCGCAATTAGACAATATATAATGATATATAACTAGTGAGTGTGGCGCAATTAGACAATATAATGATATATAACTAGTGAGTGTGGCGCAATTAGACAATATATAATGATATATAACTAGTGAGTGTGGCGCAATTAGACAATATATAATGATATATAACTAGTGAGTGTGGCGCAATTAGACAATATATAATGATATATAACTAGTGAGTGTGGCACCATTAGACAATATATAATGATATATAACTAGTGAGTGTGGCGCCATTAGAAATATATTAATGATATATAACTAGTGAGTGTGGCGCAATTAGACAATATATAATGATATATAACTAGTGAGTGTGGCGCAATTAGACAATATATAATGATATATAACTAGAGAGTGTGGCGCAATTAGACAATATATAATATTATATAACTAGTGAGTGTGGCGCAATTAGACAATATATAATGATATATAACTAGTGAGTGTGGCGCAATTAGACAATATATAATGATATATAACTAGTGAGTGTGGCGCAATTAGACAATATATAATGATATATAACTAGTGAGTGTGGCGCAATTAGACAATATATAATGATATCTAACTAGTGAGTGTGGCGCATTAACAATATATATGATATATAACTAGTGATGGTGGCGCAATTAGCAATATATATAACTAGTGAGTGTGGCCCAATTAGACAATATATAATGATATATAACTAGTGAGTGTGTGGCGCAATTAGACAATATATAATGATATATAACTAGTGAGTGTGGCGCAATTAGACAATATATAATGATATATAACTAGTGAGTGTGGCGCAATTAGACAATATATAATGATATATAACTAGTGAGTGTGGCGCAATTAGACAATATATAATGATATATAACTAGTGAGTGTGGCGCAATTAGACAATATATAATGATATATAACTAGTGAGTGTGGCGCAATTAGACAATATATAATGATATATAACTAGTGAGTGTGGCGCAATTAGACAATATATAATGATATATAACTAGTGAGTGTGGCGCAATTAGACAATATATAATGATATATAACTAGTGAGTGTGGCGCAATTAGACAATATATAATGATATATAACTAGAGAGTGTGGCGCAATTAGACAATATAATGATATATAACTAGGGAGTGTGGCGCCATTAGACAATATATAATGATATATAACTAGTGAGTGTGGCGCAATTAGACAATATATAATGATATATAACTAGGGAGTGTGGCGCATTAGACAATATATATATACTATATGCCATATATAAACTCGTGAGTGTGGCGCAATTAGACAATATATAATGATATTAACTAGTGAGTGTGGCGCAATTAGACAATATATAATGATATATAACTAGTGAGTGTGGCGCAATTAGAACAATATATAATGATATATAAACTAGTGAGTGTGGCGCAATTAGACAATATATAATGATATATAACTAGTGAGTGTGGCACAATTAGTACAATCTATAATGATACTATAACTAGTGAGTGTGGCGCAAATTAGACAATATATAATGATATATAACTAGTGAGTGTGGCGCAATAGACCAATATATAATGAATATATAACTAGTGAGTGTGGCGCAATTAGACAATATATATATATAACTAGTGAGTGTGGCGCAATTAGACAATATATAATGATATATAAATAGTGAGTGTGGCGCAATTAGACAATATATAATGATATATAACTAGTGAGTGTGGCGCAATTAGACAATATATAATGATATATAACTAGTGAGTGTGGCGCAATTAGACAATATATAATGATATATAACTAGTGAGTGTGGCGCAATTAGACAATATATAATGATATATAACTAGTGAGTGTGGCGCAATTAGACAATATATTATGATATATAACTAGTGAGTGTGGCGCAATTAGACAATATATAATGATATATAACTAGTGAGTGTGGCGCAATTAGACAATATATATGATATATAACTAGTGAGTGTGGCGCAATTAGACAATATATAATGCTATATAACTAGTGAGTGTGGCGCAATTAGACAATATATAATGATATATAACTAGTGAGTGTGGCGCAATTAGACAATATATAATGATATATAACTAGTGAGTGTGGCGCAATTAGACAATATATAATGATATATAACTAGTGAGTGTGGCGCAATTAGACAATATATAATGATATATAACTAGTGAGTGTGGCGCAATTAGACAATATATAATGATATATAACTAGTGAGTGTGGCGCAATTAGACAATATATAATGATATATAACTAGTGAGTGTGGCGCAATTAGACAATATATAATGATATATAACTAGTGAGTGTGGCGCAATTAGACAATATATATATATATATAACTAGTGAGTGTGGCGCAATTAGACAATATATAATGATATATAACTAGTGAGTGTGGCGCAATTAGACAATATATAATGATATATAACTAGTGAGTGTGGCGCAATTAGACAATATATAATGATATATAACTAGTGAGTGTGGCGCAACTAGACAATATATAATGATATATAACTAGTGATTGTGGCGCAATTAGACAATATATTATGATATATAACAAGTGAGTGTGGCGCAATTAGACAATATATAATGATATATAACTAGTGAGTGTGGCGCAATTAGACAATATATAATGATATATAACTAGTGAGTGTGGCGCAATTAGACAATATATAATGATATATAACTAGTGAGTGTGGCGCAATTAGACAATATATAATGATATATAACTAGTGAGTGTGGCGCAATTAGACAATATATAATGATATATAACTAGTGAGTGTGGCGCAATTAGACAATATATAATGATATATAACTAGTGAGTGTGGCGCAATTAGACAATATATAATGATATATAACTAGTGAGTGTGGCGCAATTAGACAATATATAATGATATATAACTAGTGAGTGTGGCGCAATTAGACAATATATAATGATATATAACTAGTGAGTGTGGCGCAATTAGACAATATATAATGATATATAACTAGTGAGTGTGGCGCAATTAGACAATATATAATGATATATAACTAGTGAGTGTGGCGCAATTAGACAATATATAATGATATATAACTAGTGAGTGTGGCGCCATTAGACAATATATAATGATATATAACTAGTGAGTGTGGCGCAATTAGACAATATATAATGATATATAACTAGTGAGTGTGGCGCAATTAGACAATATATAATGATATATAACTAGTGAGTGTGGCGCAATTAGACAATATATAATGATATATAACTAGTGAGTGTGGCACAATTAGACAATATATAATGATATATAACTAGTGAGTGTGGCGCAATTAGACAATATATAATGATATATAACTAGTGAGTGTGGCGCAATTAGACAATATATAATGATATATAACTAGTGAGTGTGGCGCAATTAGACAATATATATATATAACTAGTGAGTGTGGCGCAATTAGACAATATATATATATAACTAGTGAGTGTGGCGCAATTAGACAATATATAATGATATATAACTAGTGAGTGTGGCGCCATTAGACAATATATAATGATATATAACTAGTGAGTGTGGCGCAATTAGACAATATATAATGATATATAACTAGTGAGTGTGGCGCAATTAGACAATATATAATGATATATAACTAGTGAGTGTGGCGCAATTAGACAATATATAATGATATATAACTAGTGAGTGTGGCGCAATTAGACAATATATAATGATATATAACTAGTGAGTGTGGCGCAATTAGACAATATATAATGATATATAACTAGTGAGTGTGGCGCAATTAGACAATATATAATGATATATAACTAGTGAGTGTGGCGCAATTAGACAATATATAATGATATATAACTAGAGAGTGTGGCGCAATTAGACAATATATATATATATAACTAGTGAGTGTGGCGCAATTAGACAATATATAATGATATATAACTAGTGAGTGTGGCGCAATTAGACAATATATAATGATATATAACTAGTGAGTGTGGCGCAATTAGACAATATATAATGATATATAACTAGTGAGTGTGGCGCAATTAGACAATATATAATGATATATAACTAGTGAGTGTGGCGCAATTAGACAATATATAATGATATATAACTAGTGAGTGTGGCGCAATTAGACAATATATATTTATATATAACTAGTGAGTGTGGCGCAATTAGACAATATATAATGATATATAACTAGTGAGTGTGGCGCAATTAGACAATATATAATGATATATAACTAGTGAGTGTGGCGCAATTAGACAATATATAATGATATATAACTAGTGAGTGTGGCGCAATTAGACAATATATAATGATATATAACTAGTGAGTGTGGCGCAATTAGACAATATATAATGATATATAACTAGAGAGTGTGGCGCAATTAGACAATATATAATGATATATAACTAGAGAGTGTGGCGCAATTAGACAATATATAATGATATATAACTAGTGAGTGTGGCGCAATTAGACAATATATAATGATATATAACTAGTGAGTGTGGCGCAATTAGACAATATATAATGATATATAACTAGAGAGTGTGGCGCAATTAGACAATATATAATGATATATAACTAGAGAGTGTGGCGCAATTAGACAATATATAATGATATATAACTAGTGAGTGTGGCGCAATTAGACAATATATAATGATATATAACTAGTGAGTGTGGCGCAATTAGACAATATATAATGATATATAACTAGTGAGTGTGGCGCAATTAGACAATATATAATGATATATAACTAGTGAGTGTGGCGCAATTAGACAATATATAATGATATATAACTAGTGAGTGTGGCGCAATTAGACAATATATAATGATATATAACTAGTGAGTGTGGCGCAATTAGACAATATATAATGATATATAACTAGTGAGTGTGGCACAATTAGACAATATATAATGATACATAACTAGTGAGTGTGGCGCAATTAGACAATATATAATGATATATAACTAGTGAGTGTGGCGCAATAAGACAATATATAATGATATATAACTAGTGAGTGTGGCGCAATTAGACAATATATATATATAACTAGTGAGTGTGGTGCAATTAGACAATATATAATGATATATAACTAGTGAGTGTGGCGCAATTAGACAATATATAATGATATATAACTAGTGAGTGTGGCACAATTAGACAATATATAATGATATATAACTAGTGAGTGTGGCGCAATTAGACAATATATAATGATATATAACTAGTGAGTGTGGCGCAATTAGACAATATATAATGATATATAACTAGAGAGTGTGGCGCAATTAGACAATATATAATGATATATAACTAGTGAGTGTGGCGCAATTAGACAATATATAATGATATATAACTAGTGAGTGTGGCGCAATTAGACAATATATAATGATATATAACTAGTGAGTGTGGCGCAATTAGACAATATATAATGATATATAACTAGTGAGTGTGGCGCAATTAGACAATATATAATGATATATAACTAGTGAGTGTGGCGCAATTAGACAATATATAATGATATATAACTAGTGAGTGTGGCGCAATTAGACAATATATAATGATATATAACTAGTGAGTGTGGCGCAATTAGACAATATATAATGATATATAACTAGTGAGTGTGGCGCAATTAGACAATATATATATATAACTAGTGAGTGTGGCGCAATTAGACAATATATATATATATAACTAGGGAGTGTGGAGCCCCTAGGCAGTACAGTACATTAGGCGTCCATTAGCTATCTAATCTATTCGGATGTGCTCGCGTATCTGTCACCATGACTCAGTCACAATTGTATAGTACGCGGGACAAGCCGTATGAAATAATAGCTTCAGGGGCGTGGCTAGAGGTGGAGCCTTGTGTTATGTTGAGTCCTTCCACATGTCCTTGTCAGTGACTGGGCGTGGCTTGTCTCAGTTGTCAAATTTATTTATAAAAAAAGCGGAGACCCCTGAAAATAGGCGTGGCTACCAGAGGGATGGGCGTGCTTACTTGATAGTGGGCGTCGCCATAGAATTCGATGGGGAGGAGCATGCAAGTGAATTGGCGTGGTTTAGCCTTGGCTGTGAGTGACACTGGGTAATATGATTTGCGCTAGCTTGTGAGTGACACTGGGTATGATTTGCTCTAGGTTGTGTGTGACCCTCGGTATGATTTGCTCTAGGTTGTGATTGACACTGGGTATGATTTGCTCTAGGTTATGAGTGACACTGGGTATGATTTGCTCTAGGTTATGAGTGACACTGGGTATGATTTGCTCTAGGTTATGAGTGACACTGGGTATGATTTGCTCTAGGTTGTGAGTGACACTGGATATGATTTGCTCTACCTTGAGTGAGTGGGCGGGGAGTAAGAGTGAGTAGGCGGGGCCTGTAAGTGACAAGGCGGTGCTCCGTTGTGCAGTGTGCGGCTTCCGGTTGTGTCCCGGGTAGTACTAGTGAGTGTCCCGCAGCTGCAGAATCACTAGGTCCGGCCGCTGAGTGCCGGTGCTTCCGCTCGTTGTGCCTAGAACCCGTCGGGTCAATGAGCCGCTTGCCAAGCCCATCGTCAGGCCCGGGCCCATGGACACCAGCGAGCTGTTCAGCAGCTGCAGGAAAGGAGACATCTTCCGTGTGCGGTGAGACCCTTACTGAGACAGCTTGGGGAGAGAGAGAGTGTTGGGGGGCCTGAGTGAGAGTTAAGGAGACACTTGGGGTGGTCCTGAGTGAGAGTTTGTGAGGGAGATAGTTGGGGGGCCTGAGTGAGAGTTATTGAGGGAGACATTTGGGGGGTTCCTGAGTGAGATTTTGTGAGGGAGACAGTTTTGGGGGGTCGTGAGTGGGAGTTAGTGAGGGAGACATTTGGGGGGGGAGGTCCTGAGTGAGAGTTAGTGAGGGAGACAGTTGGGGGGAGGTCCTGAGTGAGAGTTAGTGAGGGAGACAGTTGGGGGTCACAGAGTTAGTGAGGGAGACAGTTGGGGGTCACTGAGAGTTAGTGAGGGAGACAGGGGAGTTAGTGAGAGAGACAGTTGGAGGGGTTAGTGAGGGAGACAGTAGGGGGGTCCTGAGTGAGAGTTAGTGTGGGAGACAGTTTTGGGGGGTCCTGAGTGAGAGTTAGTGAGGGAGACAGTTTTGGGGGGGCTCCTGAGTGAGAGTGAGTGAGACAGTTGGGGGGAGGTCCTGAGTGAGAGTTAGTGAGGGAGACAGTTGTGGGGAGGTCCTGAGTGAGAGTTAGTGAGGGAGACAGTTGGGGGTCACTGAGAGTTGGTGAGGGAGACAGTTGGGGGTCACTGAGAGTTAGTGAGGGAGACAGTTGGGGGTCACTGAGAGTTAGTGAGGGAGACAGTTGGGGGTCACTGAGAGTTAGTGAGAGAGACAGTTGAGGGGTTAGTGAGGGAGACAGTAGGGGGGGTCCTGAGTGAGAGTTAGTGAGGGAGACAGTAGGGGGGGGTCCTGAGTGAGAGTTAGTGAGGGAGACAGTAGGGGGGGTCCTGAGTGAGAGTTAGTGAGGGAGACAGTAGGGGGGTCCTGAGTGAGAGTTAGTGAGGGAGACAGTTGGGGGGTCCTGAGTGAGAGTTAGTGAGGGAGACAGTTGGGGGGGGTCCTGAGTGAGAGTTAGTGAGGGAGACATTTGGGGGGGGGTCCTGAGTGAGAGTTAGTGAGGGAGACAGTTGGGGGGGGTCCTGAGTGAGAGTTAGTGAGGGAGACAGTTGGGGGGGGGGGGGTCCTGAGTGAGAGTTAGTGAGGGAGACAGTTGGGGGGGGTCCTGAGTGAGAGTTAGTGAGGGAGATAGTTTTGGGGGGTCATGAGTGAGATTTAGTGAAGGAGAATGTTTTGGGGGGGTCCTGAGTGAGAGTTAGTGAGGGAGACAGTTGGGGGGGTCCTGAGTGAGATTTAGTGAAGGAGAATGTTTTGGGGGGGTCCTGAGTGAGAGTTAGTGAGGGAGACAGTTGGGGGGGGTCCTGAGTGAGAGTTAGTGAGGGAGACAGTTGGGGGGGGGGTCCTGAGTGAGAGTTAGTGAGGGAGACAGTTGGGGGGGGTCCTGAGTGAGAGTTAGTGAGGGAGACAGTTGGGGGGGGGGGGGGTCCTGAGTGAGAGTTAGTGAGGGAGACAGTTGGGGGGGGTCCTGAGTGAGAGTTAGTGAGGGAGATAGTTTTGGGGGGTCATGAGTGAGATTTAGTGAAGGAGAATGTTTTGGGGGGGTCCTGAGTGAGAGTTAGCGAGGGAGACTGTTTTGGGGGGGGGGGGTCCTGAGTGAGAGTTAGTGAGGGAGACAGTGTGGGGGGGTCCTTAGTGAGAGTTAGTGAGGGAGACAGTGTGGGGGGGTCCTTAGTGAGAGTTAGTGAGGGAGACAGTGTGGGGGGGGTCCTTAGTGAGAGTTAGTGAGGGAGACAGTGTGTGGGGGGGTCCTTAGTGAGAGTTAGTGAGGGAGACAGTTGGGGGGGCGTCCTGAGTGAGAGTTAGTGAGGGAGACATTTGGGTGTCACTGAGGGTTAGTGAGGAGACAGGGGAGTCAGTGAGAGAGACAGTTGGGGGGTTATTGAGGGAGACAGTTGGGGGGGGTCCTGAGTGAGAGTTAGTGAGGGAGACAATTGGGTGGGAGGGGTCCTGAGTGAGAATAAGTGAGGGAGACAGTAGGGGGGTCCTGAGTGAGAGTTAGTGTGGGAGACAGTTTTGGGGGGGCTCCTGAGTGAGAGTGAGTGAGACAGTTGGGGGGAGGTCCTGAGTGAGAGTTAGTGAGGGAGACAGTTGTAGGGAGGTCCTGAGTGAGAGTTAGTGAGGGAGACAGTTGGGGGTCACTGAGAGCTAGTGAGGGAGACAGTTGGGGGGAGGTCCTGAGTGAGAGTTAGTGAGGGAGACAGTTGGGGGTCACAGAGTTGGTGAGGGAGACAGTTGGGGGTCACTGAGAGTTAGTGAGGGAGACAGTTGGGGGTCACTGAGAGTTAGTGAGGGAGACAGTTGGGGGTCACTGAGAGTTAGTGAGGGAGACAGTTGGGGGTCACTGAGAGTTAGTGAGGGAGACAGGTGGAGGGGTTAGTGAGGGAGACAGTAGGGGGGGTCCTGAGTGAGAGTTAATGAGGGAGACAGTTGGGGGGGGTCCTGAGTGAGAGTTAGTGAGGGAGACAGTTGGGGGGTCACTGAGAGTTAGTGAGGGAGACAGTTGGGGGTCACTGAGAGTTAGTGAGGGAGACAGTTGGGGGTCACTGAGAGTTAGTGAGAGAGACAGTTGAGGGGTTAGTGAGGGAGACAGTAGGGGGGTCCTGAGTGAGAGTTAGTGAGGGAGACAGTAGGGGGGGTCCTGAGTGAGAGTTAGTGAGGGAGACAGTAGGGGGGGTCCTGAGTGAGAGTTAGTGAGGGAGACAGTAGGGGGGGTCCTGAGTGAGAGTTAGTGAGGGAGACAGTTGGGGGGGTCCTGAGTGAGAGTTAGTGAGGGAGACAGTTGGGGGGGTCCTGAGTGAGAGTTAGTGAGGGAGACAGTTGGGGGGGGGGTCCTGAGTGAGAGTTAGTGAGGGAGACAGTTGGGGGGGGGGGTCCTGAGTGAGAGTTAGTGAGGGAGACAGTTGGGGGGGGGGTCCTGAGTGAGAGTTAGTGAGGGAGATAGTTTTGGGGGGTCATGAGTGAGATTTAGTGAAGGAGACTGTTTTGGGGGGGTCCTGAGTGAGAGTTAGTGAGGGAGACAGTTGGGGGGTCCTTAGTGAGAGTTAGTGAGGGAGACAGTGTGGGGGGGTCCTTAGTGAGAGTTAGTGAGGGAGACAGTGTGGGGGGGGTCCTTAGTGAGAGTTAGTGAGGGAGACATTTGGGTGTCACTGAGGGTTAGTGAGGAGACAGGGGAGTCAGTGAGAGAGACAGTTGGGGGGTTAGTGAGGGAGACAGTTGGGGGGGGTCCTGAGTGAGAGTTAGTGAGGGAGACAATTGGGTGGGAGGGGTCCTGAGTGAGAATAAGTGAGGGAGACAGTTGTGGGGGGGGGTCCTGAGTGAGAATAAGTAAGGGAGACAGTTGGGGGGGGGTCCTGAGTGAGAGTTAATGAGGGAGACAGTTGGGGGGGGTCCTGAGTGAGAGTTAGTGAGGGAGACAGTTGGGGGGTCACTGAGAGTTAGTGAGGGAGACAGTTGGGGGTCACTGAGAGTTAGTGAGGGAGACAGTTGGGGGTCACTGAGAGTTAGTGAGAGAGACAGTTGAGGGGTTAGTGAGGGAGACAGTAGGGGGGGTCCTGAGTGAGAGTTAGTGAGGGAGACAGTAGGGGGGGTCCTGAGTGAGAGTTAGTGAGGGAGACAGTTGGGGGGTCCTTAGTGAGAGTTGTTGGGAGAGGGGGTCCTGAGTGAGAGTTAGTGAGGGAGATAGTTTTGGGGGGTCATGAGGGAGATTTAGTGAAGGAGACTGTTTTGGGGGGGTCCTGAGTGAGAGTTAGCGAAGGAGACAGTTGGGGGGGGGGTCCTGAGTGAGAGTTAGTGAGGGAGACAGTTGGGGGGGTCCTTAGTGAGAGTTAGTGAGGGAGACAGTGTGGGGGGGGTCCCCTTAGTGAGAGTTAGTGAGGGAGACAGTTGGGGGGGGGGGCATCCTGAGTGAGAGTTAGTGAGGGAGACATTTGGGTGTCACTGAGTGTTAGTGAGGAGACAGGGGAGTCAGTGAGAGAGACAGTTGGGGGGTTAGTGAGGGAGACAGTTGGGGGGGGCATCCTGAGTGAGAGTTAGTGAGGGAGACATTTGGGTGTCACTGAGTGTTAGTGAGGAGACAGGGGAGTCAGTGAGAGAGACAGTTGGGGGGTTAGTGAGGGAGACAGTTGGGGGTCAGTGACAGTTAGTGAGGGAGTCAGTGAGAGAGACAGTTGGGGAGTCCTGAGTGAAAGTTAGTGAGGGAAACATATGGGGGGTGTCCTGAGTGAGAGCTAGTGAGGGAGATATTTGGGGGATCCTGAGTGAGGTAGGCTGCCAGGGGGAGTCACTAACAATTACAGAGACGGCTAAACGACCAAGAAATAAGAGGGAGAGGAGAGCATGTGTGTGAAAGGATTGAGACATAATGGGGGGAGGTTAGCACAAATGAGTGGCCTGGGAAATAGGAGGGGAAGAGAGCATGTCGGGACTGAAAGGGGGGGGGGGGACCACCAGTAGAGCAATATTTTAGTAGCCTTAAAGGGACATGAAACCCACTTTTTTATTTCATGATTTAGAAAGAGAATGCAATTTTAAACATCTTTCTAATTTACTTCTATTATCTCATTTGTTTTATTCTCTTGATATTCTTTGCTGAAAAGCATATCTAGATATGCTCAGTAGCTGCTGATTGGTTGCTTCACATAGAAGCCTTGTGTGATTGGCTCACTCATGTGCATTGCTTTTTCTTCAACTAAGGATATCTAAAAAATGAACCAAAATAAATAATAGAAGTAAATTGTAATGTTGTTTAAATTTGTATTCTCAATCTGAATCATGAAAGAAAGATTTGGGGTTTAGTGGCCCTTTAAGGGCGGCATTTACATTTATGCTTATTAAACACAGATTGTTTACTAAACTTGTCCAGATATATGTAAGATTGTAAGGTACCCATTGTCTCCCCTCCAGAGGTCTCTTTTGTGTTGTAGCTCCTTGTTTGCCCCACCAGAAATCCCCTAAACACATACAGTATATGGACACCTGAACATCACACCTATACAAGCTTGTTGGTCACCCCTTTACAAAACCATGGACATTTATATGGAGTTTGTTTCCCCTTTTAGCTACAACAGCTGTAACTCTCGTCTGGGAAGACTTGCCACAAGATTTTGAAGTTTGTGTGAATTTGTGCCCATTAAGCCAAAAGGGCATTTGTGAGTTTAGACACCAATGTTAGACAAGGTCTGAATTGCAGTCATTCCACTCCATCCCGTCTAAAATGTCTTTGTTTCCTGTACAGCCCTTCATTGAAAGGAAGTAGCCTAGCTCAAAACTCTTTAAGCAATCCCAGACCATTACGCCTCCTCCACCATACTTTACAGTAGGTACTATGCCTTCTTGTAGGTAGCGTTCTGGCATCCACCACACCCAGATTCTTCCATCAGTCTACCAGATAGTAAAGTGTGATTTTTTAACTCGCTATATGCTTCAGCACTCAGGGACTCTGCTCTGTGAGTTTGCATAGTCTACAAGTTTGTGGCTGGGCCGCTGTTGCTCCTAGATGCTTTCACTTTACAGCACTTACAGTTGACCAGGTAGGGCAGATTTTTCTCAAAATGACTGTAGCGGTAGCAGGGACTGAGCCCACAAACATGTTATTGTCATTAGTGCACTTTGTCACTAGCAGGGACTGAGCCCACAAACATGTCACTGTCATTAGTGCACTTTGTCATTAGCAGGAACTGAGCCCACAAACATGTTATTGTCATTCCTGCACTTTGTCACTAGCAGGAACTGAGCCCACAAACATGTCACTGTCATTAGTGCACTTTGTCACTAGCAGGAACTGAGCCCACAAACATGTCACTGTCATTAGTGCACTTTGTCACTAGCAGGGACTGAGCCCACAAACATGTCACTGCCATTAGTGCACTTTGTCACTAGCAGGAACTGAGCCCACAAACATGTCACTGCCATTAGTGCACTTTGTCACTAGCAGGAACTGAGCCCACAAACATGTCACTGTCATAAGTGCACTTTGTCACTAGCAGGGACTGAGCCCACAAACATGTCACTGTCATTAGTGCACTTTGCCACTAGCAGGGACTGAGCCCACACACATGTCACTGTCATTAGTGCACTTTCTCACTTACAGGGACTGAGCCCACACACGTCACTGTCATAAGTGCACTTTGTCACTAGCAGGGACTGAGCCCACAAACATGTTACTGTCATTAGTGCACTTTGTCATTAGCAGGAACTGAGCCCACAAACATGTCACTGTCATTAGTGCACTTTGCCACTAGCAGGGACTGAGCCCACAAACATGTTACTGTCATTAGTGCACTTTGTCATTAGCAGGAACTGAGCCCACAAACATGTCACTGTCATTAGTGCACTTTGCCACTAGCAGGGACTGAGCCCACAAACATGTTACTGTCATTAGTGCACTTTGTCATTAGCAGGAACTGAGCCCACAAACATGTCACTGTCATTAGTGCACTTTGTCATTAGCAGGAACTGAGCCCACAAACATGTCACTGTCATTAGTGCACTTTGCCACTAGCAGGGACTGAGCCCACAAACATGTTACTGTCATTAGTGCACTTTGTCATTAGCAGGAACTGAGCCCACAAACATGTCACTGTCATTAGTGCACTTTGCCACTAGCAGGGACTGAGCCCACAAACATGTTACTGTCATTAGTGCACTTTGTCACTTACAGGGACTGAGCCCACAAACATGTTACTGTCATTAGTGCACTTTGTCACTTACAGGGACTGAGCCCACAAACATGTCACTGTCATTAGTGCATTTTGTCACTAGCAGGGACTGAGCCCACAAACATGTCACTGTCATCAGCGCACTTTTTCACTAGCAGGAACTGAGCCCACAAACATGTCACTGTCATTAGTGAACCTTGCCACTAGCAGGGACTGAGCCCACAAACATGTCACTGTCATTAGTGCACTTTGTCACTAGCAGGGTTTGAGCCCATAAACATGTCACTTCATAAGGGCACTTTGTCACTAGCAGGACTGAGCCCATCCATAACGAACTCAGTGCCAAGTTGTGGTTGCTGACTGTCACTGTCTTGTGATAGGTGACATCTGATGTTAGTTTTTTTTTTTTTTTTTTCTCTCCGGTGATGTTTTGGAGCGAGGCCAGACCTGTGACATGAAATACTCTGCTGAATGTTCCCTGACCCCTCCCCTGCTGCTGTCACTTATCTGCAGTGCTCTCTCTTTTATCTGCAGACACCTTGTGGAGCAGAGAGACGTGGAACTGAATGTACGTGATAAGTGGGACAGCACACCCCTGTAAGTGTCTCTGCAGGATTGTGACGGTCAGTATTGTATATTACTGCTGGGCAGAGCGCGAGGAGAGCCCCCATGGGCTAATGACACCGCTCTGACATTCTTATATAAAGAAAATTAGTAGCAGCGCCCCCTGTGGTTAGAGCATGTAGTGTAGTAGTTTATTTAGCTTGTCCCTCTCTTACAGGCAGAACTAAACTCACATTAAACAAATGCACCACAGAATATTAATGACACTAAACTAATAATAAAAGGGACTTAAAAACCCAGCATTTAATCTTGCTGTAAAAGTTTAGTTAAAGGGACTGTTTACTGTAAATGTCCCCCCATTAATGCGTTCTCAGTGATCCATTTTACCTGCTGGAGTGTATTGACTTGTTAACAAAGAGCTCCTTTACCTTTATTTTGTTATATGAAATAGCTTTGTTTGTTGTAACCACCACCAGTACTGAAATATGAATACTGCAGTATCCTCCTTAGAAAAGTTGTGTAACTCATTGGGTGAGAGGCGGAGACCAATCCATTTGAAAATAAGTTCCTGCAGCATCTTTAAATACAATGAATCCATCAGCTGTTTGGGTACATTGTCCCTTTAAAGGGAATTAAAGCAAAAACAGGTTCAATAGATGACTGTATATTGCAAAGCTGTTTTACAGATCTCTTTATATTTTAGTCCCACTTGTTATTACTAGAGATACAACAGTAGTGGCATTGTGCTGCAGTCACTGGACACACTCCTTGAAAAGCTTTTTACATTTTGTTTACATTAATTCCTTTGCTGTGGACAATTAGGGACAGAAGTAAACAAGTGTGTGATGAGAATCTGGTTAGGTTATGTGTTATACCCCATGTTGTCCTTTTTGTGTGTGTGGTTTTTTTTTTTATAATTTTGTTTATAGAGAAATTTATGAAAAATCCTCTTTATCTTAGGGATGTTTGATCTGAAACATTTGGATAATTATATAAAATAAAATGCCACTACATGCGATCTGTTTGCTGATTTATTTGTTAACCTTTTAAGGCCGTTAAGACGTTCTATTCCGTCCTGGCCGGGCTTTTGCGCCGTTAAGACGGAATAGAACATCCTAGCCATTTGGCTGTCCTGAAGCCAATGGCGCTTCCAGGATACGATCGCGGTCTGGAGGGCGTGCCTAACGTCACAGGGACGCCCCTCTGACCCGATTCCATCCATTGAAATCTCGCAATCGCAGAATTTCAATTTGTCTACATCGGAATGTTGTTCTGCTGTAGACAAATTGACCCTGTCATGAAAGGGTTAAAGTTAATGTAAATTTTGATGCTAAAGTGCTTGGTTTTTTAAAAATTCGATTAAAAACAGGGGCACTTTAATTCATCAAAATTTACATTTCACTCCTGTTGTGAAAAAAAACTTACCTTTAAACTTGACAGCCGCTCCAGCTTCCCCCGGTTGTGGCAAGCCATTTCTGACATCAGAAATGATGGATCGATCATCCTCCAATCACGGCTTCCCCCTGGGGAATCAGTGTCTGATTCAACACCGTGATTGGAGGAAGCCGGATTCCTCATTTTAGACCCAGGAAGAGGCTTTGCGACAGGCGGAGGAAGCTGGAGCAGCTGTCAAGATTAAAAGGTAAGTGTTTTTGTTTTTTTCACAGCACGAGTGAAATGTAAATTTTGATGAATTAAAGTGCCCCTGTTTTTAATCGCATTTTAAAAACCGGGAACTTTAGCATCAAAATTTACATTCACTTTAAAATCGAATAATAATTTTGCATGTCAACTTTTTCTGCTCCCTGTTTTGTTTTGTCTTCATCTCTTTTTTTATTTAACAGATAAGAAACCGTAAATCTTTCTTTCATGATTCAGACAGAGTAGTAATTGTAAACCACTATTTAATTCTATTATCATTTTATTCTTTCTTCATTCTCTTGGTATCTTTTGTTGAAAAGCAGGGACGTAAGCTTAGGAGCCGGCACATTTCTGGAACACTATATGGCAGCACTATTTCCTGCCACATAGTTCTCCAGATGCTACCTAGGTGTCTCTTCAACTGAAATATAATGGCAACAAAGCAAATAGAAGTAAATTGGAAACTTTTAAAAAATGGTTTGTTCTGTCTGAGTCACAAAAGAAAATGTTTGGGTTTCATATTCTTTAAAATAATAATAAAAAAACGTAGTGTATTCGTTATGTACCATAGGAAAAACAAAGGATCCCACAGGAGTGTATCTTTGCTGCAAGCCGGATCAGTACTGAACCTACAGATTTGGTATTTAAAGGGGCACAAAACCCAATTTTATTTTCGTTCATGATTCAGACATTCTTTTAGCTAATTAGCTTCATTCTCTTTGAATCCTTTGTTGAATTAGCAGCAATGGACTACTCAGAGCTAGCCGAAAAACACATCTGACAAGGGGCATATATGTGCGGCCACCAATCGGCAACTAACTCCCAGCCCGAAAACACATCTGACAAGGGGCTTCTATGTGCAGCAACCAATCAGCAGCTAGTGAGCATATCTAGATATGCTTTTCAGCAAAGTATATCGACAATAAAACGAATTAGATAATAGAAGTAAATTAGAAAGATGTTTAAAATTGCATTCTCTTTCTAAATCATGAAAGAAAAAATGTGGATTTCATGTCCCTTTAAGTGTCTTAAATATACATTCTCTCTATGAATCATTCAAGTATAATTTTGACTTTCCTATCCCTTTAAGCTGTCTCCAACCTCCCACATCGTTTTATGTGCAGTATTTCACTACATCTGCTCATCTCTGTTCTTTGTGAACAAATTTATTGAAATAACAAAGGAGATGGTGAGACAGGGGAGGCTGCTTCACATTTAATGAATCTAGGGTCTATCAAGAATGTTTCTGGGGCACCCTAGGGATCTTTACTTACGCTAAAAGTTGTATATTTCCCAAGCCCAGCAGATCAGTAAAGTGAATGTAAATTTTGATGCTAAAGTGCCCGGTTTTTAAAATTTCGATTAAAAACAGGGGCACTTTAATTTGCGGTGTCTGCGCTATTGACAGTAACATATTCACTAACAGTCTCCTTCGGCCTCTCCAGTTCCTGCGCTGCTCTACAAAGCCAGTTAAGTAAAGCTCCCATGACTCTCAGCTCTTGAATAGGCTTCCTAAGATAACACAGGGTCTGGTGAGATTGGGGAAATAACCAAAGTGAGCTGCTGTAGGTCACTTGTACTTAGGAAATGTTATATGACAGAACGGTAGCCAGTGCCAGGGACGTATCTGCTTATGACAGTTCATTTATAGCAAAACAAGGTGTCACTTTATTACACAGATTTACTTTATATTCTTAGCAGCTCGTAGAAGCAAGAAAAATTTTAAAGCAAGTTTGTATTTCATTTAACAATGTTCTACTTTATCTCCAAAGGTACTATGCCTGTCTCTGTGGGCATGAAGAGCTTGTGCGCTACCTTCTAGCTAATGGTAAGAGTGTAATTGTGCCTTTAGGGTGGGATTTTATTCACTAGCGGAGCGGTACTGTTTGTGTAAGTAGGTTGTCTGTTTGCTGCTTGGTACACACAGATGGACATATACACAGACAAAATGTAATGTGCATTCATCTATGGTTCTATATCTAGTTTTTAGCCCTTCTGACAGGTTTTGTTCCTGAAGTAATCGGCAACAACGGTATCTAAGCCTCTGCAGACTGCCCCTTATTTCAGTTACAGTATATTAATATACTTTTTACCTCTGTGATTACATTGTATCTAAACCTCTGCAGACTGCTCCTTATCTCACTTATAATAATATACTTTCTTTTGCAAGATGTACCAAGTCCACGGTTTCATCCTTCCTGTTAGAAAGGATAATATCCCACAAGTAAGTGGCAAAGAGAACACCCACAGCAGAGCTGTCTATATAGCTCCCCCCTTAACTCCACCCCCAGTCATTCTCTTTGCCGGCTCTAAGCAGGAAGGGTAAAGTGAAAGAGGTGATAAACTGTTAGTTTTTATTTTTTCTTCAAGCAAGAGTTTGTTATTTTTAAATGGTACCGGTGTGTACTATTTACTCTCAGGCAGGAGATTGATGAAAATTTCTGCCTAGAGGATGATGATCTTAGCATTTGTAACTAAGGTCCACTGCTGTTCCCACAGAGGCTGAGGAGTACAGGAAAACTTCAGTGTGAGGAACGGTTTGTTGCTATACAGCAATGAGGTATGTTCAGTCATTTTTTTTTTCTGGAGAGACTGTGATATTTCAGAAAGGCTGACAGTATCCCCATGAGTGTAAGGGTAAGCAGTAATCCTAGACTTATAGGAGCATTACTAAGCTTGCATAAAGGGCTAAATTTTGGTTGACACTCAGTTTGAATGCTATTAACAAACGGTTGTGTGTTTTGGAAAGTGCTGTTTATAATCCTTTAATGGGGTTTTTAGAACCCACATGGCTGGTAAAACGCTTGGTGTGTTTTTTTTTTTGGAGGCCTTAGTAACATCGTGAGATGGGCGGGGCCTAATTTTGCGCCTCGGTTGCGCAGTTAATTTCTCCTGACAAGCAGCAAGCTACCACACAGGAGGGTCCTGGTGAACTTCTTGGGCCAAATCAAAGCTTTATTCCCTCATTACCAATCCCTAGGGGCAGGTAGGCGCCACAGCAGAGCTGTGGCAAGGTGCTGACAGGGTTTTTGCCGTTTTTTTTTACACTTGTCAATCCGGTTTGCATATTTGGGGGTTAATTGCTTAATTTACTTGTGGTGCAATCTTCCTAAAGCTTGTGGAATCTACTGTAAAAATTTGAGGTATTTTTAAGCAGTTTTGCAGTTTGTGTATGCCTTTTTTTTTTTTCTTTCTCTTAAAGGCACAGTACCGTTTTTGATAATTATTGTTTTTTCACTGAATAAAGTGTTTTCCAAGCTTGCTTGTCTCATTACTAGCCTGTTCAACAAGTCTGACATTGAGGATACTCCTTGCTCAATATGTTTAGAAGCCACTGTGGTACCCCCTCTTAGAATGTGTCCCACATGTACTGATATGTCTATAAATTGCAAACAGCATATTTTGACTTATAAGAGTTTGGCATTGGATGATTCTCAGACAGAAGGAAATCGGGTTATGACATCTAGTTCTCCCCAAGTGTCACAACCAGTAACGCCCGCACAAGAGACGCCGAGTACCTCTAGTGCGTCTAATTCTTTCACCTTGCAAGATATGGCCACAGTTATGCATTCTACCCTCACAGAGGTTTTATCTAAACTGCCTGGGTTGCAAAGAAAGCGCAGTAGCTCTGGGTTAAGAACAAATGCTGAGCTTTCTGACGCTTTAGTAGCCGTATCCGATGTACCCTCACAATGTTCAGAGATAGGGGTGAGGGATTTGCTGTCTGAGGGAGAGATTTCTGATTCAGGAAAGATGTTCCCTCAGACAGATTCAGATATGACGGCATTTAAATTTAACCTAGAACACCTCTGCTTATTGCTCAGGGAGGTTTTAGCGACTCTGGATGATTGTGACCCTATTGTAGTTCCAGAGAAATTGTGTAAAATGGACAAATATTTAGAGGTTCCTGTCTACACTGATGTTTTTCCGGTCCCTAAGAGGATTTCGGACTTTGTTACTAAGTAGTGGGATAGACCAGGTATTCCGTTCGCTCCCCCTCCTATTTTTAAGAAGATGTTTCCCATATCCGACACCATGCGGGACTCGTGGCAGACGGTCCATAAGGTGGGGGGAGCTATTTCTACTCTGGCTAAGCGTACAACTATACCTATTGAGGACAGTGCTTTCAAAGATCCTATGGATAAAAAATTAGAGGGTCTCCTAAAGAGAATTTTTGTTCATCAGGGTTTTCTTCTCCAGCCTATAGCGTGCATTGTTCCTGTAACCACTGCAGCTGCCTTTTGGTTCGAGGCTCTGGAAGAGGCTCTTCAGGTGGAGACCCCATTAGATGATATTCTGGATAGAATTAGGGCTCTTAAGCTAGCTAATTCTTTCATTACAGACGCCGCTTTTCATCTGGCTAAATTAGCGGCAAAGAATTCAGGTTTTGCCATTTTAGCGCATAGAGCGTTATGGCTTAAGTCCTGGTCGGCTGATGTGTCATCAAAATCTAAGCTTTTGACAATCCCTTTCAAGGGTAAGGCCCTATTCGGGCCTGAACTGAAAGAGATAATTTCAGATATCACTGGAGGGAAGGGTCATGCCCTCCCTCAGGATAAGTCAAATAAGATGAGGACCAAACAAAATAATTTTCGTTCCTTTTGAAACTTCAAAGGTGGTCCCGCTTCCTCTTCCCCTGCTGCAAGGCAAGAGGGGAACTTTGCTCAATCCAAGCCAGTCTGGAAACCTAACCAGGCTTGGAACAAAGGTAAACAGGCCAAGAAGCCTGCTGCTGCTACCAAGACAGCATGAAGGGGTAGCCCCCGATCCGGGAGCAGATCTAGTAGGGGGCAGACTTTCTCTCTTTGCTCAGGCTTGGGCAAGAGACGTTCAGGACTCCTGGGCTTTAGAAATCGTAACCCAGGGGTATCTTCTAGATTTCAAAGATTTTCCTCCAAGGGGGAGATTCCATCTTTCTCAATTGTCTGTAAACCAGACAAAGAGAGGCGTTCTTACGCTGTGTAGAAGATCTCTTTACCATGGGAGTGATCTGCCCAGTTCCAAAAACAGAGCAGGGGCAGGGGTCTACTCTAATCTGTTTGTGGTTCCCAAAAAAGAGTGAACCTTCAGACCAATCCTAGATCTCAAGATCCTAAACCAATTCCTCAGAGTCCCATCCTTCAAGATGGAGACCATTCGGACTATTTTACCAACGATCCAGGAGGGTCAATAAATGATCAACATGGACTTAAAGGATGCGTATCTACACATTCCCATCCACAAAGATCATCACCAATTCCTCAGGTTTGCCTTTCTGGACAAGCATTACCAGTTTGTAGCTCTTCCCTTCAGGTTGGCCACGGCTCCCAGAATTTTCACAAAGGTGCTAGGGTCCCTTCTGGCGGTCCTAAGGCTACGGGGCATAGTAGTGGTGCCTTATCTTGACGACATTCTAATTCAAGCGTCGACTTTCCAACTAGCCAAGTCTTACACAGACTTCGTGTTGGCCTTTCTAAGATCTCATGGGTGGAAGGTGAATGTAAAAAGAGTTCTCTTTCCCTTCTCACAAGAGTTTCATTCCTAGGGACTCTGATAGACTCGGGGGACATGAAGATATTTCTGACGGAGGTCAGGAAATCAAAGATTCTAGCCACCTGCCAAGCTCTTCATACACTGAGCCACTGTCGGCCGAGGAATGGAATGGAGGTAATCGGACTAATGGTAGCGGCAATGGACATAGTTCCGTTTGCTCGCTTACATATCAGACCACTGCAACTATGCATGCTCAGACAGTGGAATGGGGATTATGCAGATTTATCTCCTCAGATAAATCTGGATCAGGAGACCAGAGATTCTCTTCTTTGGTGGTTGTCACGGGATCACCTGTCCCAGGGAATGTGTTTCCGCAGGCCAGCGGGGGTTATAGTGACGACGGACGCCAGCCTACTGGGCTGGGGTGTAGTCTGGAATTCCCTGAAAGCACAGGGTTTGTGGACTCAGGAGGAGGCCCTCCTACCGATTAAATATTCTGGAATTAAGAGCGATATTCAATGCTCTTCAGGCGTGGCCTCAGCTGGCTTCGGCCAGATTCATCAGATTTTAGTCGGACAACATCAGGACTGTGGCTTATATCAATCATCAGGGGGGAACAAGGAGTTCCTTAGCGATGATAGAAGTATCCAAGATAATCCGATGGGCAGAGACTCACTCTTGCCATATGTCAGCAATCTATATCCCAGGGGTAGAGAACTGGGAGGCGGATTTTCTAAGTCGTCAGAATTTTCATCCGGGGGAGTGGGAACTTCACCCGGAGGTGTTTGCTCAACTGGTTCAGTTATGGGGAACACCAGAATTGGATCTGATGGCGTCTCGTCAGAACGCCAAACTTCCTCGTTACGGGTCCAGGTCAAGGGATCCTCAGGCAGTACTGATAGATGCTCTAGCAGTACCCTGGTCGTTCAACCTGGCTTATGTGTTTCCACCATTCCCTCTCCTTCCGCGTCTGATTGCCAGAATCAAAGAGGAGAGAGCTTTGGTGATTTTGATAGCACCTGCGTGGCCACGCAGGACTTGGTATGCAGACCTGGTGGACATGTCATCTCTGCCACCATGGTCTCTGCCACTGAGGCAGGACCTGTTGATTCAAGGTCCGTTCAAGCATCCAAATCTAATTTCTCTGCAACTGACTGCTTTGAGATTGAACGCTTGATTTTATCTAAGCGGGGTTTCTCTGAGTCGGTCATAGATACCTTGATTCAGGCTCAAAAGCCTGTCACCAGGAAAATCTATCATAAGATATGGCGTAAATATCTTTTTTGGTGCGAATCCAAAGGTTACTCATGGAGTAAGATCAGGATTCCTAGGATTTTGTCCTTTCTCCAAGAGGGATTGGAGAAAGGTTTGTCAGCTAGTTCCTTAAAAGGACAGATATCTGATTTGTCTATTCCATTGCGCAAGCGTCTGGCAGATGTCCCAGATGTTCGGGCTTTCTGTCAGGCTTTAGTTAGAATCAAGCCTGTGTTTAAACCTGTTGCTCCGCCATGGAGTCTAAATTTAGTTCTTAAAGTTCTCCAGGGGGTTCCGTTTGAACCCATGCATTCCATAGATATTAAGCTTTTATCTTGGAAAGTTCTGTTTCTATTTGCTATCTCTTCAGCTCGAAGAGTTTCTGAACTATCTGCGTTACAATGTGATTCGCCTTATCTTGTTTTCCATGCTGATAAGGTGGTTTTGCGTACCAAACCGGGGTCCTTCCCTAAGGTTGTTACTAACAGAAATATCAATCAGGAAATTGTTGTTCCTTCTTTGTGTCCTAATCCTCCTCCTAAGAAGGAACGTCTGTTGCACAACTTGGACGTGGTTCGTGCATTGAAGTTTTATTTGCAGGCAACCAAAGATTTTCGTCAAACATCCTTCTTTGTTGTCTATTCTGGAAAGCGTAGAGGTCAAAAGGCTATGGCTACCTCTTTCCTTTTGGCTGAAAAGCATCATCCGTTTGGCTTATGAGACTGATGGACAGCAGCCTCCTGAAAGAATTACAGCTCACTCCACTAGAGCGGTGGCTTCCACATGGGCTTTTAAAAATGATGCTTCTGTTGAACAAATTTGTAAGGCTGCGACTTGGTCTTCGCTTCATACATTTTCCAAATTTTCCAAATTTGATACTTTTTGTTTCTTCGGAGGCTATTTTTGGGAGAGGTTTTGCAAGCAGTGGTGCCTTCCGTTTAGGTTCCTGTCTTGTCCCTCCCTTCATCCATGTCCTAAAGCTTTGGTATTGGTATCCCACAAGTAAGGATGAAACCGTGGACTCTGTACATCCTGCAAAAGAAAACAAAATTTATGCTTTCCTGATATATTTCTTTCTTTTGCGATGTACCGAGTTCACGGCCCGCCCTGTCTATTCAAGACAGATAGTATTTTTTTTTTATTGAAAACTTCAGTCACCTCTGCACCTTATAGTTTCTCCTTTTTCTTCCTTGGCCTTCGGTCGAATGACTGGGGGGTAGAGTTAAGGGGGGAGCTATATAGACAGCTCTGCTGTGGGTGCTCTCTTTGCCACTTCCTGTTAGGAAGGATAATATCCCACAAGTAAGGATGAAACCGTGGACTCTGTAAATCGCAAAAGAGAGAAATTTATCAGGTAAGCATAAATTTTGTTTTTTACCTCTGTGATTAGCTTATATCTAAGCCTCTGCAGACTGCACCTTATTTCAGTTACAGTATATTAATATACTTTTTACCTCTGTGATTACCTTGTATCTAAACCTCTGCAGACTGCTCCTTAGCTCACTTATAATATACTTTTTACCTCTGTGATTAGCTTGTATCTAAGCCTCTGCAGACTGCCCCCTTATCTCAGTTCTTTTGACTGACTTGCATTTTAGCCAATCAGTGATGACTCCTAGGTAACTCCACATGCGTGAGCACAATGTTATCTATATGGCACACATAAAGTAGCATTATATAGCTCTGAAGAACTGTCAAAATGCACTAAGAGGCTGCCCTCAAGTGCTTAGAAATCAGCACATGATCCTACCTAGGTTTAGCTTTTAAAAAATAATACTAAGAGAACAAAGCGAAATTGATGATAAAAGTAAATTGGAAAGTTGTTCTGAATCATGAAAGTTTCATTTTAAATAAACTGCCTTTTAAGCTTTCAATTTTTTTTTGTAGTTAGATTTTTTTTTTGTGTATGAGAAAATATATATATTTTTTTAGAGGGACAGTAAACCCAATTTATTTTTCTTTCGTGATTCAGATAGAGCATGCAACTTTCTAATTTACTCCTATTATCAATTTTTCTTTGTTCCCTTGCTATCTTTATTTGAAAAAGGCATCTAAGCTTTTTTTTTTTTTTTTTTTGGTTCAGATTACTGGACAGCACTTGTTTATTGGTGGATGAATTTATCCACCAATCGGCAAAAATAACCCAGGTTGTTCACCAAAAATGGGCCTGCATTTAAACTTACATTCTTGCATTTCAAATAAAGAGAATGAAAAATTTGATAATAGGAGTAAATTAGAAAGTTGCTTAAAATTGCATGCTCTATCTGAATCACAAAAGAAAAAATGTGAAATTTTAAATCAAGCATAGAGCTGCAACAACTAATCGATATAATCGATAATGAAAATAGTTGTCTTTTCAATGCAAATTTTCTAAAAGAGTGAATAACAGAATGTTATAAACAGTGATGAGCAAAACAAAACCACAAATTTTTTGAAAAGAGGTAGAATTAGAGTTAGACTAATTATTATAAAAATGTGCTCTGCTGCTTAAAATTTGGACAAACAGTTGTGTTAATGTAAAGTTTTAGTCTGAAGTTTTATATTTGTTACACTCAGTATGTGGATTTTATTTTAAATACAGGGAAAATGTAATTAATTTGTTTTATCCAATTAGTCGATTAATCGAAAAAATAAGCAGCTGATTAATCGATGATGAAAATAATCGTTAGCTGCAGCCCTAGGGCATGTTAAATTAAATGTTTCAAACACGCACTTTGTTATTGGTAAAAAATCTCAGACATCTTTCAACGCATAACATAAAAAAAATAATCATATTTGTTTAATTATAATAATAATTATTATTATTATTGATGATGATCCCCAAGGCAGAACATACAGTGATGTGAGATGTCATCGCAGAAAATGCAGCATGTCTGCAGAAAGAACAGGACACATGCAGGAACTGTTAGCGCTTGAACTTTGTAGTGCTGCTCCACATTAGACAGTTCTCTTCAAACAGAGCTGTGCTCTGGCTGCACTGTGTAAATTTTCCTTAACACAGTGTATCCAGGGCAAACTGCTGCTTTAAATGAACAGTCAAATATGCAGTAGCATATTGCTTGTTGACTGGCTCTGAGATTTTTTTCAAACCCGCCCCTTAGCCTTTCCCAGTCTGCAAAGCTGTTTATTCTGAATGTAAGAGCACTGCATCTTTTTATTACTACATTTCTATGTTAGATCAAGAGAAAAGGATTTATTAGAGACATTTTAAAATGTCTTTTTTGCAGTGAATTTGCAATGCAATTTTCATCTACTGCACTATATTATAAAACATAAAATATTGCTTAATTCTTCAGTTATCCAACACATTGCAATTAAACTGGTGCCTTAGTGTAACTGTCTAATTTAAAATCAAAATTTATTTAAAAATGACCTGCAGAAAAATTTTCACTAAAAAAAATCTCATCGCAGAAAGTAAAGAAAAGCTGATGATGATAGTAATATAAATAATATTTTGTTCTCTTTGCATTAATTAGCACTAGTTCATATTGGGAAGCTACTATTTCACTGTGCTCAGTAAGTTGGCTACTGTACAGCCTGGGATTGGGTGCACTGATACTGCTGTATTGGAAATTTTGTGTGTGTATAAAATGTTGTTTTTTTTTGTTTGTTTTTTTAATTTTCTTCTGAATAGTTATATAAGTTTTTCTGCCAGGAAACTGTAACTTTGAACTGCCCTGTTAATAGATTTCTGACAGTCTAGTGGTCTCACATGACATCACCATCCATTCATTTATCAGGCGCTAAGTGTGAGGTGAACACGTTTGATGGCGAGCGTTGTTTATATGGAGCTCTGAATGACACCATTCGCAGGGTGCTGAAGGAGTACAAACAGGTCACTTCCAGATGTATGCAGAGAGATTACTACGATGATTTCCTGCAGAGGTGCGTGTACGGGGAGGGAGTCATTGGGAAATACAAGGTGTTTGTTTTTGGCTCTGGTATCAGTAGAACAAGTAATGTGCATAGTTTCTCTGTTCCTTACTTTACCCTTTGTAGACTCCTGGAGCAGGAATTCAGTAGTGATACCACCTTCATAGTGCATGGGGAGTCTTTTGGTGCGCACAGATGTGTCCTCAGTGCACGCAGCCCGTACTTTGCAGAAATGTTTGAGACCAAGTGGAAAGGAAAGAAAGTCATTGCTCTGAAACACCCGCTGGTGAGACTGGTATAATCTAAAACACTTGTGATTTTTCTAAGAACTAACTCATTTTAAAGGTTTTGTCCTTTCTGTTCTGACCATTATTCTGGCAGAAGCACTGACTGGCCCTCTGCTGTACGCTGAATAATCTGTTTTTTTATTTCAGATAAACCCAGCTGCGTTTGGCTCTATACTACAGTATTTATACACAGGTGAGTGCAGGACGAAAGTTGGAGATACATTTGTAGCTTAAATCGCAACACACCTTTTGTAGAGATTTATAACTGAATATCTGAGTGCACATGGCAGTAAGTCATTACAGTGATGGGCCTTTAGTTCTCTACCCAATGTGAGGTGGGCTAGTTCCAAGTCATTACCACATTCCATGCACAAAACCCTTTCTTCCATTAGTTCTAGACGCTCCTGGTCAATTTTATTTTTGAGATTTCCATCACAATGTTTCACTCTTATTGACGTGATCGGCCAGGTTATACCTGTTCCTGGCTTTAGACACCATGGGAGGTGTTTTTCATAGCGCCTCTATTAAGCTGCCATTAACAAACAGTTTGTTCGCTTAAACAAAATTAATTCTCCGGTCCTTGTAACCCCAAGGATATGGATGAAGTCCAAAACATGCAGCAGAGATTGTTGTGTGAGCTGGACCAGGTAAATTGTATTTAATTCTTCCCTAAAAGCAACTACTGTCTAGGGTGTTGGTTAATTTTGCCCCATCACAACTTCATTCTGCTTAGAATACACCTGGTTTATTGAAGGCACAATGTCTGTCTGCTGAAAATCAGCTAATACTTTATTGAGATTTAGTTTCATAACATTAGGTCAGTGCCTGAGAGCAAAAATGGGATTAGATAATGGTTGGTCACTTTTCTGATTAACAAAGTGACCAGCAAGAGAGCTCATCAGAACGGTTTGTTCAGTTGCCTCCACTCTTAGCATATCCAGATAATTATTGGAAAACTATCCGCTTAATAGTGTTAGTAGAGATCTGTGCCTAGAGCAGTATATTTGCACCTGAAATGACCTGTACAAACCCCATGTTCAGACAAGAATTATCTGCTATTTACAAACCCATCTTAGAAGGAGCTACTGCTGTTTGTAGAGGACTCTTTGTATGTTCTGTGCTTTTGTGGAAATATCTGTGAACTGTGAAACGTTCCCCCTTCTGGCATGATTTGAGTGGGCAGAGCACTGTAGCAGTAAGAGAGGCTGTAGATAGTTGTGCCCTTACAGTAGATGGTGTTTGCAGCATAACCTCATTTATTTAGCTAAAAATGTAGGTACTATTCACATTGCTGATGGGCACGATAGGCAATGTCACTGAAGGGGATGGGTCGGGTTTGAGTTTTAGTTCTCGCAGTATGCAAGGAACTAATAACCCTGCCGTAGCTCTTACTGTCTTGTGCAGTCGTGTTAGCATCATATTTATTGGAGACTAAGATGCGTTTTGTTGTTTAAAGGGACACTGAACCCAAATTTTTTTCTTTTGTGATTCAGATAGAGCATGCAATTTTAAACAACTTTCTAATTTACTGCTGTTATCAAATTTCTTTCATGTAATTGGCAAGAGTCCATGAGCTAGTGACATATGGGATATACAATCCTACCAGGAGGGGCAAAGTTTCCCAAACCTCAAAATGCCTATAAATACACCCCTCACCACACCCACAATTCAGTTTCACAAACTTTGCCTCCTATGGAGGTGGTGAAGTAAGTTTGTGCTAGATTTCTACGTTGACATGCACTTCTCAGCATTTTGAAGCCCGATTCCTCTCAGAGTACAGTGAATGTTAGAGGGATGTGAAGGGAGTATCTATTGAATACAATGGTCATCCTAACGGGGATCTATTTCATAGGTTCTCTGTCGTAGAGATTCATCTCCAACCTCCCTTTTCAGATCAACGATATACTGTACTCTTATATACAATTTCCTCTGCTGATTCTCGTTTCAGTACTGGTTTGGCTATCTGCTTTATGTAGATGAGTGTCTTTTGGTAATTATGTTTCTTTTATTTAAGACACTCTTAGCTATGGTTTGGCACTTTATGTTTAAAGTTCTAATATATGTTTCTACTTATATTTGCCATGATTCAGGTTTATCAGTATATTTCCTTTTTGCAGACTGTCAGTTTCATATTTGGGAAATGCATTTAAAAATAAATAAATAAATAAAAAGTTTTTCTTACCTGAAGTTTTTCAAAATTGACTTTTTTTCTAAATTGCGGGCTGTATTAGGCTCGCGAGAGAGCAAAATGCTATAATTTATTGCGTCATTCTTGGCGCGAGAATTACGTTTGTTGATGTAAATTTGTCATTTCCGGCATCTTAGTTGGCGCCGAGTTTTTTCACGAGGTTGCGTCATCTATGACGCTCGTGTTTGCTGCAGACGTTTTTTGCACCAAAAAATATTTTGTCAGTTGTGGGCGTTATACTTGGCGCCAAACTTTTTGACATTATTTGAGACTTCATTTCTTTTTGCTTCTGGTTTCCAGAGGCCTATTTTGTTTGCATTTCTTTCCCATTCCTGAAACTGTCATATAAGGAAATTGATATTTTGCTTTATATGTTTTTTCTCTTACATTTGCAAGATATCTCAAAACTGTTCCTGTATCAGAAAACACTGTTGGATTCCTGCTGACTGATATCAGTCCTACCAAAGCTAAGTTCATTTTAATGTTATAAATTTTATCTTTAGCTGTGGTTTGTAATAAGTTATCATGATAAACTTTTACATGCAGAGAAAATGTTCATCAGTATTAATGCATTGTCTATTGCTATTCTTTTAACATCTAATGTACAAGATATACCTGGGAATTTATAAGAATATTTTTCTGATTCTATTCTGAAGGCTTTGTCTGCCATTCCGCCTTCTAATAAAATGTAAAGGTCTTTTTTAAACTTCTCATTTAATTGATACATTTTCAAATGACCGACAACATACTGAATTATCCTTCTCTGATGAGGATTTATCTAATTCAGAAGATCCTTCTTCAGATATTGACACTAACAAATCTACTTTTTTTTAATTTTAATGGAGTACATTCGTTCTTTGTTGAAAAAGTGTTGATTATATTGGATATTGAGGAGACTAGTTCTTTTGTTTTTAAGGCTAGTTAACATTTAGATTCTGTTTATTAACCTCCTGTGGTTGCTTCAGAGGTTTTTTTTTTCCAGTTCCTAATACTAGGGAATAGAATAGGCCTGGTACTTCTTTTCCCAAAACTCCAAACTAACTGGAGAATACAATCTTTAAAACCTTAAAGAAGGAATTAAAGATCTCCAAAGTTAATGGGGCTATCTCCTATGGAAAATAGTATTTATTTTAAAGATCCTTTAGATGGGAAACTTGTATCTTATCTAAGGAAAATTTATTTATTTTCAGGTCTTTTTCTTAGGCCTGCAATTTCTTTGGCTTATGTTGCAGCTGTTTCCTCTCTTTTGGTTGGAAACTTTAGCGCAACAAGTATCGGATTATGATTTGTTTAGCATTATTAACTTGATTCAACATGCTAATAATTTCATTTGTAATGCCATTTTTTTGATATTATCAAAATTGAGGTTAAATCTATGTCTTTAGCTATTTTAGCTAGAAGAACTTTGTGGTTTCAATTTTGGAATGCTGATTTGATTTCTAAATCCAGATTTCTATTTTCTTTCCTTCCAAGGTAATAAATTATTTGGTTCACCGTTGGATTCAATACTTTCAACTGTTACTGTGGGGAAGGGAGTTTTTTTGCCTCAAGATTAAGTTCTAAGGGTAAAACTTAAGCTTATAACCATTTTTTGTTCTTAATAAGTAACAGAAACCTAATTCTTCCCCAAGTAATATGTTTCTAATTGGAAGCTTTCTTCAAAATGGAATGAATTCATTCATTTAAGAGATCTAAGCCAGCCCCCAAATTCGCATGAAGGTGTGGCCCTTATTTCAGCTTAGCCTGTAGGGGGCAGGTTAAGATTTTTCTAAACTTGTTTGGTTCAGTTCGGTCCAAACTCCTTAGATTCAGAATATTGTTTCTCAGGGGTACAGAATTGGATGCGGTGTAAATCCGCCTGTGAGAAGTCTTTTCTCTCTCTCACATATTCCAGCAATCCCAGTAAAGGCTCAGAGTTTCGTGAAGTGTGTTTCAGACCTGGAGTTATCTGGGGTATTCATACCAGTTCCGTTTCAGGAACGGGGTCTGGGGTTTTATTCAGAACTATTCATTGTCCCAAAGAAAGAAAATCTTTTGTAAGAGTACCATCTTTCAGAATGGTGATTATAAGGTCTATTCTGCCTTTTTTCAGTAAGTATAAGTAGACTTATAGAATGCATATCTTCATATTCTGTTTCATTCAGATTATTTTCATTTTCTGAGATTCTCTTTTTTTAGACAAGCATTACCATTTTGTTGCTGGCCTACCAACAGCTCTAGGAATCTTTTCAAAGGTTCTCGTTGTTTCCTTTTTTGGACGATATCTTGGTACTTGCTCAGTCTTTTCGTTCTGCAGAATTTCATATGATTCAACTTCTGTTGTTCTTTCAAAGACACGGTTGGAGGTTCATTTTATCAAGAAAGTTCCTTGATTCCTCGGATAAGGGTCGCCTTTTTTAGGTTTCCAGATAGAGACAAAGACATCGACGCAATCTAACAGACAAGAGACAATTTTTATTGGGTTCAGCTTGTTGGAACCTTCTGTCTCTATTTCCTTCAGTAGCTATTTGCATGGAAGTTTTAGGTCTCATGACTGCAGCATCGGACTCGTTTCCCTGTGCTTGTTTTCATATGAGACCTCTCCAGTTTTTTATGCTGAATTTATGGTGCAGGGATTATTCTAGGATATCACATCTAATATCCTTGAATCTCAATATTCAACTATCTCTGACTTGGTGGTTAGATCACCATCGTATAGTTCTACGGGTCTCTTTAGTTCATCCAACCTGGACCGTGATCACAACAGATGTGAGTCTTTTAGGTTGGGAAGCTGTCTGGGGATCTCTGACAGCATAAGGGGTTTGGAAATCTCAAGAGGCGAGATTACCAATCAATATTTTGTAATTCGTTGCGATTCTCAGAGCTTTTCAGTTTTGGCTTCTATTGAAGAGAGAGACTTTTATTGGTTTTCAGACAGACAATGTCACAACTGTGGCGTATGTCAATCATCAGGGTGGGACTCAGTCTTCAGGCTATGAAAGAAGTATCTCGGATACTTGCTTGGGCGGAATCCAGCTCCTGTCTAATTTATGCGGTCCATATCCCAGGTATAGACAATTGGGAAACAGATTATTTCACTCATCAGACCTTACATCCAGGAGAGCGGTCTCTTCACCCAGATGTGTTTTTTCAAATTGTTCAGATGTAGGGGCTTCCAGAAATAGTTCTGATGGCATCTCATCTAAACAAGTAACTTCCCAGGTACCTATCCATGTCCAGGGATCCTCAGGCGGAAACAATGGATACATTGTCACTTCCTTGGAGTTTTCAACCTGCCTATATTTTTCCGCCTCTAATTCTTCTTCCAAGAGTGATTTTCAAAATCATCATGGAGCAATCATTTGTGCTGCTGGTGGCTCCAGCATTGCCGCACAGGTTTTGGTATGTGGATCTTGTTCGAATGTCCAGTTGCCAACTTTGGCCACTTCCATTAAGGCCAGACCTTATATCTCAAGGTTCGTTTTTTTTTCCATCAGGATCTCAAATCATTAAATTTGAAGGTATGGAAATTGAAGGCTTAGTGCTTAGTCATAGAGGTTTCTCTGACTCCGTGTTTAATACTATGTTGCAGGCTCGTAAATCTGTTTCTAGAAAGATCTATTATCGAGTTTGGAAGATTTACATTTCATGGTGCTCTTCTCATAAATTCTCTTGGCATTCTTTTAGAATTCCTAGAATTTTTCAGTTTCTTCAGGATGGTTTAGATAAGGGTTTGTCTGCAAGTTCCTTGAAAGGACAAACTTCTGCTCTTTCTGTCCTATTCCACAGAAAATTGCTAAACTCCCTGATATTCATTATTTTGTACAGGCTTTGGTTCGTATCAAGCCTGTCAATAGATCAATCTCTCCTCCCTGGAGTCTTAATTTGGTTTTGAAGGCTTTACAGGCTCCTCCGTTTGAGCCTATGCATTCTCTGGACATTAGATTGCTTTCTTGGAAAGTGTTGTTTCTTTTGGCCACCTCTTCTTCTAGAAGAGTTTCTGAATTATCTGCTCTTTCTTGTGAGTCTCCTTTTCTGATTTTTCATCAGGATAAGGCGGTTTTGTGGACTTCATTTAAATTTTTACCTAAAGTTGTGAATTCCAACAACATTAGTAGAGAAATTGTTGTCCCTTCTTTGTGTCCTAATCCTAAAATTTCTCTAGAGAGATCGTTACATTCTTTGGATGTGGTAAAAGCTTTGAAATAGTATGTTCAGTTACTAAAGATTTCAGGAAGACTTCTAGTCTTATCTTTTTTCTGGTTCTAGGAAAGGTCAGAAGGCTTCTGCCATTTCTTTGCAATTTTGGTTAAAGCCTTTTGATTCATCGTGCTTATTAAGAGTCGGGTTAATCCCCGCCTCAGACTATTACGGCTCATTCTACTAGGTCAGTTTCCACTTCCTGGGCTTTTAAGAATGAAGCTTCTGTTGATCAGATTTAATGTTTTTTCTTCTTCAGAAGCAGTTTTTGGTAGAAAAGTTCTTCAGGCAGTTGTTTCAGTTTGATTCTTCTGCTTATAATTTCAGTTTTTTTCATTATAAAGATTAAAACTTTTGATTTGGGTTGTGGATTAATTTTTTAGCGGAATTGGCTGTCTTTATTTTTATCCCTCCCTCTCTAGTGAATCTTGCATGTAGTTCCACATCTTGGGTATTTGCTATCCCATACGTCACTAACTCATGGACTCTTGCCAATTACATGAAAGAAAACCTAATTTATGTAAGAATTTACCTGATAAATTAATTTCTTTCATATTGGCAAGAGTCCATGAGAGTTTGTATAGGCTAGAAGGAGCGCTTAGATCTCTTAGAGGGATCTTAGCTGTGTATAGTCTGAGGGTTAATTAGGAAATGGTCTGTGTAGGTTTAAAATGTATACATATTTATTCCATAATAAAAAGTTAGTAAAACCAATCACAACTGCTAAAAACAATAATGATAATTCACAGTATTATACAGGATTATCCACAGTGCTAAAAATTATTCTCCACAATGCTAAAAATGATTCTTGTGGTACCTTAAGAAATACCTTTGAAATGATATAAATAAAATAAGTTGATATTAACACAAAAATTTGTGCTATATGAGGTAATGCTGGGATTCTTAAAAGTGTATAAAAATATGTGACCTTTAGGTGTACACCTTTTTGGAGTTGCACGCGGCGTGAAGGTGAATAAAAAATAAAATGGGTGATAATTAGTGACACAAAAATACGGGACACAAAAATATAGTTGACATAAAAATATAGTTCAGGTGAAAAAATGTATGAAAAAAATATATATAGTTCATGTGAAAAAGTAATACCAAGTGAAAAAATATAAAGTGAAAAAATATATATCAAGTGAAAAAATAGTCCATGTGAAAGTGAATGTTCTTGTCTTTTATAGTATTAATTATATGGTGTCTTCGTAAAATAATATCCTTGTGATCCGTATCCTAAGAAAGGTGGTCCAACTATTCTTCAGATGGTACAATTATATTCCAATTTGGGTGTATCCATAAATCTTTAACCTAAGTAAAAAAATAAACATACATAGTGCAATATGCTTTGCTAAGAATGGCTGAATAGGTATATAACTCACCAAATAGGGACCTGAGCCGTGAATATCAGTAGCAGTCTACGCGTTTCGATCCTCCTGGATCTTTCTCAAGACTGATATTGGCTCTAGTGGTCCCCTACCTTAAATAGGGTGTGTATTCTAAATTGTGGTCCGCAAAAAGGGCGCCAAAAAACGCTTCTGTTGGTTACCTTTGACCCGGAAGAGTCTCCAATGTTTTCGGTATCAGTGGAACCGGCTGTGGTATTGTAGCTGGAATCGGCACTATTTGCCTGTGTATGGCGCAAAACCGGAAGTGACGCTTCGCTTATGACGTCACTTCCGCAGTTTCACTTTCGTTCCGGACATATGTTAATCCAATGTATACCTTGTTTGTAGAAACTAATAGAAAAATTATTATATTCACTCTCAAGTCCCTTAATCAAGAGAGTCTATACCTTTACATGATACAGCCATTAATAATTTGCTAAAAATATCGGACATAATTATGTTTAAAATGCATATTTCTAATAGGAGTATTATATGTGGAAAGTAGTGTTAAAGCTCAATGTGGGCTAAAGGTTACTCTATAATTCTTGGTGAATTGCCATTTCTACCTAACACCTCCCTATATATACTACTATCTATATAAGGTTAATAACTGACAATTAATAGTTTAGAGGGGAGGGAAGATGAAGTCGTGTGGCCTCCGGTAAACGTAGCCCCCCATATACCCTTCTAAGACATAGATTGGGTCTGTTAGTGAGAACATTGACTATACTAGTAATGCAATCTATATCTTAATCCTCAAAGATAATAGTGTAGTGTGATCCAGAGAGGTCTCTATTCGAAAGCATTCTTGGAGAAAAAATGGATAAAAATAGATAAAAAAATGGATAAAATATATTCAGGGAGGAAAATACGGATAAAATGTAAGAGTATAAAAATATTGAATAAGTTAGGAGTCTATTGGAGAGGATTCTTTGGAAAGGTTTTCTTCTATAGTAAATGTAATATTTCTATATTACTGTTAAAACCTTTGGGGAATATGCAGTCCATATTGAAGATCCATTTTGACTCTTCTTTTAAAAGTGACTTTTCGAAGTCCCCTCCTCTCCAATTCCTCTTTACTTTACTTATACCCATATATCTGAGAGTTTTATTGTTACTGTTGTGGAATTCTTTAAAGTGTTTATATAGGGGGAAGTCCTCCTTCTTCCATTTAATTTGTAACAGGTGTTCCCTTATCCTGTCTTTAAGTTTCCTGGAGGTTTGGCCTATGTACTGAGTCCACAACCACACTCTATCAGATATATAATGCCACTATCCTGACATTTTATCACATCATTCATATTAAAAGTTTCTCCTGTTATTTTGGATTTGAAAGTCTGTGCTTTTTTGCCATGTTTACACGCTTTACACGAGTGGCATGGGAAGAACCCTTTTAATTGTTGGCCTAGGACATCATTTATTGTCTTCTTCTGAATTTTTGAGACACTTGGCGCAAGAATACTTTTCAAGTTTCTTGTTTTCCGATATATGAACCTTGGTGTCTCATTCAGATCTTTTCCGATAATGTTGTCTTCTTTTAGGAAATGCCAATGCCAATTTTTCTTTATGATCTTTTCGATTAAAAATCTATTCTCGCTGTATTCAGTTATGAAAGGTACTTCTATTCCTGTGCCATTCTTGCATGTTTTTTCTTTGTCTTTATACTGTAACATAGGTCCTCTGTCCATGGTTTCAATTTCTTTTATAGTCTTTTCTATGGTTTCCTCTTCATATCCCCTATCTAAGAACCTCTTTTTCAGGATCTTTGATTGTTCCTTCCATTTATTAACATCGGAACAGATTTTTCTGATTCTCATCAGTTGGCCTTTGGGGATATTGGCCTTCCATCTTTGAAGGTGGCAGCTTGTTTGGTGAATGTAGTTACAACAATCTACTTCCTTGAAATAGGTTGAGGTGGAGATTTTTCCTTTCTCTATATTGATATCTAGATCCAGAAAGTGAATGTTCCTTTTACTTATCTCATATGTAAACTTTAAATTTACGGTATTCTTGTTCATCACGTGTATAGTGTGTTTCAAATCCTCAATACTTCCTTTCTACACTATTAGAATGTCGTCTATATACCTTTTTGAAGAGGACCAGGTCTGCGCCCGCTGGGCAGGATTCCCAGAATAGGTTCTCCCACTTGCCCATGTAGAGGTTTGCGTAGCTGGGCGCAAACCTGGTCCCCATGGCTGTACCGCAAATCTGGTTATAGAATTTTCCTCCATTATGAAAATAATTGTGTGTTAAAATGAAAAGAATGCTATCCAAGATAAACTCTCTCTGGTCAGGACTCACTTCATCGTCTTTTTCTAGGAAATGGCTGACTGCCTCTATACCCGAGTTGTGTGGAATACTCGTGTATAGGGCAGTCACATCACAAGTTGCTAAAATATAGGTCTCCTCCCATTCTAGATTATTGTCGATGTACTCTGACAAATTACACGTAATGGATCCAATGCCTGAAATTATAGGCCTACCCGGGGGGTTGGTCAGACTTTTGTGTATTTTGGGCAGATAATAGAATACAGGTATCCTAGGGTGCTCTGTCCTTATATATCTGTATTCATTTTGGTTCAATATCCCCTTTCTTTTAGCTGACATTATCATAATGTCCAAATCTTTTTTATAAGATTCTGCGGGGTCTTTTGTTAAAACCTTATATGTCTCAATATCGCCCAAAATCCTGTTTGACTCTATTTCATAATCTTCCTTGTTCAGGATTATAATCCCTCCCCCCTTGTCCGCTGGTTTTATTACGATATTTTTATTTCTCTCAAAGTTTGTGATGGTCTCTAATTGTGTTTTGTTCAGATTATGATGAAATTTCTTAAGCGACGTATTATTCAATTTCTTTATTTCATTGCAGACTATATTTTCAAATGTCTCAATGTGGGGCCCTTTTTGTGTTATAGGGAAAAACGTGGATTTTGGTTTTAAGGTTGTGTGTCCTGTTTTGTTCTGGCTGGGTATTAGTGTTCTATTATTCTCTAATGTGCTGTTAGATCTTTCTAGCGCTGATTTACAAAAGAACCTTTTAAGCGTCAGTTTTCTTATCGGTTGTTTTACATGTGTATATGTTTGAAATTTATCAAGACCTCTAGATGGAGCATAAGATAGACCCAATGATAAAACCTCTATCTTTCGGATTGAGGTCAATTTTACTCAAATTATAGATCCCTTTTTGTTTGGGATCTGTGTTACTGGTGGATGGTGTTATGGTGGACTCAATGTGTAATGCTATACACGTGATGAACAAGAATACCGTAAATTTAAAGTTTACATATGAGATAAGTAAAAGGAACATTCACTTTCTGGATCTAGATATCAATATAGAGAGAGGAAAAATCTCCACCTCAACCTATTTCAAGAAAGTAGATTGTTGTAACTACATTCACCAAACAAGCTGCCACCTTCAAAGATGGAAGGCCAATATCCCCAAAGGTCAACTGATGAGAATCAGAAAAAACTGTTCCGATGTTAATAAATGGAAGGAACAATCAAAGATCCTGAAAAAGAGGTTCTTAGATAGGGGATATGAAGAGGAAACCATAGAAAAGACTATAAAAGAAATTGAAACCATGGACAGAGGACCTATGTTACAGTATAAAGACAAAGAAAAAACATGCAAGAATGGCACAGGAATAGAAGTACCTTTCATAACTGAATACAGCGAGAATAGATTTTTAATCGAAAAGATCATAAAGAAAAATTGGCATTGGCATTTCCTAAAAGAAGACAACATTATCGGAAAAGATCTGAATGAGACACCAAGGTTCATATATCGGAAAACAAGAAACTTGAAAAGTATTCTTGCGCCAAGTGTCTCAAAAATTCAGAAGAAGACAATAAATTATGTCCTAGGCCAACAATTAAAAGGGTTCTTCCCATGCCACTCGTGTAAAGCGTGTAAACATGGCAAAAAAGCACAGACTTTCAAATCCAAAATAACAGGAGAAACTTTTAATATGAATGATGTGATAAAATGTCAGGATAGTGGCATTATATATCTGATAGTGTGGTTGTGGACTTCAGTACATAGGCCAAACCTCCAGGAAACTTAAAGACAGGATAAGGGAACACCTGTTACAAATTAAATGGAAGAAGGAGGACTTCCCCCTATATAAACACTTTAAAGAATTCCACAACAGTAACAATAAAACTCTGATATATGGGTATAAGTAAAGTAAAGAGGAATTGGAGAGGAGGGGACTTCGAAAAGTCACTTTTAAAAGAAGAGTCAAAATGGATCTTCAATATGGACTGCATATTCCCCAAAGGTTTCAACAGTAATATAGAAATATTACATTTACTATAGAATAAAACCTTTCCAAAGAATCCTCTCCAATAGACTCCTAACTTATTCAATATTTTTATACTCTTACATTTTATCCGTATTTTCCTCCCTGAATATATTTTATCTATTTTTATCCATTTTTTTTTATCCATTTTTTCTCCAAGAATGCTTTCGAATAGAGACCTCTCTGGATCACACTACACTATTATCTTTGAGGATTAAGATATAGATTGCATTACTAGTATAGTCAATGTTCTCACTAACAGACCCAATCTATGTCTTAGAAGGGTATATGGGGGGCCACGTTTACCGGAGGCCACACGACTTCATCTTCCCTCCCCTCTAAACTATTAATTATCAGTTATTAACCTTATATAGATAGTAGTATATATAGGGAGGTGTTAGGTAGAAATGGCAATTCACCAAGAATTATAGACTAACCTTTAGCCCACATTGAGCTTTAACACTACCTTCCACATATAATACTCCTATTAGAAATATGCATTTTAAACATAATTATGTCCGATATTTTTAGCAAATTATTAATGGCTGTATCATGTAAAGGTATAGACTCTCTTGATTAAGGGACTTGAGAGTGAATATAATAATTTTTCTATTAGTTTCTACAAACAAGGTATACATTGGATTAACATATGTCCGGAACGAAAGTGAAACTGCGGAAGTGACGTCATAAGCGAAGCGTCACTTCCGGTTTCGCGCCATACACATGCAAATAGTGCCGATTCCGGCTACAATACCACATCCGGTTCCGCTGATACCGAAAACATTGGAGACACTTCCGGGTCAAAGGTAACCAACAGAAGCGTTTTTTTGGTGCCCTTTTTGCAGACCACAATTTAGAATACACACCCTATTTAAGGTAGGGGACCACTAGAGCCAATATCAGTCTTGAGAAAGATCCAGGAGGATCGAAACGCGTAGACTGCTACTGATATTCACGGCTCAGGTCCCTATTTGGTGAGTTATATACCTATTCAGCCATTCTTAGCAAAGCATATTGCACTATGTATGTTTATTTTTTTACTTAGGTTAAAGATTTATGGATACACCCAAATTGGAATATAATTGTACCATCTGAAGAATAGTTGGACCACCTTTCTTAGGATACGGATCACAAGGATATTATTTTACGAAGACACCATATAATTAATACTATAAAAGACAAGAACATTCACTTTCACATGGACTATTTTTTCACTTGATATATATTTTTTCACTTTATATTTTTTCACTTGGTATTACTTTTTCACATGAACTATATATATTTTTTCATACATTTTTTCACCTGAACTATATTTTTATGTCAACTATATTTTTGTGTCCCGTATTTTTGTGTCACTAATTATCACCCATTTTATTTTTTATTCACCTTCACGCCGCGTGCAACTCCAAAAAGGTGTACACCTAAAGGTCACATATTTTTATACACTTTTAAGAATCCCAGCATTACCTCATATAGCACAAATTTTTGTGTTAATATCAACTTATTTTATTTATATCATTTCAAAGGTATTTCTTAAGGTACCACCAGAATCATTTTTAGCATTGTGGAGAATAATTTTTAGCACTGTGGATAATCCTGTATAATTTTTAGAATAATTTTTAGCACTGTGGATAATCCTGTATACTACTGTGAATTATCATTATTGTTTTTAGCAGTTGTGATTGGTTTTACTAACTTTTTATTATGGAATAAATATGTATACATTTTAAACCATTTCCTAATTAACCCTCAGACTATACACAGCTAAGATCCCTCTAAGAGATCTAAGCGCTCCTTCTAGCCTATACAAACTGTTTAACCTGAAAATCTGATCGCGAGATTTTGCACATAGGAGCTGGTGTAGTGGCATTCTTGGTGCTGGAGCTATATATTTATTTATCATTCAAGAGTCCATGAGACCCACCCTTTTTATGGTGGTTATGATTTTTTTGTATAAAGCACAATTATTCCAATTCCTTGTTAATGCTTTTTACTCCTTTCTTTTTCACCCCACTTCTTGGCTATTCGTTAAACTGAATTGTGGGTGTGGTGAGTGGTGTATTTATAGGCATTTTGAGGTTTGGGAAACTTTGCCCCTCCTGGTAGGATTGTATATCCCATATGTCACTAGCTCATGGACTCTTGCCAATATGAAAGAAATTAATTTATCAGGTAAATTCTTACATAAATTATGTTTCTCCAACATTGGTGTGTCCGGTCCACGGCGTCATCCTTACTTGTGGGATATTCTCTTCCCCAACAGGAAATGGCAAAGAGTCCCAGCAAAGCTGGTCACATGATCCCTCCTAGGCTCCGCCCACCCCTGTCATTCTCTTTGCCGTTGCACAGGCAACATCTCCACGGAGATGGTTAAGAGTTTTTTGGTGTTTAAATGTAGTTTTATTCTTCTATCAAGTGTTTGTTATTTTAAAATAGTGCTGGTATGTACTATTTACTCTGAAACAGAAAAGGATGAAGATTTCTGTTTGTAAGAGGAAGATGATTTTAGCAGACAGTAACTAAAATCGATTGCTGTTTCCACACTGGACTGTTGAGATGAAGTAACTTCAGTTGGGGGAAACAGTTAGCAGTCTTTTCTGCTTAAGGTATGACTAGACATATTTCTAACAAGACCATGTAATGCTGGAAGGCTGTCATTTCCCCTCATGGGGACCGGTAAGCCATTTTCTTAGTTAAACATAAAAGAATAAAGGGCTTCAAAAAGGGCTTAAAAACTGGTAGACATTTTTCTGGGCTAAAACAATTGCTTTACTAGGCATATTATGCAGATTCTAACTAATTATTGGTATTATAATCTTGGGGAACGTTTAGAAAAACGGCAGGCACTGTGTTGGACACCTTTTTCAGATGGGGGGCCTTTCTAGTTATAGACAGAGCCTCATTCTGGGACTGTATAGGGGTTAAATGTAAAAACGGCTCCGGTTCCGTTAATTTAAGGGTTAAAGCTCTGAAATTTGGTGTGCAATACTTTTAATGCTTTAAGACACTGTGGTGAAATTTTGGTGAATTACCATGCAACAATTAACGGCTGTAATGGATAACTCCATAGCAAATCTTTTATCCAAAATGCCTACTTATCAGAGAAAGCGCGATTGCTCTGTTTTAAACACTGAAGAGCAAGAGGACGCTGATGATAACTGTTCTGACATACCCTCACACCAATCTCAAGGGGCCATGAGGGAGGTTTTGTCTGATGGAGAAATTTCAGATTCAGGAAAAATTTCTCATCAAGCTGAACCTGATGTTGTGACATTTAAATTTAAATTAGAACATCTCCGCGCACTGCTTAAGGAGGTGTTATCTACTCTGGATGATTGTGACAATTTGGTCATTCCAGAGAAATTATGTAAGATGGACAAGTTCCTAGAGGTTCCGGTGCCCCCCGACGCTTTTCCTATACCCAAGCGGGTGGCGGACATAGTAAATAAAGAGTGGGAAAGGCCCGGCATACCTTTTGTTCCCCCCCCCCTATATTTAAGAAATTATTTCCTATAGTCGACCCCAGAAAGGACTTATGGCAGACAGTCCCCAAGGTCGAGGGGGCGGTTTCTACTCTAAACAAACGCACTACTATTCCTATCGAAGATAGTTGTGCTTTCAAAGATCCTATGGATAAGAAATTAGAGGATTTGCTTAAAAAGATTTTTGTACAGCAAGGTTACCTTCTACAACCAATTTCATGCATTGTTCCTGTCACTACGGCAGCGTGGTTATGGACAGAGTTCAAGCACTTAAATTGGCTAACTCTTTTGTTTTAGATGCCGCTTTGCAATTAGCTAGATTAGCGGCGAAAAATTCAGGGTTTGCTGTCGTGGCGCGCAGAGTGCTTTGGCTAAAGTCTTGGTCAGCGGATGTGTCTTCCAAGACAAAATTGTTTAACATTCCTTTCAAAGGTAAAACATTATTTGGACCTGATTTGAAAGAGATTATTTCAGACATCACTGGGGGAAAGGGCCACGCCCTCCCACAGGATAGGTCTTTTAAGGCTAATAATAAGCCTAATTTTCGTCCCTTTCGCAGAAACGGACCAGTCTCTAATTCTGTATCCTCTAAGCAAGAGGGTAATACTTCACAACCCAAACCAGCCTGGAAACCAATGCAAGGCTGGAACAAGGGTAAGCAGGCCAAGAAGCCTACCACTGCTACCAAAACAGCATGAAGGGATAGCCCCCGATCCGGGACCGGATCTAGTGGGGGGGCAGACTTTCTCTCTTTGCTCAGGCTTGGGCAAGAGATGTTCAGGATCCTTGGGCGCTAGAAATAGTTTCTCAAGGTTATCTCCTGGAATTCAAGGAACTACCCCCAAGGGGAAGGTTCCACAGGTCTCAATTATCTTCAAACCAAATAAAGAGACAGGCATTCTTACATTGTGTAGAAGACCTGTTAAAGATGGGAGTGATACATCCAGTTCCAATAAGAGAACAAGGAATGGGATTTTATTCCAATCTGTTCATAGTTCCCAAAAAAGAGGGAACATTCAGACCAATTTTGGATCTAAAGATCCTAAACAAATTTCTCAGGGTACCATCGTTCAAAATGGAAACTATTCGAACGATCCTACCTACTATCCAGGAAAATCAATTTATGACTACCGTGGATTTAAAGGATGCGTACCTACATATTCCTATCCACAAGGAACATCATCAGTTCCTAAGGTTCGCTTTTCTGGACAAGCATTACCAGTTTGTGGCACTTCCATTTGGATTAGCCACTGCTCCAAGGATTTTCACAAAGGTACTAGGGTCCCTTCTAGCAGTTCTAAGACCAAGGGGCATTGCAGTAGTACCTTACTTGGACGACATCCTGATTCAAGCGTCGTCCCTGTCAAAAGCAAAGGCTCATACGGACATCGTCCTAGCCTTTCTCAGATCTCACGGATGGAAGGTGAACAAAGAAAAAAGTTCTCTGTCCCCGTCAACAAGAGTTCCCTTCTTGGGAACAATAATAGATTCCTTAGAAATGAGGATTTTTCTGACAGAGGTCAGAAAATCAAAACTTCTAAGCTCTTGTCAAGTACTTCATTCTGTTCCTCGTCCTTCCATAGCGCAGTGCATGGAAGTAATAGGATTGATGGTTGCAACAATGGACATAGTTCCTTTTGCACGAATTCATCTAAGACCATTACAACTGTGCATGCTCAGACAGTGGAATGGGGATTATACAGACTTGTCTCCGACGATTCAAGTAGATCAAAAGACCAGAGATTCACTCCGTTGGTGGCTGACCCTGGACAATCTGTCACAGGGAATGAGCTTCCGCAGACCAGAGTGGGTCATTGTCACGACCGACGCCAGCCTAGTGGGCTGGGGCGCGGTCTGGGAATCCCTGAAAGCTCAGGGTCTATGGTCTCGGGAAGAGTCTCTTCTCCCGATAAACATTCTGGAACTGAGAGCGATATTCAATGCTCTCAGAGCTTGGCCTCAACTAGCAAAGGCCAAATTCATAAGGTTTCAGTCAGACAACATGACGACCGTTGCATATATCAATCATCAGGGGGGAACAAGGAGTTCCCTGGCGATGAAAGAAGTGACCAAGATAATTCAATGGGCGGAGGATCACTCCTGCCACTTGTCTGCGATCCACATCCCAGGAGTGGAAAATTGGGAAGCGGATTTTCTGAGTCGTCAGACATTCCATCCGGGGGAGTGGGAACTCCATCCGGAAATCTTTGCCCAAATAACTCAATTATGGGGCATTCCAGACATGGATCTGATGGCGTCTCGTCAGAACTTCAAGGTTCCTTGCTACGGGTCCAGATCCAGGGATCCCAAGGCGACTCTAGTAGATGCACTAGTAGCACCTTGGACCTTCAACCTAGCTTATGTATTCCCACCGTTTCCTCTCATCCCCAGGCTGGTAGCCAGGATCAATCAGGAGAGGGCCTCGGTGATCTTGATAGCTCCTGCGTGGCCACGCAGGACTTGGTATGCAGACCTGGTGAATATGTCATCGGCTCCACCATGGAAGCTACCTTTGAGACAGGACCTTCTTGTTCAGGGTCCATTCGAACATCCGAATCTGGTTTCCCTCCAACTGACGGCTTGGAGATTGAACGCTTGATTTTATCAAAGCGTGGGTTTTCAGATTCTGTAATAGATACTCTGATTCAGGCTAGAAAGCCTGTAACTAGAAAAATTTACCATAAAATATGGAAAAAATATATCTGTTGGTGTGAATCTAAAGGATTCCCATGGAACAAGATAAAAATTCCTAAGATTCTATCCTTTCTACAAGAAGGTTTGGAGAAAGGATTATCTGCAAGTTCTCTGAAGGGACAGATCTCTGCTTTATCTGTTTTACTTCACAAGACTGGCAGCTGTGCCAGATGTTCAAGCATTTGTTCAGGCTCTGGTTAGGATCAAGCCTGTTTACAGACCTTTGACTCCTCCCTGGAGTCTAAATCTAGTTCTTTCAGTTCTTCAAGGGGTTCCGTTTGAACCCTTACATTCCATAGATATTAAGTT